>NC_091985.1:125980728-126287306 GCF_044704955.1 Pristiophorus japonicus | reverse complement strand
AAGAACAAGGGTATAAGCTGAAAATTAGAGCTAGACCATTAAGGAGTAAAATCACAAACATTTCTGACACAAAGAGTAGTGGAAATCTGGAACTCTCTCTCCCTAAATGCTGTGGATGCTGCATCAATTGAAATTTTCAAAATTGAGATCGATAGTGTTATGTATGTGAACCTCACCTGTGTATAAGACTTGCCACTAGAGGGCACACCTGTGGGAGACCTATGAGTCAGCTATGTACCCTGGTGCAAGCAGGTATAAAAGGCAGTCCACCACTTTGGAGTTAGATTAAAGAGACCAAGGTCACAATGGTTTGAGCTTACAACACAGTCTCGTGGAGTTATTCTGAACTTAACAACTGGCGACGAGTTACAGATCATGAACTTTCACGCGGAAATGGCTGCTGTTGGTATTCTTAAGAGATTTGTTGAGGATGATGATTGGGAAGCCTTCATTGAGTGCCTCGACCAGTACTTTGTGGCCAATGAATTAGACACGGCTGAAACAGAGATCAAGCGCAGGGCAATTCTCCTCACTGTATTAATACCTTTGTTTTCCGCAAACTGTGCCGCATTGACCAGACATTGATGAATTTACTTCCTCTTCTGAGCCCTTTCTTTACACTCTTTGTATATGAAAGATGATCAACATGCAAAACTTTATGGAGGGTGGTTGACTTCCTCGGCACGATTTCCACTCCGCTACTTGGACTTTGGCAGAAGCCCCATTTCCGCATGTAAGTGGGGTTTTCCGCTGAGGTTGTGATGGTAGAGAGAGAGAGAGAGAGAGAGAGAGAGAGAGAGAAGCTCTGAGGAAATTCACCCGTTAAATCTGTCAGCATTAAATTTTAGTTTGACATTTGTCTTTCAGGTGGAAGAACTGATCTAAGTCTTTCTGCAGTTCTCTTGCTGTATCCTCCATCAGCTTCAGATAATGTCTGAAATTTTAGAATTTGGCTTGTTAAAACTAAAACATTTTGGAAATCATACACTGGGGTTTGGAAGTATTTGAAGCTCAAACATTGCATCACCATCATATTAAATATTGTTGCGCAAAGGAAAATTAAATCTCAGCTTACAGATTAATTTATTTCAACATAGTCTTTTTAAAGTAGCCTGTTTCGATCGAATCAATCAAAATGACCTTGCTTTCCCAGCTACACCTGCTATACGTGTGTAATTAGTGTCTTCAGTTCTCGTTTTTGTTGCACAGTTTATAATTGGATTTCTACCATCATGAAAATCTGATGGATTCAGTTACCCAAGTCACTTATAGGCCTCAAGGTTGCTTAATTTATGCAGAGCTATTCCAGGCACAGTGTAAAATGTATCAGTGGCTGGAATTCTGATTTGTTTGTCTGACACACTTCTAAACAGGTACCCAGATTGCACATATTGCAATCATCTCTCCCATGAGTCTTATTTAAATGAATCAAGCCAGCTTTGAAAAGTAAACATGAAAAATGAGGTCTACCTAAAAAAGAAGCACTACGTCCATCAAACTATATTAGATGTGGGTCAACAAAATATTGAAATTGTTATGTATGCATGCTTATAATATTATGATGTACTGTAACACAATGTACCTTCACCCTGTACACATCTTACCTGTACACCAGAGGGTGCTGCTGCTGGAGGCCTAAGGGTCACTTGCACACTGCAGGTAACCCAGTATAAAAGGGAGCTCACCTCTTGGTGTCCTCATTAGGAGCTGCAATAAAGGACTACAGTCTTCACAGTTTAAGTACCACACCCCTGCCTCGTGGAGTCATTAACAGAGTGCCTACATACAGAATAACTGGCGATGAGGTCACAAACTACACACACATGTCGAATCTCAGCAACTTTTAACAATTCACTGATGGGGAAGATTGGGACGCCTTCATGGAAAGGTTGGAACACTTCTTCATAGCCTACGACCTGGATGGGGACACATCGGCTACACTACCGAACAAGCGCAGGGCCATCCTGCTTAGTAGTTGTGGGCCCACTATCCATGGCCTCGTCAGGGACTTGCTAACCCCAGCGAAGATAACAACCAAGAGCAATGGGGAACTTGTAACCTTAATACACGAGCAACTAAAACCCAAAGAAAACATCCTCACAGCTAGGCACCGGTTCTATACTCACCGGCGACCCGAAGGCCAAGAAATTGCTGAGTATGCTGCAGATTTAAGAAGATTGGCTGCACCGTGTGATTTTGGCGACCACCTTAACGAAGCACTAAGGGACATATTTGTTATCAGATTCGGCCACGAGGGCCTCCTCCACAAATTGCTCTCTGCGGACATCACAGTCACCCTGCAGAAGGCAATTAAAGTGAGCCAGACCTACATGATTTCGGTCAGCGACTCCAGGCGAATGATGACCCACATCCAGGATTCTAAACTAACGAGGGCCGTGAACTGAATGGCGACTTCCAAAGGCAGAAATGCTGCCCCGAGTCCCGCAACCCTGAGTCCGCCACATGGGGCCACAGGGATACCACAGAGCCCACCAGTGCCACTACAAGGACTGTACCTGCAAAGGCTGCACCGCGAAAAGTCACCTTCAGAGAATGTGCAGAAAAAGCTTTACTCACTGCATCACTGACGAGTTGGCTGATCACCTGGGCTCCGACGCAGATGAAGACGAAGCTGCTCAACCCCTGGAAGAAGAGTATGGAATTTATACCTGCTCCACCGAAAGTTCCCCGTGGAAGATGGCAGTAGACATCAACGGAGTTCCAGTTTCGATGGAGATCGACACAGGGGTGAGCCAGTCTTTGATGAACCAGACAACCTTTGAAAAACTTTGGATCAATCCCGCCAAACGACCAAAACTGTCTCCTGTCCAGGCGAAGCTGCTCATCTACACCAAAGGTAAAATCCCAGTCGTTGGCAGCGTGGATGTCCAGGTCTCCCAGGGCAGCGTGATGAACAAACTCCCCCTGTGGATCATTGCCAGCGATGGTCCAATGCTGCTGGGAAGAAATTGGATGAAGCAGGTCCAAGTCGGTCGAAGTGACGATGGCCTCCGGGCTCCAGCAATCGACATCCCATGCAGTCCCGAACATGAATCCATCACTACACCTAGAAATCCTACCGTACAGCTCGACTGCACGGCGACGACTTCCCAACACCGTGGCGAGATCACCAAAACCGAATGTCCAGACTTCACCTTCCGCGCTGTGGCAGGACTCCAAGGGAAGAACATCGTCGAAAAAAAATGGATTCCCGACATCTGTGGCTAAACCCGAGAAGGAAAAGATCACCATGGCCTACCTGGAGGACAGCGAGAAGATGGCGGCCGCATCACGAGGCGAAGAACCTAAAATCAAAATGGCTGCGACCAGACCACGAGGGGCAGCGTTGGAGGAGCGACACGTGGCACCGAGCGGTGAACCAGATTCAAAGGCCTCCTTAAAGGAGACCACTAACCCAAAGAATTTAAAGGGATAGTTTCACTATAAAGATGACAAGGACTTTAAAGTTAAAAATGCAGTTAGCGAATGCTGGTATGATAATGTAACGTGGAATTGTGATGCCGGAGTAACTGATGAGAAAAATGTAATGTATGCTTGTGTAAGTGATGTTCGGAACAAGTTTGTAATGCTTAATGATGATGATAGAAATCTTAAAATGACAAATGTAACCATGTATGGAGAGACCAAGATACAAGAAAGTGATGTAAATGCTGTAAGTAACAATGTAAACAGAGACAAGAGTGTAGATTCAACTATTTATGATCGGAGCCAATGTGTCATGTATACAGGAAGTAGACTGTTAAAGGACACCGGGTTTTCCAGGGACAATGTAACTGCCAGCGGAATCTCCCCGTGGGAGACCCCCAGGTCCAGCGGGCTACCTGACCATGTAGTCTGGACTTTTGGGACAAATGTGATGCCCCAGGAAGGGCTCACACACACTCAGTGGGAACAGACCCACTGCAGGGACAGCGGCCAATGGACAGCACAGCCACCACCACTGGCAATCTGCCCCAGATCGGCCCTACATCCCCTGGCCACCAGGGCCAACACCAGGAGCGAGAGGCAAGTACCCTCCAGCTTTCCTGGCGGACCCTGGGATGGCCAGACTTTCATCACAAATGGAGGACAAGGAGCCCACACAGTTCTGTGGCCCTGCCCCCCACCACACACTTACCCACTCTACACAGTATGTACCCTACCCAGTGCTGCACTGGCTCCCCCACTGACAGATCTCACAACAGTGACACCCACATGGTCTGTGTGTGAGGAGGGGGGTGGAGAATGTATGAGGCCAGCCTCAAGCACAGGGATCACACCTGGCACCCACACAACCCTCACCACAACCCACTACTGATCACCTCTCCAGGTCATGGCAATAAGAACTTCAAATTTGCTTAGAGGGGTGTGGGGTGGGGAGGGCAGTGTTGTTATGTATGCATGTCAACAATGTTATGATGTACTGCAACACTGAATGTACTTTCACCCTGTACAAACCTTACCTGTACACCAGAGGGTGCTGCTGCTGGAGACCTAAGGGTCACCTGCACACTGCAGGTAACCAAGTATAAAAGGGAGCTCACCTTTTGGTGTCCTCATTATATGAGCTGCAATAAAGGACTACAGTCTTCACAGTTTAAGTACCATACCGCTGCCTCATGGAGTCATTAACAGAATGCCTACATACACAATAGAAATGAATCAGTGAAATTTCTTAAGTAAATTACAATTTATTTGGATTTTTAAAATCATTCCCATGAAGAAAGATGCTATCTGCCAAATGTACAGTTGAAGTTCATATTTTCACAGTAAAGTAAATCCAAGTTTTTTCCATTCATGTAAAAATTGTTATGTAGAGATTGGAAGGGATGGACGGACACACTTAATTCAAATGCAACTTTTTATTTCAGCCATGTACCATTCATATTTGCAAATCAACTGGAAATCTCAAACTAAAATTGCATATTTATTAGAATGTATGTCAAAGAAAAAGGTACCTTATTGATACACTGCATCGCAAGCTGGGAAACCAGCTTCTTGCAACCTTTGCTGAAAATCATGCTAAAGCTTACCCTCTCTCCCCCTTACCCTGTAAAACTGTGATAAATAGGTTTCTCGGTCCTGTTGTATGATGTTGTACCAAATGGATTAAGGGAGGGAGAGAAAATCAGAAGAGTGTAATCTTGCTGCTGTTGGCCAGGGCAGCAATAAGTCACATGGCTACAGCTGGTATTAGCACCCCTGGGTGGGGAGGGGTGAAATCTGTCATGATTCCTGCTACGAATCATAGGAACAGGTGGTGGTCATTCAGCCCCTCAAGCCAGTTCTGCCATTCAGTTTGACCATAGCTGATCTGTATCTCAACTCCATCCACCCACCTTGGTTCTGCAACCCTCAATAACCTTGCTGAACAAAAATCATTCAAAGTTAGTTTTGAAATATTCAATTGACCTCCATTCTCAACAGCTTTTGGGGGGAGAGTTCCAGATTTCGACCACCCTTTATGTGAAGAAGTGCTTTCTGACATCACTCCTGAACGGGCTAGCTCTAATTTCTTTGTTCTGGACTCTCCCACCAGATGAAATAGTTTTTACAAAGTATTTACACCACAGAAACAGGCCATTCGGCCCAACAGGTCTATGCCGGTGTACTTGCTCTACACGAGCCTCCTCCCACCCCTCTTCATCTAACCCCATCAACATATCCTTCTATTCCCTTCTCCCTCATATGTTTATCTAGCTTCCGTTTGAATTCATCTGTGCTACTTGCCTCAACTATGTCTTCTGGTAACCAGTTCCACATTCTAACCACCCTCTGGCTAAAGAAGTTTCTCCTGAATTCCCTATTGGATGTATTAGTGACTATCTTATATTTATGACCTCTAGTTCTGGTCTTACTCGCAAGTGGAAGCATCTTCTTTATGTCTACCCTATCAAATCCTTTAATAATCTGAAAACCTCGATCAGTTCACCCCTCAGTCTTTTCTTTTCTGGAGAAAAGAGCCCCAGCCTGTTCAATCTTTCCTGATCGGCATAATCTGCAGGTTCTGGTATTATTCCAGTAAATTTCTCTCTATCCACCCTATCAAATACTTTAATCATTTTAAACAGCTCAATTAGATCACCCTTTAATCTACAAACTCCCCTAGCCACTGACTCCATCCCTCTCCCCAACTTCTGTTTAAAACTGAACCACAACCTTGGTGTCATATTTAATCCACAAATAAGCTTCCGAACGCATATCCGCGTCATCACTATTTCCACCTCCGTAACATCACTGTCTCCGCCCTTGCCTCTGCTCATCTGCTGCTGAATCCATCATCCATGTCTTTGTTACCTCTAGACTTGACTATTCCAACACACTCATGGCCGGCCTCCCACATTCTCCATATAATTGAGGTGATCCAAAAATGCTGCCCGTGACCTAACTCGTACCAAGTGCCATTCACCCATCATTGGTTTCCAGTTAAGGGACCCTCGATTTTAAAATTCTCATCCTTGTTTTCAAGTCCCTCCATGGCCTCGCCCCTTCCCATCTCTGTAATCTCCTGTAGCCCTACAACACCCCCCCACCCCCCCCCCCCCCCGAGATGTCTGTGCTCCTCCAATTCTGGCCTCTTGAGCATCCCTGATTTTACTCGCTCCACCATTGGTGGCTGTGCCTTCAGCTGCTGTGGCCCCAAGCTCTGGAACTCCCTCCTCAAACCTCTCCGCCTTTCTACCGCTCTTCGAATCTCAACGCTGCGAGCGAAGAGGTCAGGTGCAGGCAGCGGGAGGAGCATGTGGTAAATCAGTGCCACCCCCCCCCTTCCCCCGACGAATATCTGTCCCACCTGTGACAGGGTCTATGGCTCTCGTGTGGGACTGTTCAGCCACCAAAGAACTCACTTTCGGAGTGGAAGCAAGTTTTCCTCAATTTCGAGGGACTGCCTCTGATGATGATGCTCCTTTAAGATGCTCTTTAAAACCTGCCTCTTTGAACAAGCTTTTGGTCAGCTGCCCATATATCTCCTTATATGGCTCGGTGTCAAGTTTTGTTTTATAACGCTCCTGTGAAACGCCTTGAGACTTTTTAACTATGTTAAAAGCGCTATTAAATACAAGCTGTTGTTTTTGTTATAAAATAACGTACCCACTCTGGTTTTGTTTAGTTAAACCTGAATGCTAAGTTTTTGGGCGAATAATTGACACTCAATTACTGAGGACTTCATCTTTTATAGTGAATGCAATGCTTCCTCAAAATTGTATTCAGCAGAGATTAACAATTTAATTAATTTGATGCTGTCAGCCGTAGCTCAGTGGGTAGCATTCTTGCCTCTGAGTCAGAAGGTTGTGGGTTCAAGTCCCACTCCAGAGACTTGAGCACAAAAATCTAGGCTGACACTCCAGTTCAGTGCTGAGGGAATGCTACACTGTCAGAGGTGCCTACTTTCAGATGAGACATTAAATTGAGGCCCCTTCAGCTCTCTAAAGTGGACGCTATTTTCAAAAAGAGCAGGGAAGTTATCCCCGGTGTCCTGCTTAATATTTATTGCTTAATAAAGATCACAAACAGATTAGAAACATAGAAAATAGGTGCAGGAGTAGGCCATTCGGCCCTTCGAGCCTGCCCCACCATTCAATATCATGGCTGATCATTCCCTCAGTACCCCTTTCCTGCTTTCTCTCCATACCCCTTGATCCCTTTAGCCGTAAGGGCCATATCTAACTCCCTCTTAAATATATCCAATGAACTGGGTTCAACAACTCTCTGCGGTAGGGAATTCCACAGGTTAACAACTCTCTGAGTGAAGAGGTTTCTCCTCATCTCAGTCCTAAATGGCCTACCCCTTATCCTAAGACTGTGTCCCCTAGTTCTGGACTTCCCCAACATCGGGAACATTCTTCCCACATCTAACCTATTCAGTCTCGTCAGAATCTTATATGTTTCTATGAGATCCCCTCTCATCCTTCTAAACTCCAGTGAATAAAGGCCCAGATGATCTAATCTCTCTTCATAGATCAGTCCAACCATCCCGGGAATCAGTCTGATGAACCTTCGCTGCACTCCCTCAATAGCAAGAACATGCTTCCTCAGATTAGGAGACCAAAACTGAACACAATATTCCAGGTGAGGCCTCACCAAGGCCCTGTACAACTGCAGTAAGACCTCCCTGCTCCTATACTCAAATCCCCTAGCTATGAAGGCCAACATACCATTTGCCTTCTTCACCGCCTGCTGGACCTGCATGTCAACTTTCAATGACTGATGAACCATGACACCCAAGTCTCATTGCACCTCCCCTTTTCCTAATCTGCCACCATTCAGAAAATATTATGCCTGTGTTTTTGCCCCCAAAGTGGATAACCTCACATTTATCCACATTATACTGCATCTGCCATGCATTTACCCATTCACCTGTCCAAGTCACCCTAAAGCCTCTTAGCGTCTCCTAACAGTTCACACCGCCATCCAGTTTAGTGTCATCAGCAAACTTGAAGATATTACACTCAATTCCTTCATCTAAATCATTAATGTATATTGTAAAGAGCTCTGGTCCCAGCATCGAGCCCTGCGGCACCCCACTAGTCACTGCCTGTCATACTGAAAAGGACCCGTTTATCCTGACTCTCTGCTTCCTGTCTGCCAACCAGTTCTCTATCCACGTCAGTACAATACCCCCAATACTTTGATTTTGCACACCAATCTCTTGTGTGGGACCTTGTCAAAAGCCTTTTGAAAGTCCAAATACACCACATCCACTGGTTCTCCCTTGTCCACTCTACCAGTTACATCCTCAAAAAATTCCAGAAGATCCATCAAGCATGATTTCCCTTTCATAAATCCATGCTGACTTGGACCGATCCTGTCACTGCTTTCCAAATGTGCTGCTATTTCATCTTTAATAATTGATTCCAACATTTTCCCCACTACTAATGTCAGGCTAACTGGTCTATCATTACCAGTTTTCTCTCTCCCTCCTTTTTAAAAAAGCGGTGTTACATTAGCTACCCTCCAGTCCATAGGAACTGATCCAGAGTCGATAGACGGTTGGAAAATAATCACCAATGCATCCACTATTTCTATGGCCACTTCCTTAAGTACTCTGGGTTCAGACCATCAGGCCCCGGGGATTTATCGGCCTTCAATCCCATCAATTTTGCTAACAATTACCCGCCGAATAAGGATATCCTTCAGTTCCTCCTTCTCACTAGACCCTCGGTCCCCTAGTACATCCAGAAGGTTATTTGTGTCTTCCTTCGTGAAGACAGAGCCAAAGTATTTGTTCAACTGGTCTGCCATTTCATTGTTCCCCATTATAAATTCACCTGAATCTGACTGCAAGGGTCCTACGGTTGTCTTCACTAATCTTTTTCGCCACATAGCTATAGAAGCTTTTGCAGTCAGTTTTTATGTTCCCGGCAAGCTTTCCCTCATACTCTATTTCCCCCCTCCTAATTAAACCCTTTGTCCTCCTCTGCTGAATTCTAAATTTCTCCCAGTCCTCAGGTTTGCTGCTTTTTCTGGCCAATTTATATGCCTCTTCCTTGGATTTACCACTATCCTTAATTTCCCTTGTTAGCCACAGTTGAGCCACCTTCCCCATTTTATTTGTACTCCAGACAGGAGTTGTTGAAGTCCATCCATGTGGTCTTTAAATGTTTTCCATTGCCTATCCACCGTCAACCCTTTAAGTATCATTTGCCAATCTATTCTAGCCAATTCACGCCTCATACCATCGAAGTTACCTTTCTTTAAGTTCCAGACCCTAGTCTCTGAATTAACTGTGTCAGTCTCCATCTTAATAAAGAATTCTACCATATTATGGTCACTCTTCCCCAAGGGGCCTTGCACAACAAGATTGCTAATTAGTCCTTTCATTTTACACATCACCCAGTCTAGGATGGCCAGCCCTCTAGTTGGTTCCTCGACATATTGGTCGAGAAAACCATCTAATACACTCCAGGAAATCCTCCTCCACCGTATTGCTACCAGTTTGGTAGAAATCTATATGTAGATTAAAGTCGCTGTTTGTGGGAGCTTGCTGGGTGCAAATTGGCTGCCATGTTTCCTACATTACAACAATGACTACAGCCAATGAAGTACTTTTTGAAGTGTAAAGTGTTTTGGACATCCTGAGATCATGAACGTTGCTATATAAATGCAAATATTTCTTTCTAGATTCATACCACAAAGTATTTGCACCATTGCATTTTCAGTCAAGGAATATCTTTCAGCTTGTGTGTCTCTTCCTTCCCTGCCCCCAGCCCCAACACATTTGTATTCACACCTGGCTGACTGGCAAAGTTTGTATGGAAACAGATGGGCTGCTGTGGATGATTCCGCAGTAGGCGTGACCTTTGGATTGGATTACAGGGTGAACTGGACAATTGAAGGTTAAGTAATGCATTAAGAGTCAGCGTGAGTGCCTTCCCTTGTAGCAGATGTTCCTAAAATTTAAACTTGACCTAAATGCTTCAGCACCAGGTTAATGGCAATATTTCTGCAATTGTTATTGAGCTTTGAAGATAAGCAGGAAATCATGAATTTGAAAATACTGCTTCCTATTGTGCTAGTCCTTGGGGGGGACGAAATAGCAGCAATATCCTGCAACTATTAAAACAGCACTTCTGAATTCATCGGGGTTGAAGAACATCTCACTGACAGCAGTACCTGTGGCAAGTGGTAATTGGGACATGCTACTAACAAATGTTATTTCCATCAAATGCAATAAGAGACTCAATAAGAAGAGAGAATTCATCAGGCATTCTTGCATCTGATGATTTTGATCAATAATTTCACTGTTTTTTGTGACATGCAGCCCTTCTCTCCAGAGTGGATGTTGAAATGTGACTAAATACTTTAAGTGTTTGATCAGTGGAACAATGCTCTTATGCTCTGCTTTTGGAAATCGTAGATTTGAGTTCACTATGAGTTCACTAAAATACAAGTATGTTCTTGATCACAGAAAATGCTGGAAACACTCAGGTCAGGCAGCATCTGTGGAGAGAGAAGCAGCGTTAACGTTTCAGGTTGATGACCTTTCATCAGAACTGGAAGAAGTTAGAGATGTAACAGGATTTAAGCAACTCGAGGCTGGGAAAGATGGGAGGGGAGGAAAGAACAAAAGGGAAGGTCTGTGATAGGGGGGAAGGCAGGAGAGATTAAATGACAAAAGAGATGATGCTGCAAGGCAAAAGTAGGTGCCAATGGGACGAGTAAAGAAACAAAAGATGGGTCTAGCAGAGGAGTAACTGTCACAGCAGAACCATAACCAACTCTTGCTGTCAGAAAAAGTGGGAGCAGTGGTTATAATCGTGGTGGACCATTAAACAACTGACTCCACAGAGCGGCGGGAGTTCATCAAGGAGGCACGGGAGGTCGGAGGGAGGCCTATAAAAGGCCCATCAGTCGGAGCAGCGGGAGTTCGTCGAGGAGGCGCGGGAGGTCGGAGGGAGGCCTATAAAAGGCCCATCAGTCGGAGCGGCAGGTCATTGAGGAGGCCAGCTGGTGCAGGTGCAGGGAGAGAAGGCAAAAAAGTTGTAGAAAGAAATCTAAGGGTGATGTCACAGTCAAGGGGGTAGGTGATTGGTAAGTAGTTTTTCTTTTTCTTTTCCTTTAGCAGTAGGTAACCTTTATCATTGCTGTTGCCAAATTAAGTTAATCTAGGGGTTAAGTCATGGCAGGAGAGCTTGGACATGCTCCTCCTGTGCTATGTGGGAACTCAGGGACGCTTCCAGTGTCCCGGACGACTACATGTGCGGGAAGCGTATCCTGCTGCAGCTCCTGACAGACTGCATTGTGGCACTGGAGCTGCGGGTGGATTCACTCTGGAGCATCCACGATGCTGAGGATGCCGTGAATAACACGTTTCGTGAGTTGGTCATACTGCAGGTAAAGGTTACACAGACAGATAGGGGGTGGGTGACCAGCAGGAAGAGCAGTGGAAGGAAGGTACTGCAGGGGACCCCTGCGGTCATCCCCCTCCAAAACAGATACATCGTTTTGGGTACTGTTGAGGGGGGGGGGGGGATGACTCATCAGGGGAGGGCAGCAGCAGCCAAGTTCATAGCACCATGGGTGGCTCTGCGGCACTGGAGGGCAGGAAGAAGAGTGGGAGAGCTAAAGTGGTAGGGGATTCTATTGTAAGGGGAATAGATAGACGTTTCTGCAGCCGCAATTGAGACTCCAGGATGGTATGTTGCCTCCCTGGTGCAAGGGTCAAGGATGTCTTGGAGCAGCTGCAGGGCATTTGAGAGGGGGAGAGTGAACAGCCAGTTGTCGTGGTGCATATAGGTACCAACGATATAGGTAAAACATGGGGTGAGGTCCTACAAGCTGAATTTAGGGAGCTAGTAGTTAAATTAAAAAGTAGGACCTCAAAAGGTAGTAATCTCAGGATTACTACCAGAGCCACATGCTAGTCAGAGTAGGAATTGCAGGATAGCTCAGATGAATACGTAGCTTGAGGAGTGGTGCAGAAGGGAGGGATTCAAATTCCTGGGACATTGGAACTGGTTCTGGGGGAGGTGGGACCAGTACAAACTGGACGGTCTGCACCTGGGCAGGACCGGAACCAATGTCCCAGGGGGTAGTGTTTGCTAGTGCTATTGGGGAGGGGTCAAACTAATATGGAAGGGGGATGGGAACCAATGCAGGGAGACAGAGGAAAGTAGAATGGGGGCAGAAGCAAAAGATAGAAAGGCGAAAAGTAAAAGTGGAGGGCAGAGAAACCCAAGGCAAAAATCAAAAATGGCCACATTACAGCACAATTCTAAAGGGGCAAAGTGCGTTAAAAAGGCAAGCCTGAAGGCTTTGTGGCTCAATGCGAGGAGTATTCGTAATAAGATGGACGAATTAACTGCGCAGGCAGCAATTAACCAATATTCATTGGCATCACGGAGACATGGCTCCAAGGTGACCAAGGCTGGGAACTCAACATCCAGGGGTATTCAACATTCAGGAAGGACAGACAGAAAGGAAAAGGAGGTGGGGTATGTTGCTGGTTAAAGAGGAAATTAACGCAAAAGTAAGGAAGGACATTAGCTTGGATGATGTGGAATCCGTATGGGTGGAGCTGCGGAATACCAAAGGGCAGAAAATGCTAGTGGGAGTTGTGTACAGACCACCAAACAGTAATAGCAAGGTTGGGGACAGCATCAAACAAGAAATTAGGGATGCATGCAATAAAGATACAGCAGTTATTATGGGCGACTTCAATCTACATATAGATTTGGCTAACCAAACTGGTAGCAATACAGTGGAGGAGGATTTCCTGGAGTGTATTCGGGATGGTTTTCTAGATCAATATGTTGAGGAACCAACTAGAGGGCTGGCCATCCTAGACTGGGTGATGTGTAATGAAAAGGACTAATTAGCAATCTTGTTGTGCAAGGCCCCTTGGGGAAGAGTGAGCATAATATGGTAGAATTCTTTATTAAGGTGGAGAGTGATAGTCAATTCAGAGACTAAGGTCCTGAACTTAAGGAAAGGTAACTTTGATGGTATGAGACATGAATTGTCTAGTATAGACTGGTGAGTGATACTTAAAGGGTTGACGGGGGTTAGGCAATGGCAAACATTTAAAGATCACATGGATGAATTTCAACAATTGTACATCTCTGTCTGGAGTAAAAATAAAATGGGGAAGGTGGCTCAACTGTGGCTAACAAGGGAAATTAAGGATAGTGTTAAATCCAAGGAAGAGGCATATAAATTGGCCAGAAAAAGCAGCAAACCTGAGGACTGGGAGAAATTTAGAATTTAGCTGGAGGATGGCAAAGGGTTTAATTAGGAGGGGGAAAATAGAGTATGAGAGGAAGCTTGCTGGGAACATAAAAACTGACTGCAAAAGCTTCTATAGATATGTGAAGAGAAAAAGATTAGTGAAGTCAAACATAGGTCCCTTGCAGACAGATTCAGGTGAATTTATAATGGGGAACAAAGAAATGGCAGACTAGTTGAACAAATACTTTGGTTCTGTCTTCATGAAGGACGACTCAAATAACATTCCAGAAGTACTAGGGGACCGAGGGTCTCGAGAGGAGGAGGAACTGAAGGAAATCCTTATTAGGTGGGAAATTGTGTTACATAGAAACATAGAAAATCGGTGCAGGAGTAGGCCATTCGGCCCTTCGGGCCTGCACCACCATTCAATAAGATCATGGCTGATCATTCCTTCAGTACCCCTTTCCTGCTTTCTCTCCATAATACTTGATCCATTTAGCCGTAAAGGCCATATCTAACTCTCTCTTTAATATATCCAATGAACTGGCATCAACAACTCTCTGCAGCAGGGAATTCCACAGGTTAACAACTCTGAAGAAGTTTCTCCTCACCTGCCCCTTATCCTAAGACTGTGTCCCCTGGTTCTGGACTTCCCCAACATCAGGAACATTCTTCCCACATCTAACCTGTCCTGTCCAGTCAGAATCTTATGTGTTTCTATGAGATCCCCTCTCATCCTTCTCAACTCCAGTGTATAAAGGCCCAGTTGATTCAGTCTCTCCTCATATGTCAGTCCAGCCATCCTTGGAATCAGTCTGGTGAACCTCCGCTGCACTCCCTCAATAGCAAGAATGTCCTTCCTCAGATTAGGAGACCAAAACTGTACACAATATTCCAGGTGGGGCCTCACTAAGGCCCTGTAGAACTGCAGCAAGACTTCCCTACGCCTATACTCAAATCCCCTTGCTATGAAGGCCAACATGCCATTTGCTTTCTTAACCGCCTGCTGTACCTGCATGCTAACCTTCAATGACTGATGTACCATGACACCCAGGTCTCGTTGCACCTTCCCTTTTCCTAATCTGTCACCATTCAGATAATAGTCTGTCTCTCTGTTTTTACCACCAAAGTGGATAACCTCACATTTATCCACATTATACTTCATCTGCCATGCATTTGCCCACTCACCTAACCTATCCAAGTCACTCTGCAGCCTAATAGCATTCTCCTCGCAGCCATAGTAAATACGAGGTTCTCTATCAGCCTGCCCTTGGCACCACAGCACCTGCTCCCACAGTCTTCATCGGCAGTGGCCAGCTTCAAGTACCTTGGCAGCATCATATCAAGTGATGGGTCCTTGGACAAGGAGATTGATGCGGATCTGTAAAGCCAGCCAGCACTTGGTCACTTGCGCACTAAGGTGTTGAGTCACCACCACATCCGACTGTCAACTAAACTGTTGGTGTATAGAGCAGTCGTTCTCTCATCTCTCTATGGATGTGAGACCTGGACACCCTACAGGCATCACATCAAAAAGTTGGAAGCTTTCCATATGCGCAGTCTCAGATCTATACTCCACATACGCTGGCAAGACCGGGTGTCAAACTTTGAGGTTCTGGAGAGAGCACAATCAACTAGCATTGAGGTGATGATCATGCGAGCCCAGTTCCGGTGGGCTGGACATGTCATCCACATGGATGAGTCAAGGATCCCTTGTCAGCTTCTTCACGGCGAGCTGTGAAGGTTGAAGACACCAGGGGCGCCCCCCGCAAGCGCTACAAAGATTGCATTAAGGCTATCCTCCAGTACTGTGGCATCTGACCAAAGGACCTCGAGAATACAGCAACTAATAAAATCCAGTGGCGAACCCTCACGAGGACTGCCTGCCAGACCGTTGAAGAAAGCCGATGTCAACGCCTGCGGGACACTAGAGATAGACGACATCAGGTGGCAGTACTGTCAGCATCAGGCACATCGAAATTCCCTTGTCCGACGTGCAAGAGACTATGTGCATCCAGAATTGGCCTATACAGCCACTTGAAGACACATGCCATTGATGATTAGCACATCAACATCTTTGTTGGATACGACAGACTACCAATATCCACAGCAGGCGATAAAGGCGACAAATGGTATGTTGGCCTTCATAGCTAGGGGATTTGAGTATTGGAGCATGGAGGTCTTACTGCAGTTGTACAGGGCCTTGGTGAGGCCTCACCTGGAATATTGTGTTCAATTTTGGTCTCCTAATCTGAGGAAAGATGTTCTTGCTATTGAGGGAGTGCAGCGAAGGTCCACCAAACTGATTCCCGGGATGACAGAACTGCCATATGAGAGATTGGATCGACAGGGCCTGTATTCATTAGAGTTTAGAAGGATCAGAGGGGATTTCATAGAAACATATAAAATTCTGACGGGACTGGACAGGTTAGATGCAGGAAGAATGTTCCCGATGTTGGGGACGTCCAGAACCAGAGGACACAGTCTAAGGTTAAGGGGTAAGCCATTTAGGACTGAGATGAGGAGAAACTTCTTCACTCAGAGTTGTTAACCTGTGGAATTTTCTACCGCAGAGAGTTGTTGATGTCAGTTCATTGGATATATTCAAGAGGTAGTTAGATACACCCCTTACGGCTAAAGGGATCAAGGGGTATGGAGAGAAAGCAGAAAAGGGGTACTGAGGTGAATGATCAGCCATGATCTTATTGAATAGTGGTGCAGGCTCAAAGGGCTGAATGGCCAACTCCTGCACCTATTTTCTATGTTTCCATCAGCATACTCACCTCGATCTCATCCTGAGGTTCCCACGATTACAAAAGCCAGTCTTTAGCCAATTTGATTCACTCCATGTGATAGCAAGAAACAGCTGAGCGCACTGGATACAGCAAAGGCTGTGGGCTCCAATGACATCCCAGCTGTCGTGCTGAAGACTTGTGCTCCAGAACTAGCCGTGTCTCTTGCTATGCTGTTCCAGTACAGCTACAGCACTGGCATCTACTCGACAGTGTGGAAAACTGCCCAGGTATATCCTGCCCACAAAAAACAGACAATTACCGCCCCATCAATCTACTCTCAATCATCAGCAAAGTGATGATAGCACTGTCGACAACACCTTCCAAGTGGCACTTGCTCACCAATAACCTGCTCACTGATGTTCAGTTTGAGTTCTGGCAAGACCTCTGGGCTCTATACCTCATTACGGGCTTGGTGTAAACATGAACAAAAGAGCTGAAATCTAGAGGTGAGATGAGAGTGAATGCCCTTGACATCAAGGCAGCATTGACCAAGTGTGGCATCAAGGAGCCTTAGTAAAATTGAACTCAATGGGAATCAGGGAAAAACTCTCCACTGGCTAGTCATACCTAGCATAAAGGAAGATGGTTGTGGTTGTTGAAGGTGAATCATCTCAGCCCCAGGACATGGCTGCAGGAGTTCCTCAGGGCAGTGTCCTAGGCCCAACTTTCTTCAGCTGCTTCATCAATAACTTTCCCTCCATCACAATGTCTGCTGATGATTGCACAATGTTCAGTTCCATTCGCACCTCCACAAATACTGAAGCACTCCATGCCTGCATACAGCAAGACTTGGAGAACATTCAAGCTTAGGCTGATAAGTGTCAAGTAATATTCACGCCACACAAGTGCCAGGCAATGACTATCTCCAACAAGAGAGCATCTAACCACCACCTTTTGACCTTCGACGGCATTACCATCGCTGAATCCCCCACCATCAACATCCTGGTGAATCACCATTGGCCAGAAACTTAACTGGACCAGCCACATAAATACTACAGCTACAAGAGTGGGTCAGAGGCTTGGTATTCTGCGGCGAGTGTCTCACCTCCTTACTCCCCAAAGCCTTTCCACCAACTAAAGAAAGACTTGCATTTATATAGTGCCTTTCACGACCACCGGTCATCTCAAAGCACTTTACAGCCAATAAAGTACTTTTGGAATGTAGTCACTGTTGTAATGTGGGAAACGCGGCAGCCAATTTGCACACAACAAACTCCCAGAAACAGTAATGTGATAATGACCAAATAATTTGTTTTTGTTATGTTGACTGAGGGATAAATATTAGCCAAGTCACCAGGGATAACGCCCCTGCTCTTCTTCAAAATAGTGCCATGTGATCTTTTACATCCACCTGAGGGCAGATGGGGCCTCGGTTTAACATCTCATCTGAAAGATGGCACCTCTGACAGCCCAGCACTCCCGCAGCACTGCACTGGAGTGTCAGCCTAGATTTGTGCTCAAGTTCGTGATGTGGGACTTGAACCCACAACCTTCTGAATTAGAGGCGAGTGTGTTACCCACTGAGCCACAGCTGACAAGGCACAAGTCAGGAGTGTAATGGAATTCTTGCCACTTGCCTGGGTGAGCGCAGTTCCAACAACACTGAACAAGCTCAACATCATCCAAGACATAGCAGCCCACTTGATTGGCACCTCATCCACCACCTTAAACAGTGACTCCCTACACCACCAGCGCACCGTGGCTTCAGTATGTACCATCGACAAGATGCACTGCAAAAACCCGCAATGGATTCTTCGACAGCACCTCCTAAACCCACGACCTTCACCACCTAGGACAAGGGCAGCAGGCGCACGGGAACACCATCACCTCCAATTTCCCCTCCAAATCACACACCATCCTGACTTGGAAATATATTGCCATTCCTTCATAGTTGCTGGGTCAAAATCCTGAACTCCCTCCCTTCACCACAGCGGTTCAAGAGGCAGCTCACCACCACCTTCTCAAGGGCACTTAGGGATGAGCAATAAATACTGGCCTCGTCAGCGACGCCCACATCCCATGAACGAATAAAAAAAAAGTTAAACTCAATGTCGAGTCCAGAAAGTTGTAAAGTCCCGTTGCTCCCAAAACAATTATCGAGTCCCCCTTGTCCTCATCTTCCATCCCACCAACCTTCACATTCAACGGATCATCCTCTGCCATTTCTGCCACCTACAGATCAGAAATGAACAGTATACCATAATCTGGCCTTACCTGGGATCCTGTGGTCATGGGTGGAGAAGTGTTCCTGGTCTAATCTGCACAGAGACTGTAAATATTTTAGATGGGCTGTATTGCGCATTCCTTCAACAACCTATAAACTGGATATTTTTTATTCAAACTTCCACAGTTTGGATGATTGTTTCCAGTTTAGGAACGTATTCATATTCGTAATTACATTATTCGATTAGAAGACCTAGTGCGGAGTGTCTCATTGTGAGTCAGGAGATACTCCCACATATTGTACAAAAATTATCAATTTACAGTGATAAATTGCATTTTTATTACTAGTATTATGGCAATGTTAGTGATATTTTCAGGTTGAATTCCATTATTATGCCCACATGTAAATGTAAATCAGTGGATTTTATTATTATGTTTGTTTAAGTATGCAGTTAATTTTATCTTTTAGCTCTTTCCAAAACCCAGGATACAGAGAAAATGCTAGGGAAGATGTTGCCGGATGCAGGTAGCTAGTAGGTAGGTAGGTTGCAGGTACAATAGTGAGAGAGGGTAGCTTGGATGTTTAGGTAATGTTGGAAGATTGATCCTGGGGTAGGGGAGCATTGGTAGGGATGGGAGGGGTGCGAGAGATGGGGAGGTGATCTTGGAGTGACAACACTGGAATGGCAGCGGCAGGGTATGGAAGTGCTCAGTGTGGGACCTTGGATTGTGGGGAAAAATAGAGCACGCGCTGTGGGCTGCTGGCGAGCAAAGCATGGCAACAGGAGTTTTGTCAGCGGTTCATAGAATGGTTACAGCATGGAAGAAAGCGATTCGGCCCGTCGAGCCCGTGCTCGTCCCACTCCCCTGCCCTTTCCCCGTAGCCATGCCATTTTTTTTCCTTCAGATACTTATCCAACTCCCTTTTGAAAGATAAAATTCAGTCTGCCTACACCACCTTTTCCAGCAGTGCATTCCAGATCTTATCTACTCGCTGTGTAAAAAAGTTTTTTTCTTACGTCGCCTTTGGTTCTTTTGCCAAACACCTTAAATCTGCATCCTTTGGTTCTCAACCTTTCTGCCAATGGGAACAGTTTCTCTCTATCTACTCTGTCCAGACCCCTCATGATTTTGAGCACCTCGATCAAATCTCCTCTCAATCTTCTTTGTTCCAAGGAGAACAACCCCAGCTTCTCCAGTCCATCAATGTAACTGAAGTTCCTCATTCCTGGAATAATTTTCGTAAATCTTTTCTGTGCCCTCTCTAAGGCCTTCACAACCTTCCTAAAGTGTGATGCCCAGAATGGGACACAGTACTACAGTTTGGGCTGAACCAGTGTTTTATACAGGTTCATCATAATTTCCACACTTTTGTACTCTATACCTCTATTTATAAAGCCCAAGATCCCATAAGCCTGTTTAACTGCTTTCTCAACCTGCTCTACCACCTTTAATGATTTATGCAAGTATACCCCCAGGTCTCTCTGTACATGCACCCCCTTTAGGATTGTACACTTGGTTATAGTTCCTCTCATTCTTTCTACCACAATGTATCACTTTGCACTTTTTTGCTTTAAATTTCTGCCACGTGTCCGCCCATTTCACCAGCCTATCTATGCCTTCCTGAAGTCCATCATTCTCTTCCTGACTGATGACTATACTTCCAAGTTTTGTGTCATCTGCACATTTTGAAATTGTGCTTTGGACTCCCATGTCCAAATCATTAATATATATTAAATAAAGCAGTGGTCCTAGAACCAACCCTTGGGGAACACCACTGTATACCTTCCTCCAGTCCGGAAAACAACCATTCACCACTATTCTGTTTCCTGTCACTTAGCCAATTTCGTATCCAGGATGCCACTGTACCTTTTATTCCATGGGCTTCAACTTTGCTGGTAAGCCTCTTATGTAGCATTTTGTCGAACACATTTTGGAAATCCATGTACGTCAACTGCATTACCCTCATCAACCCTCTCTGTTACCTCATCAAAAAAACTCGATTAAGTTGGTTAAACACGATTTGCCTTTAACAAATTTGTGCTAGCTTTCCTTAATTAATCCACCCCTATCCAAGTGACTGTTAATTGTGTCCCTGATTACTGTTTCTAAAAGCTTCCCCACTACCGAGGTTAAACTGATTGGCCTGTAGTTGCTGGGTTTATCTTTACACCCCTTTTTGAACAATGGTGTAACATTTGCAATTCTCCAGTCCTGTGGCACCACCCCCGTATCTATGGAGGATTGGAATATTATGGCCATTACCTCTGCAATTTCTGCCCTCAATTCCCTCAGCATCCTAGGATGCATCCCATCCGCTCCTGGTGATGTATCTACTTCAAGTACAGCCAGCCTTTCTAATACCTCTTCATCATCAATTTTTATCTTATCAAGTGTCTCTACTACCTCATCCTTCACTATGTCTATGGCAGCATCCTCTTCCTTGGTGAAGACAGATGCAAAGTACTAATTTAGTATCTCAGCCATACCCTCTGCCTTCATGCGTAGGTCTCCTTTTTGGTCCCGAATCAGCCCCACCCCTCCTCTTACTACCCTTTTACTATTTATGTGCCTATAGAAGACTTTTGGATTACCTTTTATGTTGGCTGCCATTCTATTCTCATACCCTCTCTTTGCCCCACTTTTCTTTTTCACTTCTCCTCTGACCTTTTTATATGTCGCCTGATTCTTAAATGTATTTGCAACCTGACATCTGTGATACACGCTCTTTTTCGGTTCCATCATGTTCTCTATCTGTATCATCACCCAGGGAGCTCTGGCTTTAGTTACCCTACCTTTTCCACTTGTGGGAATGTACCTTGATTGTACCTGAATTATTGCTTCTTTAAAGGCCGCCCATTGTTCCACTACAGTTTTGCCTGCCAATCATTGATTCCAGTTTATCTGGACCAGATCCATTCTCATCACACAGAAATTGGCCTTCCCCCATTTAAACATATTTACTCTAGATTGCTCCGTCCTTTTCCATTGTTAATCTAAACCTTATGATACTATGATCACTGTTCCCTAAACATTCACTGACTGACACTTGCTCCACTTGACTCACCTCATTCCCCAGACCCAGACCTTGCTATGGCTCCTCCCTCATCGGGCCAGAAACATACTGATCAAGAAAATTCTCCTGAACACACTTCAGAAATTCTTCTCTTTCTCTGCCCTTTACACTATTACGATCCCAGTCTATATTAGGATAGTTAAAGCCCCCCATTATTACAATCCTATAGTTCTTGCACCTCTCTAATTTCTCTACAAATTTGCTCCTCCATATCTTTCCCACTATTTGATGGTCTATAGAATACACCTAGTAGTGTAATGGCATCTCTGTTGGGTCAACAGTTGCGAATATGGTTAAAGGCGTGTGACAGCCCTCCAAAATATCTGCGGTTCTCCAATTCTGGCCTCTGGAGCATTCCAGATTTTAAATGGCCCACCATTGGTGGCAGTGCCTTCAGCTGCCAAGGCCCGAAGCTCTGTTGAGAAGAGCTAACTCAGCACAGACCAGGGATCAAGCCTGAGGTTTCCCTGATCTGTACGGCCCATTTACCTACTGACTCAACTAGCTAGCTGAGCTATCAGAAGAGCTTTAAACATTACTTACAACCTAGTATTGTACAGTGCTTGCTAAGTAAATGTGCAGTAGAAAATCCTCATCCAAGTATTCTTCAGTTAACTGATCCTTGCTCTTGAGTATTTGAAACAGTCTCTGCATTATGATATTTCCCCTGGAAACAGCAACATAATTTGGATGTCATTTTTATGCCTTGATTTTAAAGTTCTCATCCTGGTTTTCAAATCCCTCAATAGCTTCCACCCTCCCTATCTCTGTAATCTCTTCCAGCTCCTCCCCCCCCCCCCCAAAAAGATGTCAGCACTCCTCTAATTCTGCCCTCGAGCATTCCTGAATTTAATTGCTCAATCATTGATGGCCGTGCAATCAGCTGCCAAGGTCCTAAACCCCGGAATTCCCTCCCTAGACATCTCTGCCTCTCCTCTCTTTCCTCCTTTAAGACACTTCTTAAAAATTATCTCTTTGATCAAGCTTTTGGGCATCTGCCCTAATATCTCCTTATGTGGCACGGTGTCAAATTTGTGTTTTATAACACACCTGTGAAGCACCCTGGGATGCTTTACTGCGTTAAAGGCGCTATATAAATACAAGCTGTTGTTGTACTATATAAGTTGGCATTTTCTCTTATTTTTGTTGAGACTAAATTGTTGGAAGGATACAATGTTCAGATTAGCTCTTCATAGATACCTAATCCAAGCATAATGTCATGGCAAACCATGATATGGTTGGCATCTAAATATGTAGAAGAAGAAAATATAAACAGAACAGTAGTTTACGACAGAGGTCACCATAATTATAATGAGATATTTTTCATTTACTTTACCATGCATATAATGGTCTTTGGGAGTAATTGCTGATAGTAATTGCATCTACAGTTTCAAATGATGTTCTAAATTGCAAGAGTGAAGCTGTCATCTAAACCTGCAGATGAATTTAAAGTCTTTAATTCACTCTAGCATGCATGTTATTTTTAAATGTATTCGCTTACTTCCTGGTAACCAATTTATGTGTTATATAACACATAAATGTTCCATTATATTGCAATTTTTAATCCATCAGTGCAAGCAAGCATTGTCACAACTATGTGCTGGCCATCACTTAAAAGCAATGGATCCCAATGGGATAAAACAAGCCTGTTGAGTTTCACAGTATATATAATGGAGAGAATAAATGGCTATTCAGGAGTGATGACAAAGCAAAAATCACATTAAAAAGTTCAGGCGACATTGTAGAATGAAAATTAAAGCAGGAGTAATCTATTAAATGTTTATAAAAAATCATTATTATTCAATTAATAATAGTAATACATTTATAATTACAATTATTGTAACGCATAATTCTTCCTGTTGTTATATTCCTTCCATCTTCTTTCTAATTTATTTTTAAGCCTTGATTTGGGTTCTGCCATGCACCAATCCAAATGTTGAGCAAATGACCTCCCTCTTAACCTATGACATTTTGTAATCAAACGATAAAAGATCAGGCTAAGTATAGAAAGTTCAAAAGGAGAAGTGGAAAAGAAAATAAGAGGGGCCATAGACATTGAAGGAGGAGGTAGAGGAGATACTGGATGGGATCAAAATTGATAGAGAAGGTAGTAGAAACACTGGCTGTACTTAAAAGTATATAAATCACCAGGAGCAGGTGGGATGCGTCTTAGAATGGTGAGGGACGTGAAAGACGAAATTGCGGAGGTATTGGTCATAACCATCCAATCCTCCTTAGAAATTGGGGTGGGAACCAGAGAACTGGAGAATTGCAATGTTATACCCTTGTTTAAAAAAGGGTGTAAAGATAAACCCAACAAATACAGGCCAGTCAGTTTAACCTTGGTAGTGGGGAAGCTTTTAGAAACAATAATCAGCAACAAAATTAACAGTCATTTGGACAAGTGTGGATTAATTAAGGAAAGCCAACATGGATTTGTTAAAGGCAAATCACGTTTAACCAACTTGATTGAGTTTTTTTGATGAGATAACAGAGAGGGTTGATGAGGGCAATGCGGTTGACGTGGTATACATGGATTTCTAAAAGGCGTTCGACAAAGTGCCACAATGTGTTTGCCAGCAAAGTTGAAGCCCATGGAATAAAAGGGATAGTGGCAGCATGGATACGAAATTGGCCAAGTGACAGGAAACAGAGTAGTGGTGAACGGCTGTTTTTTGGACTGGAGGAAGGTATACAGTGGTGTTCTCCAGGGGTCGGTTCTAGGACTACTGCTTTTTTTGATATATATTAATGACTTGGATGTGGGTGTACAGAGCACAATTTCAAAATGTGCAGATGACACAAAACTTGGAAGTATAGTGAACAGTGAGGAGGATAGTGATAGATTTCAAGAGGACATACACAGGCTGGTGGAATGGGCGGACATGTGGTAGATGAAATTTAACGCAGAAGTGTGTGAAGTAATACATTTTGGTAGAAAGAACGAGGAGAGGAAATTTAAACTACAGGGTATATTCCTAAAGGGAGTGCATGAACAAAGAGACCTGGGGGTATATGTGCACAAATCGTTGAAGGTGGCAGGGCAAGTTGAGAAAGCAGTTTAAAAAAAAACTTACAGTATCCTGGGCTTCATGAATAGAAGTACAGAGTACAAAAGCGTGGAAATTATGATGAACCTGTATAAAACACTGGTTCGGCCTCAACTAGAGTATTGTGTCCAATCAGGGAACCAAACTTTAGGAAGGATGTGAAGGCCTTAGAGAAGGTGCTGAAAAGATTTGAGAATGATT
Source organism: Pristiophorus japonicus (assembly GCF_044704955.1). NCBI lineage: Eukaryota > Metazoa > Chordata > Chondrichthyes > Pristiophoridae > Pristiophorus > Pristiophorus japonicus. Next base: position 126,262,353 of record NC_091985.1, on the reverse strand, counting down.
CCACGTTACATGGATAGACTGAAGAAGCTGGGGTTGTTCTCCTTAGAGCAGAGAAGATTGAGAGAATTGATAGAGGTGTTCAAAATCATGAGGGGTCTGGACAGAGTAAATAGAGAGAAACTGTTCCCATTGGCAGAAGGGTCGAGAACCAGAGGACAAAGAATTAAGGTGATTGGCAAAAGAACCAAAGACGGTACAAGAAAAAACTTTTTTTATGCAGCGAGTGGTTAGGATCTGGACTGCACTGCCTAAAAGGGTGGTGGAGGCAGACTCAATTGTGGCTTTCAAAAGGGATTTGGATAAGTACCTGAAGAAAAAACATTACAGAACTATGGGAAAAGGGCAGGTGGGTGGGACTAGCTGAGACGCTCTTGCAGAGAGCCAGCACGGACTCGACAGGTCGAATGGCCTTCTTCCATGCTGTAACCATTTTATGATTCTAATGTGAATGAGTGTCTGTTCTAGCCAATGTTCTTCCTTCCCTTCAAGGAAGTGCCTGTTCTTTGCTCTGTATTTTCCTCCAACAGAAGACCAAAGGTTAGCATTTTCTCTAACTTACCACACATTGCTTCAAATTTAAACTAAAAAAAGTTTATGATTTTTAATTATGTTTACTAAAAGCTTAGTACCAGAGGTTAAGAGAAGACCTACATACGTAAATAACCCAGATACAAAGACAGCAATGACAAATGTGCTCCATTGGGATTCCTTTGGCTGATATTGGAGTAGAGTATGTCTTAACATCGTCATTAAGGAAATTTGAGATCTGGGCTATATGAAAGCCTTTTAAATCAAACTCTCTAATGAAAAGCATCGTGTTATCAAAGTGAACAACTGAGGGGCACATAAGCTGCCTCTGGAGCTTTCCTCTTCTTTAATGTTTTGTTCCAGGCACAAAAATACTTTTGATATGATTTTGTGTTGATCATCCATTTCCGTTGTTGGAGCACTAAAACATGTCATTTCAGCATTTGATCTTCAACCCCAAATGTATTCTTTGTTATAATGAAATGGTGTCAGCATTGGCTCACTCTCGGCTGAGTCAGAAGGTGGTGGGCTTAAGCCCCACTCCAGAAAGTTGAGCACGTAATCTAGGCTGACACTTCAGTGCTGAACGAAGGGAACACATGGTCAGTGCCATCGTTCAAATGAGACGTTAAAACTAAGGCCGAGCCTGCTCTCTCAGGTGGACATAAAAGATCCTATAAGCACAAGTCAAAGAAGAGCAGGAGAGTTCACTGGAGTCAACAACATTTATTCCTCAACTAACACCATCAAAACCAGATTATAAGGTCATTTATCTCATTGCTGTCTATGTGAAAATTGGCTGCCAGATTTCCCTACATTACAACAGTGACTGCAATTCAAAAATACTTAGTTGGCTGGGAAGCACTTTGGGCCGTCCAGAGGTCAATAAAGGTGCACTATAAAAGCATGATAGCCTAGCTGAAACATTTATTGAATTATATTTAGTTCGGAGTTGACTTTTTAAAAATTCATTCATGGGATGTGGGCATTGCTGGCATTTATTGCCCATTCCTAATTGCCCTTAAGGAGGTGGGGGTGAGCCGCCTTCTTGAACCATGGAATCCATGTGGTGAAGGTACTCCCACAATGCTGTTAGGTAGGGAGTTCCAGGATTTTGACTAGTGATGATGAAGGAACGGTGATATATTTCTAAGTCAGGATGGTGTGTAACTTGGAGGAGAACTTGGAGGTAGGGTGTTCCATGCGCCTGTGCCCTTGTCCTTCTAGGTGGTAGAATTCACGGGTTTGGGAGTTGCTGTTGAAGAAGCCTTGGCGAGTTGCTACAGTGCATCTTGTAACTGGTACATTGCAGACCCAAGAAAGGAGAGGTACTCATCAAGGACAGAGTGTCAGTCACTGCCCACTGGAAGGAGCACTTCGAAGATCTCTTTAACCGAGACTCTGTCTCCGACGAGAGTGTCCTCGACTCCATCCCACAGCATGCTACCCGCCACCACCTCAGCACAACCCCAGCCCGGCATGAGGTTGAAAAGGCCACCTGACAACTGAACAAGAACGGCTTCAGCAGGTGGAATCCCAGCTGAGGCACTAAAGCATGGTGGAGACGCACTATTGGCGCGAATACATTAACTCATTTCTCTTATTTGGAAGGAGGAGAGCATGCCAGGGGATCTCAGAGACGCTGTAATCATGACCATCTTCAAGAAAGGTAACAAATCCAATTGCAGTAATTACAGAGGAGTTTCCCTGCTGTCTGCCACAGGGAAAGTCATTGCAAGAATCCTCCTCAATCGCCTTCTCCCAGTGGCTGAAGAGCTCCCAGAGTCGCAATGCGGATTCCACCCACTAAGGGACACAATGGACCTGATCTTCACTGCGCGTCAAATCCAAGAGAAACGCAGGGAACAGCACCAACCGCTGTACATGGCCTTCTTTAACCTCACAAAGGCCTTCGACACTGTCAACCGTGAGGGATTATGGAGTGTCCTTCTCAAATTCGACTGCCCTCAAAAGTTTGTCACCATCCTCCACCTGCTTCACGATGACATGCAAGCCGTGATCCTGACCAACGGATCCACCACAGACCCAATTCATGTGCAGACTGGGGTCAAGCAAGGCTGTGTCATCGCACCAACGCTCTTCTCAATCTTCCTTGCTGCAATGCTCCATCTCACCCTTAGTAAGCTCCCCGCTGGAGTGGAACTAACCTACAGAACAAACGGGAAACTGTTCAACTTCCATCGCCTCCAGTCGAGATCCAAGGTTGTCCCATCCTGTGTCATTGAATTACAGTATGCAGACGACGCTTGCATCTGCGCACACTCCGAGGTCTAACTCCAAACCATCATCAACAACTTTACCAAAGCGTACGAGAGCGTGGGCCTTACCCTAAACATCCGTAAGACAAAGGTCCTCTACCAACCTGTCCCCGCCACACAGTACTTTCCCCCCCACCCCCCCCTCTTCGATTATTAAAATCCATGACGAGGCCTTGGACAACTTGGACCATTTTCCATACCTCGGGAGCCTACTGTCAACAAGGGCAGACGTCGATGATGAAGTTGAACACTGTCTTCTTTGGTCGCCTGAGGAAGTGTGTTTGAAGACCAGAATCTTAAATCCGGCACCAAGCTCATGGTCTACAGAGCAGTAGTGGTACCCGCCCTCCTATAGGTTGTTTCAGAGACATGGACCATGTACAGTAGGCAGCTCAAAGTACTGGAGAAGTACCATCAACGCTGCCTCGGCAAGATCCTGCAAATCCATTGGCAGGATAGGCACACCAACATCAGCGTTCTCGCTCAGGCCATCAAAGCATTGACCACGCTTGATCAGCTCCGATGGACGGGCCACATTGTCCGCATGCCCGATACGAGACTCCCAAAACAAGCACTCTACTTGGAGCTCCGACAAGGCAAGAGAGCCCCAGGTGGGTAGAGGAAACGCTTCAAGGACACCCTCAAAGCCTCCTTGTAGAGGTGCAACATCCCCGACAGCTGGGAATCCCTGGCCCAAGACTGCTTAAAGTGGAGAAGCATCCAGGAGGGCGCCGAACACCTCGAGTCCTTCGCTGGGAGCTAGTGGAAGCCAAGCGCAAACAGCGGAAAGAGCGCACGTCAACCCAATCAACTCACCCACCTGCCCCTTCAAGCACCGTCTACCCCACCTGTGACAGAGTCAGTAGGTCCCGCATTGGACTCTAGTCACTTGAGAACTCATTTTTAGTGTGGAAGCAAGCCATCCTCGATTCCAAGGGACTTCCCAAGAAGACACTGCAGACACGGTGTACCGGTGTGGAGGGAGTGAATGGTTTAGATGATGGATGGAGTGCCGATCAAGCGGACATTTAGTTGTCTGATGACCACATCAAATGTCGGTTTGACTTTTACAATCCATTTTTAATGATTTATGAAAAAGTTCTTATGACCTGTGTCTCAGAAGTAAATTTCTATGTTTCTGCCCTCATTGCATAACCTATTGATCACCCCCATGTTCAATGTAGTGGGCTTGCGGTGTGTAGGAACTATATTTAATGTATTAGTGAGGGAGCTCCCATTGGAGATGGCAGGTTTTGTACTTAATGGGACAATTATTAAATTGGGGGTGGCTGATGATAACTGTGGGAATACATGTTATTCCCACAGTTCTCAGACTATACAAGTGTGATAAGTGGAACTAACTTGTTTAGTGTCCTTGGTAGGTAGTTGTTTGGCACATATGGTGCTGACACCAACAATCTGTGCAGCAATGTTCTATTGATCCCATGAGAACAGTGAAGCTTATTTCCAAACATCTGAAATGTTGTTCCTTCATAAATGAAGCTTTTACTTTGATACGTATAAGAAGCAGAATGGGAGCAGCTGTTCAGCTTAACATTTTATTTGAGGTCAGTGAGTTTACTTTACAAATAGCAGTTTTAAACACTATAAAAACATACATACCGCGGTTATAAATTATAAATGATTACACAATTAGGTGCAGAATCAGGCTGAGATTGCATTATTTATGCTTATATACACAGTGTACAAATACGACATCTTGGTAATTATAGGACCCTCAATAAATTCCCAGTTACTAAAAAAAATACTTTAAAAAAACTTTACTCGTATTTTCATGTACAATATTTATAGTGTTTCCTTTTTACTTAACAATCTACCCAGTAGCTAAGTACAAATATTAGAACCAGCATACAACTAGGTCATAACTGGTTTAATGAACTTTATGATTGTCAGCGACTACATTATAAATGTAAAAGATGTGAAGCAGAAGCTGTTCAGTGTAGCTCTTTTCACATGAAAACTACTGAACGTAGTGATGGCCAATATTCACCAATCTGGGTTTACACAAAGTACATCTATACAACAAAGCACACCCATAATGTAGTGAAAAAAACACACAACAATTCTAGATTGTTTCCACCATCTCTTTGCAATCAAGATACCCGAAAAATTTATGAAAGTCATGGGAGACTATTCCTACTTCACAGATCTTCATGGGACAATAGTTTGAGATGCCTCTGGTGTGGGTGGTATTCCTTTTATTGCACTGTATATACAGATGGAATTTTAGCCTATAGAATCCATCTTGGACCAATGTTATCCAAGTTTTCCAAATAACAAGAGGGACTGCACTTCAAAGTAATTCAGTTTGTGTGAAATTGTGCTTTGGAACGTGTTAATATATGTAAGTATGAGTTGTGTCTTTCTGTCTGTTCAGTCACCATATACCAATTTCAGATGTCCACTCCAACCTGCGTTTTGCTGTTCGCCTTGCAACTATGAATGCTATTCCACATCAGAACAATTCAGGTTTTTCTAATTGTAGAGAAGATTTATGAATTGAGATGACTACCTGTAAGCCTCTGAATGATTGAAAGCATAAGGAAAGCCAAGGAAGCAACTATGTTTTAAATGAACAGATATTTTTAAATTGAAATACAAATGTGTGCATGTTTAGTTTCAAGCAGGGAAAAATATTTGAATGGTACATTGAGGAGAAAAATGATTGATTAGTGCAGCAACATTATTCTATAAAGAAGCCTGTAACAATGAAAGTACTAATTGTAGCCAATTTATTTCAAACTTTGTTGTGTCTCCAAACATGTATGCAATAATATGCATAGATGTGGCACTGACTTGGCTAATTAAACAAATAGTTCAGCATTTAGAAGAACTACATAAATTATTTTACTTCATGTAATTATTTTCAGAAGTCCATCAGTAACATTTATGAATAATCAATTAGTTCGGGACCGTGATTATTGCTGTCTCGAATAAAGGTTTCCCATAATTACATGAAAATGTTAACTAATCAAAGACACTGAGGACTAGACTTTCCCTAAAGCCCCACACCACCGGATTGCCAACCAAAGAGACTGCTAAGTTTCTTCAAATAACGCTGGCGAAAAATTCCATAAAAAAGGAAAAATGTACCGTCTGGCGAGAAAATGGATTCCATGTAGATTCTCGGAGGTTAAACGCGAAACTTGGCAAAATGGGCGGTTCTTACCAGAATTGATGGCAAGTACTCAAAATTTAGACCGAGGTTGCGATTGGGCCTAGAGAGGGGGGGGGGGGGGGGCGAAAAAAAACCTCAAAAAATATTTTTTCTATGAAACACAAAATAAAAATGTTGACAACATTCTCACGACCCTTTTTAACGTCATGAAAGAATTTTAAAATAATTATTAAAAAACCTTTAATCTACCTTTGCAGGGAACTTATGTAACGCCCTGTTTCCGGCAGCTTCTCGTGGGTGTTTTTTTTTTTCGATCTTGCATATGGGTCACCGTTGAGGCAAATTTGGATGGTGACGGTTTTCTCGGCGGTGCACACAGGAGGTCTCTGCTCCCCAGCGGTATTTTGAAAATGTCAGCGGAACTTTTTTAAAAAAGGGAAAACTTTCGCCGGGTGGTTTTCCGCCGAAAAAGAGCTGTACCGTCGAGAAAACAGTCAAAAATGAAGAGGAAAGTCTAGCCCTAAGAAGCTAAGGCGATAGTGATGAGAGCAGCAATAAGAGTGCTCAACAGAACTTCATTCTACAATGAATGGTATGATTATACACACTAAAAGAACACCAATTCCTCCTGCTATTTAAACATCAGCATATAACCTTGTACAAAATGGTATAATGTTATCCACTCTTCCATTTTCCCAGTACTTCATTCAAGCTTTCTTTTGACTGTCAGCCCAGATTCCGTGACTTCTCTTGCTAATACTGGGTCATAGCTAATCTAGGTGAATAAAGTCATACAGTTGCATCCCACTAAGGTCAGAAGTGTCAGCAAGTGACCCAAGATCAAATATCAAGTGCCTTGGGACATTTTGCTATGTTAAAGGTGCTATATAAATGCAAATTGTTGTTGCATGTGGGGAGTCTAAATCATTACCAGAGAGTGTCAAGCTTTGCATTTAAATATTGAAAATGGAAACAAGCCATGAATTCCAGTGTCACACTCCCTGGCATGCTCTCCAATCTTGCTATCACACAACTTAAAAACAGCACAAGTCAAAAGTTCTGCTGCACCATTGACACAACTCAATTTAATTTCTGGTTGCATTCATGAGCTTTACTTAACAAGTTCAAACTGAGATTGCAAAATAAATTACAGCTTGTTCATGTGAACGGCACAATAAAATTCCATAAGAAATTGAATACGTGCATTTCCCCAGTCAAAATCGCACAATTTATGGGGCTACAAGGTTTTAGTTGAAAACCTAGCTTTTAGAATGAATGACTATTATAATTTTATCCTTTTACATTAGTTTATTTATTAAATCAGGAGTAACAGATTGTTTCTTAAAATAACACTACTTTGTGAATATATGAAATGAACAACTTTGTTCTACTTAGGTTTATTTGTCTGCAAAAAATATAAAATAATGCTTTTCTATCACCCATCTTGAAATCAAAATCTGATTTAGATTTCAGAAGACTAAGTGATTTTAAGGAAGGAAAAATTTTGTTAAACTTACAACAACTTAAACTTATAACAATCATCTTTAAATTAGAAATGCTGGGAAGTTTGAGATATTTATGGATAAGTACAAAATATTTTGTGATATTGACTTAAAATATTCCCTGGTGTGATTTCCTAAAATATTCTGCACATTTCTAGCATTAAATTAATGGCAAACTGAAGGAAATAAGTAACAATATAAATGCTCTGTCTAGCCATAATTGCCCCACACAGGCAGCTGGTTGCTGAATCAAGGGATTTCTACACTACTTGGGTCACCATTACTGGTGACATAACTGCCTATAACAGACTGCTTTGAATCGAGGTGAGCTGCTAACTTAGTTCAACTTAAACTCTGCACTGCTTTTGGGGATCAGACAGAGAAAGCAGAACTGAGAGATCTACACCAGGTTAAACGATTGTAAATGATCAAGTCACTATAGGTAATCACAGGTATAACTGTACTTGTTACATTAACTTTTATTAGATCAGAAATGCAGTTATTAATTGGGCCTGTAATTGATTAAGATCTTTTAAAATACTTGTCCCATTATTTTGGCCAAGTGCATCACAGCAAAACTATGTCCATGATTAACATGTAATAATAGGCCAGAATTTACAGTTTGACGGCATATGCCATCGTAATCCTTCAGAAAGGCCCCACAAGATACGGGTTTCCGCATGTACTGCACATGTGCGAAAACCCAGTATTTATGATCTGTCAAGGTATGCCTTGACAGATCATATGAACCGACTGGAAAATCATTTTTGCTGGCACAGAGCTGGGCTCTTTGCCCAACTACTGTCCAGTAATTGCCCAAGAAACTCTTACGGCTGGAAAGAGCAGATATATGGCCTACTTGTACCAGCGTAAGGGTTACTATAAATCTTAAATTAAAAATGTAAAAATAAAAATTGATGCACAAACTCTTAAAATTACATTATGCAAATATTGGCCTGGATTAAAATCTTTAAAATTATTTTTCAAAAAATTATTGCATTTTATTGCATTTGGTGTATGAAGAGACTTTTAATTAAATTTGAAAATCAGAACATTTATATTTATTAAAGTTGTCTAAATTGTTTAATTATTTGGGGATTCCATTTGGAAATGACTGCGATGGAATCTTCCTTTCTCGTTGGAGGACCTGGCCCACATAATCCCAAGGATACTTTTGATCCGCTTGCTTCCCTGGGTTCCGTGAACCTTTTTGCAGGCTTAAGCCCGGATTCTCCAGGACCCAAACTCTCTGTAGCTTTGGAGCCAGGAGGTAAGTTCATAGATGTTTTGCGGGTCAAAGGGGTACTCTGGAGGTACGCCTCCGTCCACAAATTCAGGGCCCTTATTTCCAAAAAAGATTACTCTTAAAGCTGGACTCTGTGTATTTATAAAGGTTAGTCACTCAACAGTGAATAGAGTGATTCAATTAAAGGTTCATGGTAGAATATCTTAGGTAATAACTATGGACAAGGAAATGTATCATCAGGCATTTTGAACCATTGTTACTAATCTAGATGAACTCAGTTTGGCTTATGGCAAGAAACAATATCATCAGTAGTTCTCTACTGGTTTGGTGCAAATATTTACAATCTAAGCCCCTGCCTCTAGTTGCTGGAGAGTTTTATACAATTGGCTACAGTGGAAGAAAATCACATTTATCTCTAGAAAGAGCTTATTGACTGTACATGTAGCATTCTATTTTTAGAATATATGGTGGTGCTTTTCAATGTAAACAGAAGAAACTTGAGATACTTTTCATAACGATACTGTGAGACACAAGATAATCTGCCTGTATTTTTAGAAAATCTAGTCTGATAGTGAGAAGGCACTGCTTTTGGTCCTGGTCCTTAAATAAAAATGGGTAAATCTTGTAGTTGTCTTATTCAATTACCCAGTCCCATGACTGCTAAAGTCAAAAACTCCTTTCCTGAAGAAAGGTGTAAACTCGCACAGAGTGTGCTTCGACAGTGTAAAATCCTCTTTTTGTAGGTTTATTGGTGAAGTTGGAGACTTTAAGATCAAAGTGAAGAAGTTCCTGAGGTATCTCTGCAAGAAAAACAGAACAAATACATTGAATATTTCATCTGTAAAAAGCTCACGAAGGGTTTTGATAGAGTCGATAGAGAGAAACTGTTTCCACTGGCAGGAGGGTTGGTAACCAGGGGACACAGATTTAAGTGAATTGGGAAAAGAACCAGAGGGGAGATGAGGAGAAATGTGTTTACGCAGCGAGTTGTTGTGATCTGGAATGCACTACCTGAAAGTGAACTGTGCAGATATCCTGCGCATACAAGGACTCCACAATGATATTAGCAGGGACTGTAATTGTCATTTTCTGCATGCACTGCTGTTCAAATGCTATCAATAGTACACCATATGTTCATTGCATTTTCAGCATTATTGACTAGTATCTTAATGTAACTACTGAAAACAAGGCCTGTGCTAAAAGAAAAGTGGACTACATCTAACTGAACAAATGTAAAAATGTTCAATACTCAGCAGGTCAGGCAGCATCTGTGGAGCGAGAAACAGAGTTAATGTTTCAGGTCAATGACCTTTCGTCAGAACTTCTGATGAAAGATCATCGACTTGAAATGTCAACTCTGTTTCTCGCTCTACAGATGCTGCTTGACCTGCTGAGTATTTCCAGCATTTTTGGTTTTTATTTCAGATTTCCAGCACCTGCAGTATTTTGCTTTTGTAAAAATGTTCAATTACCTTTCGGCTTGGGGTTTAATTTTTTTTTTCTTTTGAGATTACATGGCTGCTGGTGGCTGGGGAATGTTGAGGATCATACTTGGTTATACTATTACTAAATGGGACAGGCACGATAGACCAGTTCTCTTTTTCTGTCCATCTTTTTTTTGTATGTTTATAACCTGCAGTCCCTAAAATTTTGAGGATTATTGCGCATTCAGGTCTACTGCTATTAAATGTCTGAAAGAAAAAGCTACCATGTACATAGTACTTTTCACGACCTGAGGACATCTCAAAGTGCTCTTTTGAAGTGTACTCACTATTCTAATGTAGTGACACACAGCAGCCAATTTGCTCACAGCAAGTTCCTGCAAACAGCAATGAGATAAATGACCAATTCAACTGTTTTAGTCGACCAGGACATTGGGAGAACTCCCCTGCTCTTCTTTGAATGGTTCCATGGACCTTTTGTGTCCACTGAGAGGGCAGTTTAACGTTTCATCCGAAAGACGGCACCTCTGACAGGGCTGCATTGGAGTGTCAACCGAAATTATCTGCTCAAGTCCTGGAGTGGGACCTGTACCCACAGGTTTCTGACTCAGAGGCGAGAGGGCTGACTGGCAGCAAATTGAAGAATGATGAAGCCAATATTTGAATGGGTCTTTTCTGTTTTTGATCCTGAGAAGCTGTACTTAGGGATGGGGAAAATATATTGAGATGTTTCTCCAGCAGCCCAGCTGTAAACTATCCTCCCCCTCAAGACTGTGCCAAATGGATTGAACACTAATACATAAGCAAAATACTGCGGATGCTGGAATAAACACAGAAAATGCTGGAAATCTCAGCGGGTCAGGCAGCATCTGTGGAGAGAAAACAGAGTTAACGTTTCGGGTTGAAACTCTGCTTTCTCTCCAGAGATGCTGCCTGACCCGCTGAGATTTCCAGCATTTTGTGTTTTTATCCTAGTGGATTGAAATTACCCTGGGACTCAAAACCACAAGTGCTCTTGCAGTGCTAGAGTACCACCCCATTCCAGTTCTGGGTTTAATAACAATGCCAACAGGGGATTAAAATCCTCAATATGTACAAGGTAACAAACCACAACTAGTAAAATCAGAAACTTTTGCCAAAGGAAAATTGCTCTTCCTTCAGCCCAAGGCATCCTTCGCTCAATGGAACTTTTTTTTTTCCCTTTCATTCAATATTTTAATTGATGCAAACCAAATACCAGCATTTCAATTAACAGTTTATTTGAAGAGGTCATATCTAACTATTAATGGCCCTGAAATTCTGGCCTCCTCGGGTCCATATGGAGTGTGTATGGACCTGGGAAAGCATCGGAAAATCCGGTTTTCGGCACGCAATGCGCATGTGCTGAAAACCAGCTTTTCCGATCTGTCAAGTTTCTGGCTTGACAGATCGCATGCTATGCGGGAGCAAAGACATTCCCACAGCAGAGATTGGGCTATTTGCCCATCTCTTGCCCAACGAATGTCCTTAAAACTCTTGCGCCTGGTAAAAGCAGGCGCATAGCCTACTTTTACCAGCGTAAGAGTTTAAAAACATATCAAAAACATATTAAAATAACATTTAAAAATACATATTTATGTTAAAAACCCTGCCCACTCAGGTAATTTTATTTTAAACCATAATTAAAACTTTTTTAAAAATTGGCAAATAGCTTTTTTTTCAAAAACATTTCTATCAACTTTAATTTCTATAATGTATTTATGTGAATTTTTAAAAAATGTTTTATGTAGTGTTTGGGGGTGTTTCTCAGTCATAGTACTAGGAGTTTCGGACTTACGAAACTCCTATCACTATGAATGAGAAAATACTTTACCGTGATTGGGTGTCCAGGCCCACATGACTTCTACGGATGTCCCAACGTGAACGTGCTCCTTTGCACAAGAAGAGGAGGCCTCGAGTCTGGGATCTCTGGTGAGCGTTCGACTAAAAGGTAAGTGTGCATCTTGTCCTATTTCTAGTCGAACGCCCGCGGGAAGCAGAAACCGGGATTTCAGGGCCAATATGTTAGCATAGGATAACAGATGAGATCATCATTAATAGCCATGATTACCTTTCAAAGATTGCCATTTAGTTATCTGTGCTGAAATATCACTTATCATTATGTCTTTTTTTGGTCAGCTTTGTAACATCACAGATTGACTAAAATGGTAGGTGACCTTTCGATGGACTCGGTTATAAGTATAATTGAGATTTGAGAGTTTAAGATTTGTTACATGGTAAGAAAATTATAAACATGTAAATCAAGAATTGTTAATTTTTCTTTCACTGAAGATGTATGATTGATGATATTTCTTTCAGCTCAACACCTTACAGATTAGTAGATCATTAAAACAAGCATTATAATATAATTAATTGATTTATCTAACCTATAGCTCAAGACTAATTGCAAGTTTTTGTTCATATTAATTCCCTAATGCTGCTGACAAGTGGTATTCATTTGCTTTAAACTTTCTTCTATAACCCTGAATGACTTCAGGTTACCGACCTCTGGCAACAGATGTAATGTTCGGCATCTGTTACATTTAGAATAAAAAAATACCATGGACTAATTCAATCAGGCCAGTCTGCTATCTGGTTGTGATTCTAACTGATTATTAGATTTTCTAATTCAGGGATATTTCATTCTATTATCCTGCCTCTTGAATCATATAGACATGCATAGTGCTCCCTTGACAACACAGAAATTTAAAGATTACAAACAATTGTGTACTTAAGGACAACTAATGTGCTTTAAATGAACAGCAGAACCCCAAAATCTGAAAACAGCTTGGTTTTCCTTTCAAAGTTGTTACATGAGCTTCAGGAGAGATAATTCACATTAATAAAAAAAATGCAAAACTGAACGACAAATGTTCTCCATCACTCTATCCATTATCAATTTAACATGACGGAATAAAAGACTTTATTTACATCCTAAGAATGAGATTTTAATTCGAATTATTTGGCTGGGTTTTCAATCTAGCATTGTAATTAGTTTGCTTGTCAGGTTCCGATGCTGTATAATAAGAAGAGATCACTGTTGCAGTTAGACTTCTTTTCCAACAGCTTAAACCTGTGACCACAGCAAAAAGGGAGTCTCCATAAGCAGAAAAACATCTATGAGGTGAAATTTGCATTTCTACCTGCTATATTGTAGCATGCCACAAGACTTCTTAGTCTTTGCCACACAAAGTTTTCCCACCATACCGCCTTGCCACTGCAAAAGGCAGTAAATATCACAAGGTCAGAACGTTACAGATGTTGACTAATACTAATAGTCCGATTTATTTACACATAAGCTAATAACAGAGAAGTAAAAAAGCAGTGTGTATATATATATATATAAATGCTTATAAAGCAACAAAGATTGAATTAGTCCACAAATGTAAGTATCCGTTTCAGAACACAAACATTGGAATGGAAGCACTGGAAAAGGCCATTGCGATCCATCTGGCAAGACTCAAATAATTAATTGTCAATCAGGCCAGTTCAAAGTCACAGTGGTTCACAAAATAATTTGACAAGTCACCAGTCATCTGTTTGGCAATGGCCAAAAACTTGTCATGCTATTCATGAGGTAATCTGTAAATTTTGAAATGACCAGAGGTACCCAAGATCTGTGATTTGAATCAACCTATTCCTGTCCAACTAAAAGGGCAAAAGGAGACTGAAAGTTTGTGTCAGATTCCATCTATAGAAAAAGCCTGTAGAATGCAAAAAAATATCTGAACTCATCTAAAACAATGTAGCAAATAAACAATGGGTTAACGAGAACTGGCAAATAACTATTAGCCAAGAGGTTTGAGAAAAGATAGCAGCAATTGAAAAGGCGGCCTAGCGGTGTGTCTATTGGCACAAATTCAGATAGCTGTAGAAAGGGAATGTCTCCATGTTAACTTTTCTCACCCAGACACTGTGAATAGACACAATCCTGGCTGGGGGAGGATACTACAGGGGATAAACTATTATAGAGACTGCTTCACTGAGTCCACCTTACGCATTCACTGCTGATGGGCTCACCAGGATACTTCAGCACAAGTCAAGGTTTCTCATGGTAAATGGAATATTCTAGCTAAATGCTGTAGGTTGACTCACAAATCTGAAGACCATTGAAAAGGAGGTGATATGAAAGAGTTCAGAAGCAGTCCTATACTTCTAGGAGAATGGGTTGAATTGTTAATGCACATTTGTTTGTGAATTACTCTGTCTGTTTGACAGCAATGGAAAGACAATCTCTCCTTGCAGATAGGTGGCAAAGAGGGAAACAAGGTATTGAAAGAAATGCCACTCATCAGCCTTTGATTGTGAAAAAAAATAGGAGTAGGACTAGATTCACAAAGCATGCTGGGACTGGTCACAATAATTTCCTAACCTTGCTCTGAATTATTTATTTCCATTTTCCTTTCATGATCTCTTCAATTTTGTGCTAGGATGGAGGACGAACAAGGCTGATGATTATTCCCTGATCTTCCTGTCAAACCCATTCCACGATAGGATCAATAACAGATACATTTTCATAGTGAGATGGACAGGCTCTCAGTTTTCCCCTTGACAGTGTGTGTCTGTCAGCAGTTCAAATGAGAACGAAGTTGACAGTGCAAGAAGGAGTTATTTCAAAGTGCTGGCTACTGACAGGAGAGATACCTATAAACTCAGTGGTGCAAAGTATATTTATCACCTTGATAACCATGATTATTTGGGTTTGGACAATTTAAAAACAAAGTAATCAAACAAAACAACCTTATTCAATCTGCAGTGAAACAATAGAGTTGAGATTGTTTTGGATTTTTTTTGCTATCTTTATAAGCAACCATGACAGTGATTTTTTGAAATGAAAACCACAAATAAAGTTTGTCGTCACATATCCGCTCCATCACCAAGACCACCTACTTCCACCTCCATAACATCGCCCATCTCTGCCACTCCCTCAGCTGATCTGCTGAGGAAACCCTCATCCCTGCCTTTGCTACACCTAGACTCGACTATTCCAATCCTCCCTTGGCTGGCCTCCCATCTTCCGCCCTCTATAAACTTGAGCTCATTCAACTCTGCTGCCCGCATCCTAACTTGCACCAAGTCCCGTTCATCCATCAGCAGTGCTCATTAACTTACATTGGCTCATGGTTCGGCATGCCTCAATTTAAAAATTCTCATCCTTGTTTTCAAATCCCTCCATGGCCTTACCCCACCCGATTTCTGTAACATCCTCCAGCCCTACAACCCTCAAAGATCTCAGAGCTCCTTAAATTATGGCCTCTTGTGTATCCCCGATTTTAATTGCTCCACCATTAGCGGCCGTGCCATCAGCTACCTAGGCCCTAAGCTCTGGAATTCCCTCCCTAAACCTCTCCACCTCTCTCTCCTCCTTTAAGATGCTCTTTAAAACCTACCTTTTTAACTAAGCTTTTGGTCACCTGTCCAGCTATCTCCTTATGTGGTTTGGTGTCAAATCTTACTTGCTAATTGCTCGTCAAGTGCCTTGGGATGTTTTACTATGTTAAAGGCGCTATATAAATGCAAGTTGTTGTTGTGTATTTCAACTTAAATTAAAACAAAAAAACTTTTAATTCAATATTATTTTAAATATTATACAGGTACAGCATCGAGAATCCGGAACCCTCAGGACTGAGGCCATTTCGGATTCTGGGTATTTCCGGACTTCGGAACGTCTTGCTGACGCCACGAATCCGGAAATATCTGAGCCATCGATGAGGTCTTTGGGCGGGCCCTGTCGAGGTGGTGTTCGGGTGGTCTGGCCCCGCTGAGGTGGTATTTGGGTGGGCCCCACTGAGGTGTTCGGGAAGGCGGGCCCCGCCGAGGTGGTGTTCGGGCGAGCAGGCCCTGCCGAGGTGGCGTTCGGGTGGGTGGGCCCCGCTGAAGAGGCATTCGGGCAAGTTGGCCCCGCCAAGATGGTGTTCAAGTGGGTGGGCCCCGCTGATGAGGCATTCGGGTCAGTGGGCCCCGCCAAGGTGGTGTTCGAGTGAGCCGGCGACGAGGCCCCGAGGTAAGGTCAGCAGCGACGAGGTGAGGCCAGAGGTCGGCAGTGGGTCCCGATTATGGAACATTTTACCGATTCCGGATGACCCTGTCATTGATCAGCCTGGAGTCCGGAACTCCGGATTTTCGACGCTGCATCTGTACCAATAGGTAAATGTACCATCCAGTGTGGTGCTGAATCACACAGATCAAAAAGTCCTGATTCAAACTATAGTCTGTGTTGTGTTAGTTGATCTCAGCCAGTGCAGCAGTGAAACACTTAATTAGCCTTAATGTCCCCAAGAAGAAAGTGTAAATATAAAGTCTGGATTCTTGCTCCTGATTACTGTCCAGTGACCTTGGCGGGAAAGTGTACATTTGTGGATGTTAGGTGAAGACTACACTGGAGTCGGCTCTGCTGATAACATTGAGCTTAGCTATGATGATCCCCATATGCCTGGATAACCTGTCAACACTCACTGTCCAGGCTCATACTTGAAGAATGGCAGCTTGGGTGAGGTTCCAGTGATCTATTGTTATCATATTTACAGGAGGGTTAAAGGCAGAAAACTGGAAAATAAATGTACAAATAATGAAATATATTTTAAAAACAAAGTCAAATTCACACATTTACAAAAATTTCCTAAAGTATGTTGTAACAAAGAATCAACACATCCCATTACTGGTATAGATAATTTGGTTATATGCAAGAGCGGTTATAACATTAAAAATCTTGACTCATTACGAACAAGATGTTAATGTTATGTTGCTCTATGCTGATATATCGTGAGTCATTATTACATTAATTCCATATGATATATTTTAAAATATCCTAATTCTAGTATTCAGAATGGTAGCTGTTTTTATCAACCACAGATTACTACTGCCACATTCTGTGTTCACTTAAAACAATTGTTACTGTTATTTGAGTTGGGAAGCATTTGTACTCACATAACATAATTATTGCAGCCACGACAGACACTTGAATAAATGCTCAACAATACCTCTAAGTGGGATCGTCTCTCGGCAATCACTCTTTCATCCCTGTTACCAAATAGCTTTTTTGGTGGAAATTCTAGACCGCCAATCTGGAAAAAGGAAGCAATGTCTCATTTGTCAAATATTAAGAAGCAACATTAAGAAAACACTTCAGACTCTTAAGTTGATAACTGAAGAAATATTATTGTCTGTAGGGTACATTATCAAATTAGAATAGTGGTACAGTAATCATAATGGACTAAATGCATCAAATTTTATCAATTGTACCTAGAAGATAAATGGCTGGATGCTCCAGTATTTCCAAGGAAATAACAGTAATAATATCTTGGGACATTTTTAAAGCAATGGCACAGTAGTTCAAATCCCATTTCATAAAAATCAAAATAGAATAAAGGACAGTAGAATCCAAACTTTTATTTTTTTGATTATAAGTAATTTTCTATTCAGCTTTTAGAAATGATAGAGTAAGAGCACCACATCTATATTTGTATTTTCTTACTGCTATAAAAATTAAACAGTAACATAAATTTGAGAGAGCAAGAAATCATCACAAAATATCTGCAGCAACAGAAGACTTCAAAATATCAAAAGGGATAGGAATGGAATCACAACATCTACCACAGGAGTGACCACAAAGTAATCCTGTGTTTCTTATACTATCTAAAAACCTTGAAAAGCTCGAGGTATCTTAAGACCTGCAATCCAAATCATCTCATTCCCATCTGACTACATCAGTAACAAACTGCTGCAAAGCCAACTCTGTTGACTCTGCCCATCTTGAATCTGTATGCAACAATCCTTGCAGTTCCATTAGACGGACACTGTAAGCAATAAACTGCCACAAGCAGACCCTTATATTAAAATCCAAGCCCACTTTGGCATCCTCATTTGGGCTCATGGATTCATCAGAAGACTGCAATATTAATTGAGGTTTCTTGTGGCAACTGGAGGAACTTTTGGCTTCAAACTGGGTAAAATATGAAGATTACTAAGGAGGAGGATAGAAGTAAAAATAACCAGTGGTACCTTCCATTTTCTAGATCTTGAAGTAACCTGGAACAATCAGGTGAGTTGTTTGCTCATTTTGGTTTGTAAGAAGGGGAAGGAGAGAAGGAATGAATTACAAAGGTCCCATCTATCAGATTCCACCTATGGAAAAAGACTGGTGTATTCTCAAAGTTTCATACATAATTTGATCGCACTCCTTTAATATATTGCAAATAAGTCATAGGAAAGGAGTAAATGACAAAATATAGCTGAAGATTCTGAGAAAAGCTCACTTACTGCATGCACATATGGTGCCAAATTCTACACATATGAAGCCTTCTGTGCTGCAGATATTGAATATATTTAAGGTGGAGATAGACAGATTTTTGAGCGATAAGGGAATAAAGGGCTATGGGGAGTGGGCATGGAAGTGGAGCTGAGTCAATATTCAGATCAGCCATAACCTTATTAACTGGCGGAGCAGGCTCGAGGGGCCAAATGCCCTACTCCTGCTCCTATTTTTTTTTATAAGAACATAAGAAATAGGAGCAGGAGTATGTCATACAGCCCCTCGAGCCTGCTCCGCCATTCAATAAGATCATGGCTGATCTGATCATGGTCTCAGCTTCACTTCCCCACCCGCTCCCCATAACCCCTTATCGTTTAAGAAACTGTCTTTTTCTGTCTTAAATTTATTCAATGTCCCAGTTTCCACAGCTCTCTAAGGCAGCGAATTCCACAGATTTACAACCCTCAGAAGAAATTTCTCCTCATCTCTGTTTTAAATGGGCAGCCCCTTATTCTAAGATCGTGCCTTCTAGTTCTAGTCTCCCCCATCAGTGGAAACATCCTCTCTGCATCCACCTTGTCAAGCCCCCTCATAATCTTATACATTTCGATAAGATCTCCCCTCATTCTTCTGAACTCCAATGTGTAGAGGCCCAACCTACTCAACCTTTCCTCATAAGTCAACCCGTTCATTCCCGGAATCAACCTAGTGAATCTTCTCTGAACTGCCTCCAAAGCAAGTATATCCTTTCGTAAATATGGAAACCAAAACTGCACGCAATATTCCAGGTGTGGCCTCACCAATACCTTATATAGCTGTAGCAAGACTTCCTTGCTTTCATACTCCAGCCCCTTTGCAATAAAGGCCAAGATACCATTGGCCTTCCTGATCACTTGCTGTACCTGCATACTATCCTTTTATGTTTCATGTACAAGTACCCCCAGGTCTGGCTGTACTACAGCACTTTGCAATCTTTCTCCATTTAAATAATAACTTGCTCTTCAATTTTTTCTGCAACAGTGCATGACCTCACATTTTCCAACCTTATACTCCCATCTGCCAAATTTTTGCCCACTCACTTAGCCTGTCTATGTCCTTTTGCAGATCTTGTGTGACCTCCTCACACATTGCTTTTCCTCCCATCTTTGTATCGTCAGCAAACTTGGCTACGTTACACTCAGTCCCTTCATCCAAATCGTTAATATAGACTGTAAATAGTTGGGGTCCCAGCACTGATCCCTGCAACACCCGACTACTGGTTGCCAACCAGAGAATGAACTGACTCTCTGTTTTCTGCTAGTTAGCCAATCCTCTATCCATGCTAACATATTACCCCCAACCCCGTGAACTTTTATCTTGTGCAGTAACCTTTTATGTGGCACCTTGTCAAATGCCTTCTGGAAGTCCAAATACACCACATCCACTGGTTCCCCTTTATCCACCCTGTTCATTACATCCTCAAAGAACTCCAGCAAATTTGTCAAACATGACTTCCCTTTCATAAATCCATGCTGACTCTGCCTGACCGAATTTTGCTTTTCCAAATGTCCTATTCTTATATTGACCATGCCAAGTTAATAGTTTTATGGACTGGATACCTGTTTTATCCTTGTAAAGTCCGCAGACTGTGAGAAAACTAATAATACATACAATGTGGAGGATGCTTTACTTAAAAAAAAATCAATGTTAACAATCCTCAAAGGACAAAGACTGAGAGATACAAGTAAAAATAATGAGAGAGATATACACATTGTTTTTCCAATACACTATGCCAAAGAATAAGAGCACACACTGGTCATTATTGTTTGTACTGTAAGTAATGGCCAGACACTTCCCAAAGGGATGAAGGAAAAAAATAATCAGCTGAGTCACAGTGATCCACTCAGTCACCGCAATATTATATGATGTGTTTTTAAGCCAATCGCATTGTTTCTAAATGCATCTCATTTTCTGATCAACGTTGATTGAAGTGTTTCCTGCGGGATTATTCTTTCATTGTGACCGCATATACTTACGATGCCTTAGCCAGATTGACTTTATTTGCCACTCATATTTGTTTTGTTCTGGATCATAACAAAAAATGATGAGACTGAAATGCTGGAATCCAATTTTTCTGATCTATTAGTAGATCCCCTATGGCGCTGCGTATGGGCCATGTAGAGTCTACTGTACAGTCCCTGTGGTAATCCAGGTAATTATAGATGCTTGCAAATTGACGTCAATTAGAAGTCAGTAAATTGTTTGTACATTTCAGGCTGCAGCTCACAAGAATCCAGGGTAAAATACCCAATTAAAAAATTATTTTGGAACTGTAACAAAATGTGACATCTGTAACATGATGCCTGGAGTGTGACATACTCGAGATCCAAGGCTTTGATTCACCAGGCCACAGGAGACCCACCAGGATATAAATAAAAGGATACTCTGAAGTGTCCTAGGGGGAGTGTTTGCTAGTGCTGTTGGGGAGGAGTTAAACTAATATGGCAGGGGGATGGGAACCAATGCAGGGAGACAGGAGACAAAAAGGAGGCAAAAGCAAAAGACAGAAAGGAGATGAGGAAAAGTGGAGGGCAGAGAAACCCAAGGCAAAGAACAAAAAGGGCCACTGTACAGCAAAATTCTAAAAGGACAAAGGGTGTTAAAAAAACAAGCCTGAAGGCTTTGTGTCTTAATGCAAGGAGTATCCGCAATAAGTTGGATGAATTAACTGTGCAAATAGATGTTAACAAATATGATGTGATTGGGATTATGGAGACGTGGCTCCAGGATAATCAGGGCTGGGAACTCAACATCCAGCGGTATTCAACATTCAGGAAGGATAGAATAAAAGGAAAAGGAGGTGGGGTAGCATTGCTGGTTAAAGAGGAGATTAATGCAATAGTTCGGAAGGACATTAGCTTGGATGATGTGGAATCTATATGGGTAGAGCTGCAGAACACCAAAGGGCAAAAAACGTTAGTGGGAGTTGTGTACAGACCTCCAAACAGTAGTAGTGATGTTGGGGAGGGTATCAAACAGGAAATTAGGGGTGCATGCAATAAAGGTGCAGCAGTTATAATGGGTGACTTTAATATGCACATAGATTGGGCGAGCCAAACTGGAAGCAATACAGTGGAGGAGGATTTCCTGGAGTGCATAAGGGATGGTTTTCTAGACCAATATGTCAAGGAACCAACTAGGGGGGAGGCCATCTTAGACTGGGTGTTGTGTAATGAGAGATGAGAGAGGATTAATTAGCAATCTCATTGTGCGAGGCCCCTTGGGGAAGAGTGATCATAATATGGTGGAATTCTGCATTAGGATGGAGAATGAAACAGTTAATTCAGAGACCATGGTCCAGAACTTAAAGAAGGGTAACTTTGAAGGTATGAGGCGTGAATTGGCTAGGATAGATTGGCGAATGGTACTTAAGGGGTTGACTGTGGATGGGCAATGGCAGACATAGAGACCGCATGGATGAACTACAACAATTGTACATTCCTGTCTGGCGTAAAAATAAAAAAGGGAAGGTGGCTCAACCGTGGCTATCAAGGGAAATCAGGGATAGTATTAAAGCCAAGGAAGTGGCATACAAATTGGCCAGAAATAGCAGTGAACCCGGGGACTGGGAGAAATTTAGAACTCAGCAGAGGAGGACAAAGGGTTTGATTAGGGCAGGGAAAATGGAGTACGAGAAGAAGCTTGCAGGGAACATTAAGGCGGATTGCAAAAGTTTCTATAGGTATGTAAAGAGAAAAAGGTTAGTAAAGACAAACATAGGTCCCCTGCAGTCAGAATCAGGGGAAGTCATAACTGGGAACAAAGAAATGGCAGACCAATTGAACAAGTACTTTGGTTCGGTATTCACTAAGGAGGACACCAATAACCTTCCGGATATAAAAGGGGTCAGAGGGTCTAATAAGGAGGAGGAACTGAGGGAAATCTTTATTAGTCGGGAAATTGTGTTGGGGAAATTGATGGGATTGAAGGCCAATAAATCCCCAGGGCCTGATGGACTGCATCCCAGAGTACTTAAGGAGGTGGCCTTGGAAATAGTGGATGCATTGACAGTCATTTTCCAACATTCCATTGACTCTGGATCAGTTCCTATGGAGTGGAGGGTAGCCAATGTAACCCCACTTTTTTAAAAAAAAGGAGGGAGAGAGAAAACAGGGAATTATAGACCGGTCAGCCTGACCTCAGTAGTGGGTAAAATGATGGAATCAGTTATTAAGGATGTCATAGCAGTGCATTTGTAAAATGGTGACATGATAGGTCCAAGTCAGCATGGATTTGTGAAAGGGAAATCATGCTTGACAAACCTTCTGGAACTTTTTGAGGATGTTTCCAGTAAAGTGGACAAGGGAGAACCAGTTGATGTGGTATATTTGGACTTTCAGAAGGCTTTCGACAAGGTCCCACACAAGAGATTAATGTGTAAAGTTAAAGCACATGGGATTGGGGGTAGTGTGCTGACGTGGATTGAGAACTGGTTGTCAGACAGGAAGCAACGAGTAGGAGTAAATGGGTACTTTTCAGAATGGCAGGCAGTGACTAGTGGGGTACCGCAAGGTTCTGTGCTGGGGCCCCAGCTGTTTACATTGTACATTAATGATTTAGATGAGGGGATTAAATGTAGTATCTCCAAATTTGCGGATGACACTAAGTTGGGTGGCAGTGTGAGCTGCGAGGAGGATGCTATGAGGCTGCAGAGTGACTTGGATAGGTTAGGTGAGTGGGCAAATGCATGGCAGATGAAGTATAATGTGGATAAATGTGAGGTTATCCACTTTGGTGGTAAAAACAGAGAGACAGACTATTATCTGAATGGTGACAGATTAGGAAAAGGGAAGGTGCAACGAGACCTGGGTGTCATGGTACATCAGTCATTGAAGTTTGGCATGCAGGTACAGCAGGCGGTTAAGAAAGCAAATGGCATGTTGGCCTTCATAGCGAGGGGATTTGAGTACAGGGGCAGGGAGGTGTTGCTACAGCTGTACAGGGCCTTGGTGAGGCCACACCTGGAGTATTGTGTACAGTTTTGGTCTTCTAACTTGAGGAAGGACATTCTTGCTATTGAGGGAGTGCAGCGAAGATTCACCAGACTGATTCCCGGGATGGTGGGACTGACCTATCAAGAAAGACTGGATCAACTGGGCTTGTATTCACTGGAGTTCAGAAGAATGAGAGGGGACCTCATAGAAACGTTTAAAATTCTGACGGGTTTAGACAGGTTAGATGCAGGAAGAATGTTCCCAATGTTGGGGAAGTCCAGAACCAGGGGTCACAGTCTAAGGATAAGGGGTAAGCCATTTAGGACCGAGATGAGGAGAAACTTCTTCACCCAGAGAGTGGTGAACCTGTGGAATTCTCTACCACAGAAAGTAGTTGAGGCCAATTCACTAAATATATTCAAAAGGGAGTTAGATGAAGTCCTTACTACTCGGGGGATCAAGGGATATGGCGAGAAAGCAGGAAGGGGGTACTGAAGTGCATGTTCAGCCATGAACTCATTGAATGGCGATGCAGGCCAGAAAGGCTGAATGGCCTACTCCTGCACCTATTTTCTATGTTTCTATGTGACCGCTTAACTGCAACAGGAAGTAAGAATGGAGCAGGTTTGGGCAATTTAAGATGGAGGTTGTTATATATGTGGACTTGTACCCTGTACAGCCACCAGAGGGCTCATCCCCTGGAGTCCCAAGGGATCCCATAATCCCTTGGGAGTATAGGTATTTAAGAAGGCTTCACAGGTTGGAGAGGCACTCTGGAGACCTGCAATAAAAGACTAAGGTCACACTTTACTTTGAGATCACAGTGTTCAGTCTGACTCTTTCTCCATACACTACAGAGGTGGTAGTTTTTTTTTAAAAAAAACAGCTCGACATACTTTTATAAAATATTTCCTTGAGTTTACTAGTCAACCTACCTCTTTGGCCAAGCTTTTGGTCATCTGCCTTAATATCTCCTTATGTGGCTCAATGTTTTATAACACTCCTGTGAAGTGCCTTAGGACGTGTTACTGTGTTTAAGGTGCTATATTAATGCAAGTTGTTGTTGTTAGAGATTATTCTTGAGCAGTGAAGCACCATTAGTGAAAGGCTAGGCGATTGTTGAGTTTACCCTTAAAGATACAGTTGGCTTTAAATTATATTTGATGGGTTAAATCACTAAGTTGCTGAGTTTGATTTTACTAAAACTTTAGTTTATTTTGGGAGGACAACTGAAACTTCTGGTGTGTGGCACTTATAACATAGAGGAGCTCTTGGATAACCACATGTTCAGTAAGTATCGCTGACTACTTGCGCTCAAACGCAAGGTTTCTAGCTTGAAAAGCAGCGGGGGGGCACCCCATCACTTAAAGGAGGCTGAAGGACTCCTAGATTGTACTTTAAGAGTTGGTCATCCTGTAGTCAAAGCAAATCAGTGAAGAAGGGAGGTGAGTGACCATCTTTCAGAGTTGGAAGAAGAAACAGAAGAAAGGTTAAGGATGCCCCTCAGCACTGAATCCGAGAGAAAATGACAACAACGTGGATAAGGGAAACCATGAGTACCACGAAGCAAGTGGTTGCTAAAGAGGGGGATTACCGTATTGCAGTAGTTAATAGAGAATTTCGCAGCCATGGAAATACACAAGTGCTTTTGGAGTCGCAACAGAGTCCTACATTGTGCATTATCTCCCAAGTACTGCGGTAAGAAATATAACGGAGTGACACTACTCAATAGCTGCCTCTGTACTGCTAGCTGTCTCACTTGGCCAAGTGAAAAGTTAAGTGAGACAGCTGGATGTTAAGTGGCAGCTATTACTGTAAACAGCAAAGCAGCATGTAGCGCTGAGGCAAAGCACAATAAATTGCTTTTGACAATTCAAATATATAATTTTTTCTAAAAAGCCACCAATTTAGCACTGTCATTAACAAGTGTTTGAAAAGTGTTTATTTGATTTTGAGAAAACCAGACCCTGGCCAGAGTTGCTGCAGAATCCGCCTTCCAATTGTTGTATAATTTGGTTGGTGTGTTGCCACAATCGCTCTTGGTGTGATGCACAATTCCTAACGACTGCCAGAAAAGTTGAAACAATCAGTATTAGAACTAACCTGGATGTTGATACAACTTTGTATTGTCTATACAGGGGTATCACAGTATGTTAAATTTTTCTACATTTCAGTTTACGTCAGTTAAACTGATAGGGGAATATTATAAACAATACTTTCATGAGATAGAGGCATTGTCTTAAAGATTAATTAAAAACATTTTTGTATGATAGGCCAATAGGCACCTAGGTTAAATTAATATAATTCTTAGCTATTTAGCTATTCATACAAAGCTCTCAGAATTTCCCACAGAAGAAATGTATGCACATTTTAATTGCATTTCCTGACTTTGAGAGCACAGAGATAAAAAGGGAAGGGCGTCAATATAATTTATGTTAAGAGTTTTATCTGGGGCATTAATTTGATTCTACAAGCATTTTATGTTTATTCTTTCAAATATAAGATTAAACCAGAAGGTAGCAAGTATGTATAATGCAGAATTCTGGTTCCCCATTAGACTTGAAGTGCTGTAATCTACAAGGCTACGGACCAAGAGCTGGAAAGTGGGATTAGACTGGATAGCTCTTTTTAAGCTAGCATAGACATGATGGGCAGAATGGTCTCCTGCTGTGCTGTAAACTTCTATGAATCCTAAATATAAATATAATGTATTAAATAAGCTAAGAGCAAACATCCCTAGTAAAATTATTCTCAATTTTATCTAATGTGTTAGTCTTTTATTTCAATACAGACCCATCTTTCTCTCTCTCCCCCCCACCCACTCCATACAGAAAGGGCTAGTGCTACCGTAAGAGTACAAAATATGTACACTAGCAAGTTCCGAATAAAAGCATTCTTCCCATTTATTAAAAAAATACTAGGTATCTCCCACGTGTCAAGACATGTCTGTATTGTTAGTTTATAGACACTTCCAATTTTGGGTCTCTGTTCCCCCTATGAAGCCATTTCAGGTTATGGAGATGTTCCACATGCATCCCAAAGTGAGATCACCAATTTTAAGTATTTTTTTTAAATGAAAGACTGGGGGCCCAAGTTTCCACAGGATAAAAAACGGGCGCCTCTCCGAGCTGGGCGCCAGTTTTTCGCGCCTAAAACGGCGCCAGAAAAAAAACGCGCTATTCTCGAGCGCTTTGCAGCTCCTTGTCTGTTTGGCGCGGCGCCCAGGGGGGCGGAGCCTACACTCGCACCGATTTTGTAAGTGGGAGGGGGCAGGTACTATTTAAATTAGTTTTTTCCCTGCCGGCAACGCTGCGCGTGCGCGTTGGAGCGTTCGCGCATGCTCAGTGTGAAAAAAAACATTGGCACTCGGCCATTTTTGTAGTTCTTTGTAGCTGTTTAATTTTTGAACATTTTTTAATAAAAGCACATTGCCATCAGCACTGAGGCTACCCTTCTCACTGTCTCCTTCCCCTCCCTCCCCTCTGCGGCAACACACGGCTGTCTCCTTCCCCTCCACAACAACAACCCGCTGTCTCCTTCCCCTCCGCGGCAACAAACCGCTGTCTCCTTCCCCTCCCTCCCCTCCGCGGCAACAAACCGCTGTCTCCTTCCCCTCCCTCCCCTCCACAACAACAAACCGCTTTCTCCCCCCGCCACCCCCACCCTCTCCCACTCAGCGGCACGAACAGCTTTCTCCCCCCCTCTCCCGCTCAGTGGCACGAACGGCTTTCTCCTCCCCCTCCCTCCCGCTCAGCGGCAACGAACGGCTGCAGAATTCTCCCTGGCTGAAGCGCTTTCACACAGGTAGGAAGATGGTTTATTTAATCTTTTCTTTGCTTATAAATGTTTATTCAGGTTGGATTTATTCGTATAATATTTGTAGAAGTATAAATAATGATTTATTGTAGAATTTAATGACTTCCCTTCCCCCCACCCCCCCTCGTTCTGGACGCCTAATTTGTAACCTGCGCCTGATTTTTTAATGTGTAGAACAGGTTTTTTCAGTTCTACAAAAATCTTCACTTGCTCCATTCTACTTTATTTTGGAGTACGTTTTCACTGTGGAAACTTTCAAATCAGGCGTCAGTGGCCGGACACGCCCCCTTTTGAAGAAAAAATTCTGTTCCAAAGTAGAACTGTTCTACCTGACTAGAACTGCAGAAAAAAAAGTGGAGAATTGCGATTTCTAAGATAGTCCGTTCTCCACCAGTTGCTCCTAAAAATCAGGCGCAAATCATGTGTAAACTTGGGCGCTGGGAGTGGGGATTTCGAGTACTTTGCACATGAAGTATTTACCGTAAACTTTTCTTCTCCTTGAATAAACCATTGTTATCTGGTCAGCTGAAAATAACTTTTATATTTGCCAACTTTATAAGAAATATTTTAAAACTAAGGTGCAGTGTAAGAAGTCATCATTCTAATTTTATATCAGGCAGCCAACCAGCAAAGAGGTTTATTAAAATTGTTGATTAAGTCACTTCGTCAGATTTGAAGGTCATTAAACCAGGAAAGTAATGCAAGTTGTGAATCAGATTATTTTACAGTAATAATGGTCATTATCTTTGCTTACTGAATGCAAATATTAGTATCTGTATAGAGTGTAACCTTGGGCACAGGAAGGACAGCCGTTATCAGGTTAAGCACATGGACACAATGAATATTTCAAATATTGAGCACGTGCTGATCTGTTGAGCATATCACACCCCAATCAAATTAGGCCGCGAGCCATTTCTGACTGGATAGCAGTACCACAGCTTCCACTCAAATAGCTTACAATGTTTGTATCTCCAAGAATGATAGAAAACATTTGACAAGTTCCTCAACTCACAAATCAATCTAAAATATTACAACCTGGTAAGATTAAGCAGTTTATTTGGTTGATGGTGTAACTTTGCGCCCCTACCATTGATAGAAAGAGTTTTCTGTAATTCACTGGCAAGGACAAACATTTTAAATCAATAAATACTGTACATTTTATTTTACTTTTACTTTTAATTTGTTCTCAGGATGTGAGCAATGCTATCATTTATTGTCCCTCCCTAGTTACCCTGAAGGCGGTGGTGGGTCATTTTGATCTGTTTCAGCACAAACAAACTGGGCGGTCCTGAACTATGTTGAGGTTCTCGAGTGTTGGTCTGCCTGCATCCATGTGGGGGAGGGAGGCCTTTATGGGTCAGGAAATGAGTCACTCGTCACAGACTACCCAGACTCTTCCTTGGGCTTGTAATCCTGTGCTGATATCGATCATTCAGTTAAGCTTTTTGTCAGTAGTACTACAGTACATGGACGACGCTTGCGTCTGCGCACAGAGACTGAACTCCAAGGCTAGACTTTCCACTAGGTGGTTAAGGCCCCAAAAAATGGGCCTTATTCCAGCGATGTGGGATGTATCGCCCGTGCTGATCGCCGGCACAAGGCCCATTTTTTTTTTTTGCGATTGTCCTCTTGGCCTTACTCTGGCGATGTCAAATGGGCGATCTGATTTTTCGGCGATCTCACGACGCTAGTGTGCGCATGTGTGGGATTTTTTTTTTGGGTTGATTTTTTTGCCGCGTTTGGAGAGTTCATGGGTCATCGCACATGCTCAGAAGCACAGGGAGGGTCGGAGAGAGCGGGAGAGAGAGAGAGGAGAGAAGAGAGGAGAGAAGCAGTGAGGAAGAAATATTCGATAACTTGAGAAATCTATTAAAAATCTGCATTAAATTTGATTGCATTGCTAGCTATTTTCGATTAGCTATCTGTTAAAAATCATCAATGGAACCACAAAAAGCAAGGGAGATGGAGAGGCAAAGGGCAAAAGCTTTTAGTGAGGAGGCGAACGAGGCCCTTGTAAACGTGGTCTCCACAAGATGGGAGGACTTGACACGGGGTAGCCATGGGAAACCTCCACCCCGTACCTATAGACAAATTTGTCGTAACATCGGCATCAAATGAGGTGCGGACGGCTGACCAGTGCCGCAAGAGATGGAACAGCCTGCTGGCAGCTGTCAGAGTAAATTGGATTATCCATATGTAAAACATATTTAAAAGTCATAATTAAAATCACACATATGTATTATTTACTTCATGTTTATAAATTTTGTATTATTTACTTGATGTTTATAAATTGCAAACAAAATCCTCCATGTTATTTATTTATAATGTAAAGTAATAACATTAATTTAAAAATTACATTAAATTAAAAATTACATTTATTCACCCTAATAGTAAGTTGCATGTTATAGTATTAAAAATTATTCATATGTAGTTAACAGAGCATGTTGCATTTTAATATTTAAAATATATTTAAAAGTCATATTTAAAATCATACATATTTACTTGTTTATAATTAGATTAAAAATTATTCATATGCACTACAATGTTATGTAATAACTGAACATTTAAATCCGTCATTCTTTAATGTTTATTGTCAAGTACGGTAGCTTATGCCATGCAATGTTAAATTATCATTTACAAAAAAAGATAAGCATCAACCGTGCGGAGCAAAGGAGGATGGGTGGCGGCTCCGCGATGGTGCACTCTTAATGCATACAAGGAGCATGCGGTGGCCTTGGTGGGGCCTGAAAGCCATTCGGTCACGACCCGTGGCGTGGCCGAGCCCACCTTTGAGTCTCGTGAGTAATGGGAAATGTGTAATGTGTCAAAACATTACTAAATACATATGAAAAATATCGTAGTTACGCATGTAATGTTATGCAATTATAATTCAATAATTTCGATGTAGTCTTGATCTACGAATGAGGTCATGTTAACCCTGATGAACCCTTGTGCAAATGTCGTTTTGAAAAGTATTGCAATGTTTTGGGTTATTGAAATATTGATATTGAAATATTGATATATATTGATATGTATTGTTATGAGCTGTTTAGAAATTTCATTCATCTTTCTAAGGTCAAGTGTCTGTTGAACAATGCTCGGTAGCCGAGACATCGGCAAATCTAGATCCCTCCAACAGCTCGCAGGAGGAAGAGTAGGAGGAGGAGGAGCGGGAGGAGGAGTGGAGGAAGAGATTTTTTTTTGTGGTGGTGGGGGGGGACGGTAGAAACAACCTGTGGCCATTTCGATTGAGATGGAAGAGGCACCGGGATCAAGCGGTGTGCAGGTGGCGACGCCAAGGCGTATCATTTTGCAAATGCTGACCCCACGGAGGTCCGGTCAGCGTGGTGAGCAATCACCTACCATGGAGGGCCAGACAGAGAGCTCGATATCCCTGTGCAGGGAGACGGTCGCGATTGGTCACGACCTTATCCAGGGTTTCGTGGGATTCTCTGCGAACTGGAGCCAGTTTCCAGCATCCTGGAGTGAGTTCCGCACGAACTTCGCCAATTGGTCTTCCGAGCAAGCACAGACTGTAAGGGAGACCTTGGAGGCCATTCGGCATGCATTGCTGGCTGGACACATCGCTGCACCCCAAGGTGTCGTGTCTGCTCGCAGCGAGACCCTGAGCATGCAAGCGAGTACGGAGGACACAGTTCCTCCTGACTCCGAAGTGGAGCTTCAGGCTTCCGCTCCGTCACCTCCACCACGGCAGGAAGTCTTGCCGTCCCACTCTGCACAACGTCTTGGTGTCGGTCTGCGTAGACCAAAATGGGCGGGTGGGGTACGAACACGGGATGGGACTGGACCTGGAGGGAAACATGGCCGCAGGTAGGGAGGGGGGCATTTTTCACAAAGTTTGTTCACTTGTTTTTGTTCCTGTTTTGTTAGTTGTTAATTGTTAATTGTTAAAGATTTTGTATTTGAGGGAAGGGTGGGTTGGTGCGTGGTTGGAGGGATAGTTTACCAAATTTTGTTTTCGTATTTGTTAATAAAATTTTTTTTCTTCAATTCAATAAATTGTGTGTGTCTTCTCTCTTAGTTATATTAGTTATCAACTATACAGATGTTATTCCATATTTGTTTATTATTTTAATATACGAGTACTTTAGTAACACTAAACTTTATAAAATAAGCATAAATTCTGATGATAGGCCAGTATAGGCAAGACAACAAGGACACCCCACGCAATTGAAACTTTTGATTAACCCTAACTGTAAATCATCATCTGAATGTCCACATTTAGCGAGTGGAACCCCTTTCTGTTACACAAGACCTCCGTGTTTTTTAAGGATGCTTTGAGGGCAATGTGTGTACAGTATATTGCTCCCTGCACCTTGGGGGAAGTCTGCGATTCTATGGAAACCAAAAAGTACTCTTGGTCTGTGCCTTCCTGGTCACTGTGAAGCTTATGAAGTCCCTCCACGAGCATAAAGAGCTTCAGTCACCTGTCAAATGCAGCAGTGTGTAGCGTGCTGATGTCTAGTTTTAATAATCTTTCAACAATATCTAATCACTGTACTCTGCACTCTCTACGCTGTATACCAGTCAGTTTGATAGGCCCCAACAATATCAGTAAATAAGTTCACTATGTAAAAGCTATTTAATAGATTCAATATATAAAACATAATAAATTCTATTATATTTACTAAAAATAACGTAATAATACCTATTTATATTCCCTATCCCAATATTCTAAGTACAACTAATTCTCTAAATAACTCAAAACTAATCCTCCACCCTTCCTCTGAAGTCAAAATGGCATACGTGGTGCCCAGTTTCCTTCTCTTAGGCCCAGAAAAAGCAACTATTTCTCAGCACTCTTTTGGACCTTGCATCGGCCAAGCGAAGTGCATGCTAGATGCTGAAACTTGGGATTAGCCTTGTGTGGGCTATAATTTCGGCGATCAAAATGGAAACTTAGGCATCTGTTTTTCGGGTGATATTTTGGGCCTAGTTTCCACTTTTTGCTCAAAATGGGCGATAGAGGTCAGTTTTGGGCCATAAATGGGCGATGTGAAGTGGAAAGTCTAGCCCATAGTCAACATCTTCACTGAGGCCTACGAAAGCATGGGCCTTACACTAAACATCCATAAGACAGGTCCTCCACCACCCTGACCCCGCCACACAGCACTGCCCCCCAGTCATCAAGATCCACGGCACGGCCCTAGACAACGTGGACCACTTTCCATACCTCGGGAGCCTATTATCAGTAAAGGCAGACATCGACGATGAGATTCAACACCGCCTCCAGTGGGTCAGTGCAGCCTTCGGCCACCTGAGGAAAAGTGTGTTCGCCGATCAGGCCCTCAAATCTGCCACCAAGCTCATGGTCTACAGGGCTGTAGTGATACCCGCCCTCCTGTATGGCTCAGAGACGTGGACCATATACAGTAGACATCTCAAATCGCTGGAGAAATACCACCAACGATGTCTCCGCAAGATCCTGCAAATCCCCTGGGAGGACAGACGCACCAACGTTAGCATCCTCGATCAGGCAAACATCCCCAGCATCGAAGCGCTGACCACACTTGCCCCACTCCGTTAGGCAGGCCACATTATTCGCGTGCCTGACGCAAGTCTCCCAAAGCAAGCGCTCTACTCGGAATTCCTACATGGCAAGCGAGCCCAAGGTAGGCAGAGGAAACATTTCAAGGACACCCTCAAAGCCTCCTTTATAAAATGCAACATCTCCACCGACACCTGAGAGTCCCTGGCCAAAGACCACCCTAAGTGGAGGAAATGCACCCGGGAGGGCGCTGAGTACCTCGAGTCTTGTCACCGAGAACATGCAGAAAACAAGCGCATGCAGCGGAAAGAGCGTGCGGCAAACCAGACTCCCCACCCACCCTTTCCTCCAATTATTGTCTGTCCCACCTGTGACAGAGACTGTAATTCCTGTATTGGACTGTTCAGTCACTTAAGAACTCATTTTTAGAGCAGAAGCAAGTCTTCCTCGATTTCAAGGGACTGCCTATGATGATGGTCAGTAGTAACCTCCGAGATAAGGGGACAAGAATTGCGGTCGGAGGCGTACCTCCGGAGTACGCCTCCGACCCACGCAAGGAATACCTGATGGCGACGAGGCTGCGAAAACTTGCGATCTGAGGATGCGAGGCAGAGGACAGCATAATGGCCCACGGTCCCAGGGACGCAGGCGGTGCGGAAGCACACCTGGGATAACGTGGGCCTGGATCTCCAATCACAAATCAGAATTTGATTTTAATCATTTCCGAAAGGAATCTGGTAATGAGACTTAATGGAATCCCGAAATCAGATCTAAATACAATTTACAGCATTAGAATTTAATTCGTAATTTAATTCCACCAACCTCATTAAAAATGTTATGTTTTGATCATTTTCGACATCATTAAAACTAATCTGGACCAATATTTGCAAAAACTCATTTGATACAGAGTATATGTATAATTTCCAATATGAAAATGTTTAAATCATGCCTGTGGTATCCCCTTACACTGATGCAAACATGCCCTGCGCTATAACATCAACCATAACATTTCCGTGCACAATTGCTGGCCAGTTGGTGGGAAAATAGTCCAACTCTGTGCCAGCAATTGCTTTTACGTAGTACTCGGGGATGGCCTGTCAACACGTACGTTGACAGACCGCAAGTTTTGGATTTCACGCATGGAGATCCCGAACCTGCGGTGGATTTCTAAGGACGTATGGCAGCGTACTCTGAACTCAAGATTATGCCGCCATACCATCAGCAAAATCCAGACCATTGACTTATCAGCCGAAGCTTAGATATTATTGATGTCCTCTGGAGGCTGGCATGAGCCGCTTCATTATCAAGAGTTGTGAATGTAACTGAACACTGGAATTGCCAGCAAACAGCGTAACTGCTGACCTTATGATGCAATGAAAGTCATTGATTAAGCAACTGAAGATATTGGGTTAAGAATTTTTCCTTGATGCACTCCTGCAACAATGTCCTGGGGCTGTGATGATTGGCCTCTGACAACCATCTCTTCCTTTGTGTCAAGTAGGACTCTGGCCACTGCAGGATTTTCCAATTGACCTCCTCCAATGACCTCAGTTTTACTAGAAGTCCCTAGTGCCAGTGTCAATTGAATGTTCCTTGATGTTGAAGGGGCAACTACTCTTACCTCTCCTCTGGTACCCAGTTCTTGTACCCATGCCTGTATCAAGAATGTGATTAGGTTCAGAGCAGAGTGGTTCTTGTGGAACTCAAATTGAGTAGAACAGGTTATTGGTGAGTAGGTATCATTCCATGGCACTGTTGACAATTCCTTATATCATTTTACTAATGATTGGGAGGAAACTAATAGTGGTAATTGGCTTGAGTTACATTTACCCTATTTTTTGTGGATATTATCTGAATGGTGGCAGATTAGGAAAAGGGGAGGTGCAACGAGACCTGGGTGTCATGGTACATCAGTCATTGAAGGTTGGCACGCAGTGAAGGCGGAAAATGGTATACGTTCGCCTTCATAGCTAGGGAATTTGAGTACAGGAACAGGGAGGTCTTACTGCAGTTGTACAGGGCCTTGGTGAGGCCTCACCTGGAATAGTGTGTTCAGTTTTGGTCTCCTAATCTGAGGAAGGACGTTCTTGCTATTGAGGGAGTGCAGCGAAGGTTCACCAGACTGATTCCTGGGATGGCAGGACTGACATATGAGGAGAGACTGGATCGACTGGGCCTGTATTCACTGGAATTTAGAAGGATGAGAGGGGATCTCATAGAAACATAAAATTCTGATGGGATTGGACAGGTTAGATGCTGGAAGAATGTTCCTGATGTTGGGGAAGTTTAGAACCAGGGAACACAGTCTAAGGATGAGGGGTAAGCCATTTAGGACAGAGATGAGGGGAAACTTCTTCACTTAGAGAATTGTTAACCTGTGGAATTCCCTACTGCAGAGAGTTGTTGATGCCAGTTCATTGGATATATTCAAGAGGGAGTTAGATATGGCCCTTACGGCTAAAGGGATCAAGGGGCATGGAGAAAGCAGGAAAGGGGTACTGAGGTGAATGATCAGCCATGATCATATTGAATGGTGGCGCAGGCTCGAAGGGCCGAATGGCCTACTCCTGCACCTATTTTCTATGTTTCTATACCTGGATAATCTTCCACACGGTCAGGTAGATGCAAATAGCATGGCTATAATGGGACAGCTTGGCTAGAGAATCTCTGGTGCACAGGTCTACACTACGACTGGGATATTGTCAGGACCCATAGCCTTTGCTGTGTCTAGCATCTGCTTTTAATAGCATTGTTTGAGGGAGAAGTGTTGACCAGGACAGGAGGAGAATTCTGTGCTCTTCTCTGAAAGTGCTACAGGATCTTTAATGTTTAACTGAAACACCAAAAGGTATAGAGGGGATCTCATGCAAAGGATGGAACCTCCAAAAAATGTAATACTTAGGAGTACCATCTTAAAGGGTTAGAGTTTATGGAGTGGGCAATCAACCCTCAACCTCTGCTTCAGAGTTAGAGTCACAGTAGCTGAGCCAAGTTGTACTCATGTAGGGCTCAATTTTCCTCAGTGATTTGCGCTTTTTTTT
This sequence comes from Pristiophorus japonicus, assembly GCF_044704955.1. Classification (NCBI taxonomy): domain Eukaryota; kingdom Metazoa; phylum Chordata; class Chondrichthyes; family Pristiophoridae; genus Pristiophorus; species Pristiophorus japonicus. The sequence continues at coordinate 126,226,609 of NC_091985.1, read as the reverse complement.
GGAGCAGGCTGCTCTTTTTGGCCTAAGTTGAAAAACCAGTTTCCCCAATCAATTTGCACCAGTGTAACTCAGTTACGATTTTTTTAGGTCAGTTTTTTTTTTCAGCCAAAGGGTGCGTAACCAGCCACCTACGCCAATTCTGGCCATTTAGTGACGTTTGGCCAGCTGAGAGTTACTCCAGTTCTGCTTAGGCCAGCGTATGTGGCCTCTCCAGAAAAACCTTCTGGAGAGTTAAGGAAATCGGCGCAGCAGATGCCTGGACACACTAAAAGAATTGAAAAATACATAACAGCAACTTACCTCCAACGCTGCCCGAAGGGCTTGCTGGTCCGATCCCGGGTTCAGAGAGACAGAGAAAGAGACAGAGAGAGCCCTTTGGGCGGGGTTGGAGTTAAGTTTCTGCTATGTGTTTTTCAATTCTTTTAATGTGTTGGGAGCTGGCTGTATGCTTCACTTTGCGCCTCAGCTCACATTGTGTCCCTGGTTACCATGGCAGCCCGATCTTTTTGGTGCAGATCAAAGCTCCACCCCAAAATCTAAAGGTCACGCCACACCAAAATGAAGAAATCCAATGGGGAAACTAAGAATGTTTTTTTTTTTGGCGTACTTAGGACCCCCCAAAAAAAAAAATCGGGTGTAACTTTTCAAGTACGCCAAAAAAATGCTTTGGGGAAAATTGAGCCCATACAGACTATCCTGAATTAATCAGGACCATCTTTTTATATCTTCATAGATGAATTGTCCGTAGCTTTGCCCTTGAGGTTGAAATACCATCGAGACATTGTGATCTCTGAGGAGAAGGATGTCCTGGCCCAACACAAGAAACCTGGTTTAGCTGAGGAAGTGCACAAAGCAGATGTGTAACATAGTCTCTGTGAGGATTAAGTGCACAATCAGGCAGGGGAGATCTCACAGGCATTGAGTAATCAAAATGGTTATCCCAAGTAAGAGCGACCCAACTGTCACTGTTGATATACAACATCCTCTTCAATGGCTGTGGCTGTTGAAGAGCTTCTAGCATCATTGTGATCATTTAATTGTGATCTTCACATCTGTATAACAAAGTTTTTGATTTACCATGGCAATGACTTGTAATGGAAGTATTTCTTGGTACAATACATTAGATACTTCAGAGGGAACATAATTGTACAGCCTTGATCCAGCACAAGTGTCACCCACAGCTACAGTAGTGGGCACCAGCAGATATGTCAAGTTTGGATAAATCTATTAGTGAATTGCCAGGAGGAACCATTTGGTTAAACTCAACACAAATCAGGAGGCAAACATATCGGTGGAAATCACAGGAGATTCTGTTGGTTTGAGGCCTCCTTCATCTGATATGCCCAAGGGTTTAGACCTGACAGAATATACCTACAAATGTTCTTTGGTAGTACTTAATGGAGCCATTTGAAACTATGCCTTGCAGTCTTTCAGTTTGAGATGTCCACAACCTGCATGTTGCACGACCGAGCTAAAGGGTGCAATAGAAAACTCCAGGCCCTCTAGCACATTCTAAGCTCCGGTATGCCTTCTCTCAGGAATCCTTGGACTGATGCTAATGGAGAATTTGATCTTAAATCGAGAGCAGACTGACCACATTGGTGAATCAAATTTATAATGCAGACTTTCAACTACATCACTACTGCTCTAATATAATATATTATTGGGTGACCATTTTGCGAAACACCTCCGTTCAGTCCGCAAGGGTGACCCCAAGCTTCCGGTCGCCTATCACTTTAATTCTCCGCTCCACTCTGACCTCTCCATCCTTAGCCTACACTGTTCCAATGAAGCTCAACGCAAGTTCGAGGAACAGCATCTCGGGCTAGACTTTCCACTTCACATCGCCCATCTATCACCCAAAATGGGCCCCTATCGCCCATTCTGAGCAAAAAGTGGAAACTAGGCCCAAAATATCGCCGGAAAAATAGCCCCCCCAAGTTTCTACTTTGATCGCTGAGATGATCGCCCACACGAGGCTCATCCCAAGTTTCAGCACCTAGCATGCACTTCGCTGGGCCGATGCAAGGCCCAAAAGAGTGCTCAAAAATAGTTGCTTTTTCAGGGCCTCAGAGAGGGAATTGGGCACTACGGACGCCATTTTTAGCCTCTGTGGAAGGGTGGAGAATTGTTCCGAGTTATTTAGAGAGTAAAATTGATGCAAATTGTACTCAGAAATTTGGGACAGGGAATATATATAGGTATTATCACCTTATTTATGCATATATTGGAATTATTTATTAAATAGCTTTTACATAGTGAAGTTATTTAATAATATTCTGTGGGGAAACACAACAAACAAATCAGCATGAAGAATTGCACACTGTAAAACTTATGTAAAAGAGATTTTTTTTTTATTATTATCAAAGAACTAATGAACAACACCCTCCCTCCAACCTACCCTTCCCTCAAAATCTCCAAAATGTTACAAGAAGAAGAAATGAACATTTTACAGAACAAGTGGTCATTTCAGTTATGATAACAATTGACCATTTCAGTCATAACAAGTGACCATTTCAGTGATGATAACAAGTGACCATTACAGCGATAACAAGTGAACGAGTGAACATTTAACTTTATGCTGGGTTGCTTAAAATTTAGTTATGTTTAAATGTAACCCAATAACATTGCAGATTCTAGTTACTATTTAGATCATTAAATAATACATAAATTATAAATTTCAACTACTCGAGGCTCCCAGTAGGCTCTTCCACTGTTTGCGGCACTGGTCCAGTGTGCGCGTTTCATTGGAGGCCGATGTAGCTATTTCGGACCAATTCCTGTGATATGCACGCGGTGGAGGTTTCCCCTGCCCACCCCGTGTCAGATCCTACCACCTGGAGCTGACAGCATTTACGAGGGCCTCATTTGCCTCTTCGCTGAAGGGTTTGGCCCTTCTCTTTCCTGCACCTCCCTCCATTCTTTAAATTTATCAGTAATTTGGATAAGACTTTCTGACCTGCTTCCTTTCCTCTCTCTCTCTCTGACCCACCCAGAGCTTCTGAGCATGTGTGAAAACCCTTGACCTCTCAAAACGTGGGAAGAAGCATCAACCTGAAAAAAAAATCAACCTGCACATGCGCAGTAATGCGTTGCTAGGGAAGCTTTTTTAAAAAAAAATTCACTTCCGTTTTCTTCGGGCGAGCATGAGATCCATAGCCCATTTGACATCGCTGGGCTAAGGCAGAGTGGAAAATCGCAAAAAAAAGGGCCTTTTGCCGACTATCAGCATGGGCGATAGGTCCCGCATCGCTGGAACAAGGCCCATTTTTTTCGGCCTTAGCCTGAAAGTGGAAAGTCTAGCCCCTCATCTTTCATTTAGGATTTTACAGCCTTCCAGACTCAACATCGAGTTCAACGATTTCAGACCATAACCCCTGCCCATATTATATTCTGTCTTTTAAAAAAAAAATAAAACAAAATCTCCTCCCCGTCCCGCTTTTTTTCTTCTTTCTCGGTTTCCCATGGCAGCTGGTATTTATTCTGCCATTCACACCCTATCTCGACTCATCTTTTATTTCCTAATGTGTCATTACCATCTCAATTTGGCCCATCATCCCTTTTGTCTCTCAAATCTTTTGTGCCTTCCACCCTATCACAAACTTTCTCTTTTGTTCTTTCCTCCCTCCTCCTTTCAGGGTCCCAGCACTTCCTTAAGAATCTGTTACATTTCAAACTTTTTTCAGGTCTAACGAATGGTCATCGACCTGAAATATTCTACTCTGTTTCTCACCAAATGCTGCCTGACCTGCTGAGATTTTCAGCATTTTCTGCTTTTATTTCAGATTCCAGCATCCGTAGGATTTTGCTTTTGTATCAGTACTACTCTGTTGCTTCACGTTAGTGGAAATGAATGGGCTGTACCTTCTTTTTCCTAACTATGTGCTGCTAAGTGCAGTGAAGTGGCTGGCTGATTGCTGGGTTTCATTGCTTGCCTCAAGAGATGGAGTTTTCCACATAGTTTATGCACTGACTCCAAATGTGCATTAGGGCATACTAGGCACATCCTGTGCAGAGTGGGCCTAAAGTTCCCACGCCCAATAATATGAGGACCCGGCGTCCTAATGTGCAACAGGTGCCCGCCGTTGCATTATCAGCCCCAAGGTTTATAGTGATTATCTACAGCACCTTGGAGATAAGTTCGCAAACTTAAGGCAGCTGTGTCAAAATATACTGCTTTGGGATCTGCATCTGCTTCTAATTCCTAACTTTGATCCCTGTTGGATCAAAGGGAACCTAACATCTATAAAAAATGTGAAAAACTTTCCTGGGAGTACAAGCTATGAACATTATTAAGCATTGTCTATGCTTTTCATATGGCTGCCTAAGATTCCTCCACCAGCTAAGCAAGTTTATCTAAATCAGGAAAATGCCAAGTTCAATCCTGGATTGCTGATTTTCGCTGGGGCAGAAGGGAAGCTACTATTGGCCTCAATGTCCCTGGGTAATAATTGGGCAAAATCAGCCAAAGTTTTCACTCCGAATTGGTATCCAGTGTGAGCGAGCAAGAAAGAATAAATGGGACGAAAGGATCAGGATCAGCTGTGACAGCCCATGGTTGAATAGCTTGTTATTACGGCTCATAAGAATAATCACCACGTGGCAAAATTTCAGCGGGTGTTTACTGACCATGGAAATGTACTTCAGCAAGGAGTCAGGATGAAACAATGGTGACAAAAAAAGTAGTCCTGATTTAAAACAAAACAAAATAATAAAACAATGAATAATTTACCAATCACAATAAAACCTTTTATTAAAATTGAAATGACGTATGTAGGCAAATCTGGCAACCATTGTGTGCCACAAATAGCTGTGAAAACTCTTTAGTCGATGTATTGCGAGTGAGGGTGAAAAAATTGTTACTACTGCAGAATAGAAAGGCAATAGAAAAATCACAGCTGATGGAATTAAATGAGCTTTTGAATGCAAAATCATGTCACGTACAAGAGAGTGTTTGTTGGGTGGCTGACATACTATAAAGATAATTGCTGTAGTGGCTCACTGAACACGAGCCTTCAGCACAATTACATTCCTGTTGCTTAGGAAGATTGGACGTTGTCCACTTTGACCTTTGATGTAGCAGACTCGTGCTACACTCTTTGGCTTCCTATAGTTAATCTATGAAAGGCAACTTGTCGTTTTCCACCAAGCGATTGCATTTTGTCAAATTAACAGTTCAATAAGCTCCTCTAACAGTCACTGAAGCATTTCTGCATTTCACACAGAACAGATCTTTATTTCAGAAACAATTACTACTCTCAATTATTCATAAATGTACATAGCCTAATAAATTCTGGGTCTTGTGGTTCAGGGACAACAGATGTTTTGGAAATAAAACATGCAAGTTAAACTCAATTGTATGATTTAGTACTTAGAATTCACTAACATGAAATTATATTAAAATTTCAAGGTAAATATGAAAATATATAAAAATTTCAAGGCAGAGATATTGGCCTGAAAACTGCGGCCTCTCCGGGTGTGTACGATGTGTGCACGCACCCGAAGAGACCTCACAAATGCTGGTTCTCGGCGCACGATGCGCATGCGTCAAGAACCGGCTTCTGAGATCTGTCAAAATCAGATCGCACGCATCCCCGGGCGGAGATTTGGGCTATTTGCCCAACTCTTGCCCAGCAACTATCTCTCAAACTCTTATGCCTGGTAAAAGCAGGCGTATAGCCAACTTTACCAGCGTAAGAGTTTTAAAACATATAAAAATGTTTACGTTAATTTTTCTATTAAAAACCCTGTCTATGTAGGCGTTTATTTTTAACATTAAAACATTTTTTTTTAATTCAAAAAAATACATTTTTCTCGTCATTTAATTTAATGTAATTTCTATTCATTTAAAAAAGTGAAGTGTTTCTTTTAAATTTATGTTGGGTGTTTTATTTGATTTTAGGGGTATTCTCAATGATAGTAATGGAAGCTCGGAGCTCCCATTACTATGAATGTGAATACTACATTGTGATTGGTGGTCCAGGCCCACGTGAACCTACAAGGGAACAAGCTATCTTAAATCTGGTCCTGTGTAATGAGTCAGGAATAATAAACGATCTCCTAGTAAAAGATCCTCTCGGAATGAGTGATCACAGTATGGTTAAATTTGTAATACAGATTGAGGGTGAGGAAGTAGTGTCTCAAACGAGCGTACTGTGCTTAAACAAAGAGGACTACAGTAGGATGAGGGCAGAGTTGGCTAAAGTGGACTGGAAACAGACTAAACGGTGGCACAATTGAGGAACAGTGGAGGACTTTTAAGGAGCTCTTTCATAGTGTTCAACAAAAATATATTCCAGTGAAAAAGAAGGGCGATAAGAGAAGGGATAACCAGTCGTGGATAACCAAGGAAATAAAGGACAGTATCAAATTAAAAACCAATGTGTATAAGGTGGCCAAAGCTAGTGGGAAACAAGAAGATTGGGAAAATTTTAAACAACAGCAAAGAATGACTAAGAAAGCAATAAAGAAAGGAAAGATAGATTACGAAGGTAAACTTGCGCAAAACATAAAAACAGATTGTAAAAGCTTTTACAGATATATAAAACGGAAAAGTGTGACTAAAGTAAATGTTGGTCCCTTAGAAGGTGAGAAGGGGGATTTAATAATGGGAAATGTGGAAATGGCTGAGACCTTAAACAATTATTTTGTTTCGGTCTTCACAGTGGAAGACACAAAAACCATGCCAAAAATTGCTGGTCACAGGAATGTGGGAAGGGAGGACCTTGAGACAATCACTATCACTAGGGGGGTAGTGCTGGACAGGCTAATGGGACTCAAGGTAGACAAGTCCCCTGGTCCTGATGAAATGTATCCCAGGGTATTAAAAGAGATGACGGAAGTTATAGCAGATGCACTCGTTATAATCTACCAAAATTCTCTGGACTCTGGGGAGGTACCAGCGGATTGGAAAGCAGCTAATGTAATGCCTCTGTTTAAAAAAGGGGGTAGACAAAAGGCAGGTAACTATAGGCCGGTTAGTTTAACATCTGTAGTGGGGAAAATGCTTGAAACTATTAAGGAAGAAATAGCGGGACATCGAGATAGGAATAGTGCAATCAAGCAGACGCAGCATGGATTCATGAAGGGGAAATCATGTTTAACTAATTTACTGGAATTCTGTGAGGATATAACGAGCATGGTGGATAGAGGAGTACCGATGGATGTAGTTATTTCCAAAAGGTATTCGATAAGGTGCCACACAAAAGGTTACTGCAGAAGATAAAGGTACGCGGAATCAGAGGAAATGTATTAGCATGGATAGAGAATTGGCTGGCTAACAGAAAGCAGAGAGTCAGGATAAATGGGTCCTTTTCGGGTTGGAAATCGGTGGTTAGTGGTGTGCTACAGGGATCGGTGCTGGGACCACAACTGTTTACAATATACATAGATGACCTGGAAGAGGGGACAGAGTGTAGTGTAACAAAATTTGCAGATGACACAAAGATTAGTGGGAAAGCGGGTTGTGTAGAGGACACAGCGAGGCTGCAAAGAGATTTAGATAGGTTAAGCGAATGGACTAAAGTTTGGCAGATGGAATACAATGTCGGAAAGTGTGAGGTCATCCACTTTGGGGGAAAAAAAAAAACAGTAAAAGGGAATATTATTTGAATGGGGAGAAATTACAACATGCTGCAGTGCAGAGGGACCTGGGGGTCCTTGTGCATGAATCCCAAAAAGTTAGTTTGCAGGTGCAGCAGGTAATCAGGAAGGCAAATGGAATGTTGGCCTTCATTGCGAGAGGGATGGAGTACAAAAGCAGGGAGGTCCTGCTGCAACTGTATAGGGTATTGGTGAGGCCGCATCTGGAGTACTGCGTGCAGTTTTGGTCACCTTCCTTAAGGAAGGATATACTAGCTTTGGAGGGGGTACAGAGACGATTCACTAGGCTGATTCCGGAGATGAGGGGGTTACCTTATGATAATAGATTGAGTAGACTGGGTCTTTACTCGTCGGAGTTCAGAAGGATGAGGGGTGATCTTATAGAAACATTTAAAATAATGAAAGGGATAGACAAGATAGAGGCAGAGGGGTTGTTTCCACTGGTCAGGGAGACTAGAACTAGGGGGCACAGCCTCAAAATACAGGGGAGCCAATTTAAAACCGAGTTGAGAAGGAATTTCTTCTCCCAGAGGGTTGTGAATCTGTGGAATTCTCTGCCCAAGGAAGCAGTTGAGGCTAGCTCATTGAATGTATTCAAGTCACAAATAGATAAGATTTTTAACCAATAAGGGAATTAAGGGTTACGTGGAGCGGGCGGGTAATTGGAGCTGAGTCCACGGCCAGATCAGCCATGATCTTGTTGAATGGCGGAGCAGGCTCGAGGGGCTAGATGGCCGACTCCTGTTCCTAATTCTTATGTTCTTATGTTATGTTCTTATGATCCCAGGATACGCACATGCTCCTGGAAGACATGGGCCTGTATGCTGGCATGCGCAACTAGGCCTCGGAGCGCAATTTTACGTTCCTCCGGGACCACCAGGTATTTTCATTAAAAAAATTTTGGTTGAAGGCGTCGACCCGCAGGAAGTCTCCAACTGCAATTTTCAGGCCAATAATTTTCTAACGCAGAACAAAGGGATCCTGGACAGCATGTTTGTAATCTGGCATTAGTTATGTAATCAGCTTTCTTGGTTTTAAAAAATATATAAAAGCAACAATTTTGGTGGTTGAACACATAAATGTTGCCAAAAAAGAGGAAAATTTCAAATGGAAGGTGGAAGATTGAGCAGACTAAATCACAACTAAATGCACTTTATTTCAATTGTAGTTCAAAAGATGTGCAGCAAACATGGGCGAAGGGGACAGTCCCCATATCTGCCAATCAACGTCATATTAACAGTACTGGAACTGCAGCAAAGAGAGGATTTCCCTACAGTGGTTTGAGCTCAACAGCCTTACAGTAGAGATAAATAATTAATTTACAGAATGTAATTATCTGCTTTTAAACTGGTCAATAAATGTTCTCTTGTAGCCAACATTATACATTTTGGGGACAGTCAAATGCTTGCTTCAAACTTGGTCTTGAATAAAAACAGCCAACTGAACTATTCTTTCAAGTAATTGCAATTAAGCTTTTTATTGTCTTCTGACTGATTGCATTAACCATATCAAAAGCATCACCATGTGGGTTATGGTGACTTAGGAATCTGTACAGCAATAGCTATATAGCTGTAAAGTGGGTCTTTTGAGACAGCAGTTTTAGAAGCGAGAGGCCAATACCGGAGGAGCAGGAATGTAGATAGCAAAAGGGAAGAGAAGTTGAATGGTTAGCACTTTAGTAGGAATTGGGTAAAGGAAATGCAAGCTGTTCTGTGGGGAACGTGGTAGTACAAGCAATCTCATTGTTTCTCAAGGTGTTAGGATTGTTACTATTCTCTACCCTCTTTAGACCTGGATCACTTTCTTTCCCCATCCCCACTGTGCTCTTTACTACTCCCCCCCCGCCCCGAACCGAGTTCCTGACCTCTTCTCCCTGCCTCCCAGTCTCTCTCGCTCTCTCCCTCTGCGCCACTCTCTTTCCCCCCACCCCCCAACTCTCTGCCCAAGTCTCTCTCTTCCTTCCCCCACCCCCCCGCCCCAGTCTTGCTCTCTCTCCCACCTCACTCTCCCAGAAGACCGCAAAAATGTTTGTGTAGATAATCACACTGATGTTCCAGGCAAAAGTCCTGGAGGTGCCTTTGGTATAGTCTTTGATTTGTGAAAGATAACCCAAAACCCCAAGAGCAGGCTCAGGCTAGAGTGGCAGCTCCAGAGTCAGCAACGTTGTTTGCAACCACTTCTGGCTCACTCATATCGTACTGCGCATGTACGACCGGATCAAGCGCGCATGATCAAAAAGAGACGCAGTCCACAGCGCTCATGTGCAGGACACAAAAATGTTCGTGCACGTAATCACTCCGACACTGAAACAGTATTGTCCCTGTAGGTTGTGCTGTGTAAGCTAGCACATGTTACATAACCATCAATTAACTGAACTCAAGAGTTTTACATCAAATCTAACTGCATTACTTCACATTCAGCACAGCGCTGTGCTGTAGCAGTGTATTTCCTAGTAAACAGTAAAGATAAGTAAAGCCAAGCACATTGCATTCACCAACAACTTGCATTTATAAAGCGCCTTTAATGTACCTGTCGTAAAAAAGATTCCAAGGCTCTTCACAGGAGCATTATCAGACAAAATTTGACACCGAGCTGAGAGATATTAGGACAGATGACCAAAAGCTTGGTCAAAGAAGTACGATTTAAGGAGCGTCTTAAATGAGGAGAGAGAGGTAGCAAGGCAGAAAGGATTAGAGAGGGAATTCCAGAGCTTAGCCACCAATGGTGGAGCAATGGAAATTGGGGACATGCAATACGCCAGAATTGGAGGAGCGCAGAGATCTCGTCGGGTTTAGGGCTGGAGGAGGTTAGAGATAGGAAGGGGCGAGGCCATGGAGCGATTTGAACACAAGGATAAAAATTTTAAAACCTTCGAGCCCACAGAAATGGATGCTTTCTTGTTCCTCTCACTCCTGTTTTCGCCAATAACTTGGGTTCCACTTTTGGGTCGCATTCCATTTGCCAGCACCTTCCAGTTACAGTGACGGTTATGCAGCTGCTGTTGCTGTACTTTTTTTCCCCCAGGGTTGATATAGCCACCTTGGCCACTGGGATATTCTGGCTGCTGCCACTGACCGTTTAGCCGCCCTCGCTCAATTGCTTGCTGGCCCAGCTGCCTGCCTTCCGGCTCTCAAACCTGGGTGGTGTTGCAATACTGCTGCCCTGTTGCTCGCTGCTGTACCCCATAACCAGAAGGAGAAACCCCCGACAACCAGAGGGAAAAGCTATGTGCCATTGCTGCATCTTTTTGTCATTGATCAGCCTCTTGATGCTCATTTAATTAACTTCCCCCAGAATAGCCCCAATCTTTATTTAATCAATTTCCCCAGTAAAACCATGGTCTTTAATTAATTTTGTTGAGGCCGAACTTTTGTTTAATGTTGTTGATGGATAAGACTCTTTTCATTTATTAATTTGGTATTTTTATGAAGTTAATTTTGTCAACTGTCCCCTCCAATTTATTTAATTAATTTATCACCAACATTAACAACTTCCTTTAACCTATTTGATGTCATTCTGTGTAAATGAGTGAATCCATTTTTATTTAATTCATGTTTCATGGAAAATGATCACCAATGCATCCACTATTTCTAGGGCCACTTCCTTGAGTACTCTGGGACGCAGACTATCAGGCCCCAGGGATTTATTGGCCTTCAATCCCATCAATTTCCCTAACACTATTTCCCATCCAAAAAGGATATCCTTCAGTTCCTCCTTCTCACTAGACCCACTGTCCCTTAGTACCTTCGGAAAGTTATTTGTATCTTCCTTCGTGAAGACAGAACTGAAGTATTGGTTTAATTGGTCTGCCATTTCTTTGTTCCCCTAGGAACGCTAGCTCCTTTGAGCCGGAATTGAACCAGCGACCTAAGGATGACTTTGCTTCATATTTCACGACAGTCTTCCGCTCTACCAACTGAGCTATCAAAGGGAAGCGGATCAAAACTTGCGCATCCCCCACTAAAGTAGCTGCCAATTCAAGGCTAGATCTGTGCTGGGAGCTTGTGCTAATAATTCAAATGAGCTGACCCTGCAAAATGGGCCCAGTGATTTCAGTGTGCTAGCTAGGGTCACTGAACCATTCATGGCACAAATTATGCTCATCTTGCAAAATTGTTTTTTTTTTAAAAAGATCAACAGAGGGCATACTATTAAGATTGTAAAACGATGCCAATTCATTTGCATTAATTAATGAATACAATTCAGTAAGTTAATTAGTGCTCTCCATGTGAATCCCACACTGCACCCATACTGATCACTCTGTCATCCAAGGAATGTTAACATTTTAAAAGGATTAATTTAAATATAAAATGCAAAGACAGTGGTTCCACATCACTGACAATTTGGTGCTGTGGGGATTGCGGTTACAAGGCCACCACCGAATCTCACGTTTCAGCTAAATGATGAAAGATGTGGGAAATTAACTTTGAAGAAAAAAGACACATCCAGCTGTTGAAGTCTCTGGTGAGAAAACAGCACATGATTTTGTTGATTCTGAGTAGGATGTTAGAAACTTTGATGCATATGTATCAGCAGAAACAGAACTGCTTTCCGTTTCAAGATGGCATTTGCTTCAGATTTATAGGGTCTGAATGAACCTTATGGGATCAGAATTTTTTTCTCCCCAGCACATGCAAGTGGACGCAGACTACTGCCAATAAAACCTGGCAAGAATTGTAATGTTCAAGTATTTCTTGTTCAAAATGCCTTAAGATTCAGACTTTGGAATATTTAAAGCCAAACAGAAAACTTCGGGCCAAAATTCAGCCTCCCGAAAAGGCACCTTACTGTCGGAAAGCGTCGGAGTCGAGTGGCCGTCGATTTGCGGACGAATGACCGCCGCTGGCGAAATTCTCCTAGGTGCTTTTCCCGGCGGTCCTCACTTCCGCCCCACTGCTGCCGATCCCTCCTAAGCGCGTCATCAAAGCTTGCAGCGCCGATCTCCCGTACCGCCGATCTCCCGCACAGTCATTGAAATTCAAAGCAAAAAATCTTCGGGCCGCCGAGTGGTGCCAGATAGCTTTTTCTGTCTGTGCACTGTGTTCGACGTGTGTGCGACATGGCTGTGCGGTGATTATCCAAGGGGAGGGCGCACTGCTGCGGCTGCCGTTTTATTTTTTTTGTCTGCCGACTGCCAGGTCGGCCTGACCATTATACCCCCGGGTTTGGCCGGGCCACCAAGAGGCAGCCTGGTACCCCCTCGAGTGCCAGGCCGCTGAAACAGCCGAAACCCTCCTTGGTGGCCCAGGCTAAAATAATCACAGAGCTTGCAGCGGCTCTTCCCTTTAGAGACATGGTGACGCACAAGCGTCGTGACATCATCAGCGCTATGCTGATGACCGACAGCGGCGGAGACTCCATCCTGCCTCTCCAGCGTGCTCAATGCCACACTTCCGCCCCCATTATGACCGACTTCCGGTCTGTAAAGTCCTTACTCAATGGCACAAAACCCACACGAGGCACATTCTCTGGACAAGGTCACTCTGTGACCTGAACCTTTATTCACAGGACCAAGAAGTGATGACGCTGTATGGGACCTCCCTTTATATACCTGGATGACCAGGTAAGGAGTGTCTCCCACAAGCTCACCCCCTGTGGTCAAGGTGTGCATTGCTTAAGTATAGACAGTATTGCAGTGGTGTTACATAGAGGTTACACACTTGACATCACCTCCCCCCAAAGTCTTATTGGGATCATAGGTTAAGTCTTTCAGGTGGTCTACGCTCCCTGGTGGAGCGCCGCAGTTGGGGCTCTGGTTGTTGAGCCTTGGCGATTCCAGGCTGACCGCCGGGACTGTGCATGCTGCTGAATGTTCTTGTTGCTTGTTCATTGGTGGTGGTGTGAGCACCATCTCATGATCTTCCTCGGGTTCCTCAGTGTCTATGCTGAGCCTTTTTTTTTTTACTTGGTCCAGATGCTTACGGCATATCTGCCCATTGTTAAGTTTAACCACGATGACCCTGTTCCCCTCTTTGTCTATTACAGTACCCTCAAGCCATTTGGGACCCACGGCATGATTGAGGACAAATACGGGGTAATTTAGTTCTATACATCTCCCCCTTGAGTTTCGGTCATGGTACTCATATTGGGACTGGCGCTTGCCCTCAACTATGTCGGTCAGGACTGGGTGAATGAGGGACAACCGAGTTTTGAGTATTCGTTTCATAAGTAGCTCAGCGGGCGGGACCCCCGTGAGCGAGTGCGGTCGGGGCCTATAGGCCAGCATGAGGCGCAATAGGTGGCACTGAAGGGAGGGTCCTTGAATCCTGAGCATGCCTTGTTTAATGATTTGGACCGCACGTTCCGCCTGGCCATTGGAGGCCGGCTTGAACGGTGCTGTCCTGACATGGTTGATGCCATTGCCCGACATGAACTCCCGGAATTCGTAGCTCATGAAACATGGGCCATTATCGCTAACAAGGATGTCCGGCAAGCTGTGGGTTGCAAAGACAGCACGTAGACTTTCCATAGTGGTGGATGTCGTGCACGAATTCAAAATAATGCACTCTATCCATTTCGAGTACGCATCTACCACAATGAGAAACATTTTTCCCATCAACGGGCTCGCGTAGTCTACATGAATACGTGACCATTGTCTGGTGGGCCAGGGCCACGGGCTGAGCGGACCCTCCCTGGGGGCATTACCCAGCTGGGCACACGTCGTGCACCTGCGAACACAATGTTCCAGGTCTGAATCAATTCCCGGCCACCAAACATGTGACCGGGCAATGGCCTTCATCAGAACGATGCCAGGATGCTCGCTGTGGAGTTCCCTGATGAATGCCTCCCTGTCCCTCTGGAGCATGACTACCCAGCTGTCTCATAGTAGGCAGTCAGCTTGGATGGAGCGCTCATCCATCCGCCTGTGAAACGGTCCGACCTCAGGGCATGCTCCGTGTGCGGGCGCCCAATCCCCAGTCAGGACACATTTCTTAATCAGAGATAGGAGGGGATCTCTGTTTGTCCAGATTTTGATCTGGCGGGCTGTGATGGGGGAGCCTGCGCTGTCAAAGGCATCAATGGCCATGACCATCTCAGCGCTTTGTTCCGATGACCCCTCGGTGGTGGCCAGTGGAAGCCTGCTGAGCGCGTCAGCGCAATTTTCGGTGCCAGGCCGGTGCCAGATGGAGCAGTCATAAGCAGCCAGCGTGAGAGCCCGTTGCTGTATGTGGGCTGACGCGTTGGCATTAACATCCCTGTTGTCAGACAGCAAGGCTAACGGCTTGTGGTCCGTCTCTAATTCGAACCTCCTGTCAAAAAGGTATTGATGCATTTTTTTTTTTACACCATAGACACATACACCAGACACACACGAGTGCCTCCTTCTCAACCATTCTATATCCCCGTTCTGCTCAAGTGCGCGACCTGGAAGCATAAGCCACAGGTTGGAGTTGGCCTCGGCATTACTCTGCTGCAACACGCACCCGACCCTATAGGACGATGCATCACATGTCAGAACCAATTTCTTACAGGGGTCGTATAGGGTCAATAACTTATTTGAACAAAGTAGGTTCCGCGCCCGATTGAAAGCCCGTTCTTGACAGTCCCCCCAAAACCAATCACAACCCTTACGCAGGAGCACGTGAAGCGGCTCCAACAACGTGCTCAAGTTCGGCAGAAAGTTCCCGAAATAGTTCAAGAGCCCCAGAAATGAACGCAACTCCGGTGTGTTGCCGGGCCTGGGCGCTTGTCGAATTGCCTGGGTTTTGGATTCGGTGGGCCAAATCCCATCTGCAGCAACCCTCCTGCCCAGGAACTCAACCTCAGGAGCCAAAAACACACATTTGGACATCTTGAGTCATAGGCCTACCCAGTCCAGTCGGCGTAGCACCTCCTCCAGGTTGTGGAGATGTTCCTTGGTGTCACGACCCGTGATGAGGATGTCGTCCTGAAATACGATTGTTCCAGAGATGGACTT
This sequence comes from Pristiophorus japonicus, assembly GCF_044704955.1. Taxonomy (NCBI): domain Eukaryota; kingdom Metazoa; phylum Chordata; class Chondrichthyes; family Pristiophoridae; genus Pristiophorus; species Pristiophorus japonicus. The sequence goes on along the minus strand of NC_091985.1, from coordinate 126,211,089 downwards.
AAGCAGGCTTTCCATGTTTTTGAAAAATCGCGGCCGCTGATCGAATGCCAAACGGGCACCTGTTGTAAACGAACAGTCCCTTATGCGTAGTGATGGTAGTCAGTAGTCTAGATTCGTCAGCCAGTTCTTGGGTCACATAGGCTGAAGTGAGATCCAACTTGGTAAACAGCTTGCCGCCTGCCAGCGTGGCGAAAAGATCCTCCGCTCTCGGGAGCGGGTATTGGTCTTGTAGGGACACCCGATTGATAGTGGCCTTGTAGTCGCCACAGATCCTGACAGAACCATCTGCTTTTAGGGCGTGAACAATGGGGCTCGTCCAGTCGCTGAATTCAACGGGCGAGATGATGCCCTCTCTCAGCAAACGGCACCGCTCTGGCTTTGTGGTGCACTGGTCTGGCGTCCGGGGTGATGCGTATCACTACTTTGGTACCTTTGAACATCCCGACGCCAGGATGGAATAGAGACTCAAATTGTTGTAGGACTTGTGAGCACGAGCTTCGCTCCACGGATGACAATGTGTGCACATCCCCCCCATTTCCAGCTCATCTCAGCTAACCAGCTCCTTCCCAACAGTGCGGCACCATTGCCCGGGACAATCCAGAGCAGCAGCCGGTTCACTGATCCATTGTGTGTGACCGCCAACATTGCACTGCCTAGTACTGGAATGACTTATTTGGTATACGTCCGTAGTTGTGTCTCAATGTGTTCTAGTTTGGGTCTACTGGCTTTGTGTGACCATAGCTTTTCGAATTGTTGAACACTCATGAGTGACTGGCTGGCCCCCGTGTCCAGCTCCATGCGTACAGGGATGCCGTTTAATAAAACTTATTATTGGTGGCGTTTTGGTATATGAGCTGGGAATGTTTGTCACATGAACCCGCTGAACTTCAGCGTCCATTGATTTGCCCCATTGATCATCCTGCATCACAGACCCCTCTTCTGGTCCATCCGCTTCGTAAATTAGCCTGGTTACAGGCTTCCTGCACATTCGAGCTAAATGGCCACTGAGGTCGCAATTTCTGCAGACAAATTGTTGAAAGCTGCAAATCCTGGCAGAGTGTTTGCCCCCACACTTCCAGCAAGAGCTGAGATTCCCATTGTTGTGAACAAAGGAGCTATGACCCAGCATTCCTTGCTGATTGTCTCTTTGACTGCCCTTGAGTACCCGGTTAGTGGGTGTCAATGGCCCCATCCCAGACCGCATTGTCCAGTGTGATGGCATAAATGTCCGTTCAGCCTGCCACTGTCCCTGTTGAAAAACTGCTCTGGGGGTCTATTGCTGCCTGGGGTGTGTCGAACTGCCTTGCCTGCCTGCAGGGCTCCGAGTTGCGTTTATGATATTGACTCCCTGATCCCCCGCCGCATTGGAGGCAGAATTGCGCGTGTAAATTATTTTGGTTTCCTCCTCCCCGGCCATGAAAGTCTGAGCCATCAACGCCGCCGATTCCAAAGTCAAGTCCTTGGTCTCAATTAACTTTCGGAAAATCCGCGCATGACCGATGCCCTCAATAAATAAATCCCTTAACATCTCCCCCCTGCAGGCGTCTGTGAACTTAGAGGCTGGCCAAACGCCGGAGGTTCGCAACGAAGTCTGGTATGCTCTGTCCTTCACGATGTCGGCGGGTATAGAATCTGTGTCGGGCCATGTGTACACTGCTCACCGGTTTGAGGTGCTCACAGATTCATTTGCTGAGCTCTTCAAAGGTTTTGTCCGCCGGCTTTTCGGGGTATAGTAGGTCCTTCATGAGCGCGTAAGTCTTAGGTCCGCAGCTGGTCAGCAGATGTGCCCTTCGCTTGTCGGCCGTTGCATCTCCCAGCCATTCTTTCATGACAAAGCTTTGCTGGAGCCTCTCAATGAAATCGTCCCAGTCCTCACCAACACAGTACCGTTCCTCTGTACTACCGGTGGCCATTCTCGTGGGTCATTGATTCCCGTTTCTCATCGCCAATGGCACAAAACGCACACGAGGCACATTCTCTGGACAAGGTCACTATGACCTGAACCTTTATTCACAGGACCAAGTGGTGGTGACCCTGCGTGGGACCTCCCTTTATATACCTGGATGACCAGGTAAGGAGTGTCTCCCACAAGTTCACTCCTTGTGGTCAAGGTGTGCATTGCTTAAGTATATACAGTATTGCTGTGATGTTACATAGAAGTTACATACATGACACGGTCCACCACCAAAAAAATGACAGAGCTGAATTTCGCGCAGGAGGCCACCTTATCCACAGCAGCGATGAAAACGCATCAGGGGTGCAACCCGTTTCGGGCGGCGCTGAATTTCTACCCCAGGGACTCTTTTTAAAAAAAAAAAACACTCAATTTTCATGTTGGAGTTGTGATCATAGCTTGGACATTGACCTGTGAAATTGAATGCATCTTTAAGGTCCTAAAATATGGTACAATACTGTAAAAACAAAGATTGCATTTTGTTATTTGTCCCCTTTCCTCATACATAATGATTCATCCAAAACATAAAATTGACATTTTTAAAATTCAAATGTTGAATGAAAAATATGTGGTATGGTACGGATTAATGAAAACCACAGAAAATATTATGGCAAAGCTGCTTGCTTTCTTTATTTTTGTAATGAATTTCTTGCCAATGATATACGTTTGGGCAGTCTATATGCAGGCCTACACCACAAAAACTACTTGTAATTCAGCACAAAATTGACAATCTCAACCCAAAGGCTACAAGGTGGCTGCAGTGGTAAATGGAAAATGTCACATTGCTGCAATAGGATGCTTTCTCTTCAGGGCTTGGGCATTTTGTTGGGAAAGAATAGAGGGAGCGGTCATCATAGGCGGTCCCTTGAATGAGGATGACTTGCTTCCACGAGTTTACAGGTGTTTCAATGAAGGATCGAATAATATTCCAGTCTTGAATTCCAATTGAGGGGGTGGAAGATGCCTGTGTGTGAATTTTTTTTTTAAAAACATGTGGTGACCGTTGCACATCAGCCACCACATGGGTTTGACAGAGTTAGGCATTTATCCAGTGGCAAGGTTAATCAGGATGACTGGAGACCTGTTCTGCTGCACGGACTATGCAGTGTGGGCAGGCCCGTGCTGGCCCTGGGCCCTCGGCTCTTCTGGGCCTCGTACCTTCATTTGCCGCACTTCCGCCACGATCTCTTGCTGCTCCTCCGCCACAAACATTGGCTGCCCCTCCGCCATGATCTCTCAGCGCTCCTCCGCTATAAAACACTCGTCGCACCTCCGCACCAAACATTCACCACGATCACCCACCGATTCTCAGCCACGATCCCTCGTTGCTCCTCCGCTTCGACCACTCACCGCACCTCCGCCATGTCCTTCCCGCTCCTCTGCTTTACCAGGGCCCTGCCGATGCTCCTGCCGATGCTCCAAACAGCGACCTGGGTCCTGATGATGTCACCCCATCGCCCATCTTGAAGCTGTCACGCACGGAGCAGCTCGCGTTGGAAGTTGTAGTGGCATGCCGCTCCAGCTCTTATACTTCCTGACCTGCGGAGGTGTTCTCTCGCAGGTAGGGGGCCCACGATGCTCCAGGGCCCGCCGCTCCAACTCTTATACTTCCCGACCTGCGGAGGTGTACTCTGCATCAAACACGACTCTACGTGACCTGGGACTATCTCATGCTAATGTGGGCTTCCATTCCTCAAAGAATTATTAAGCCATGAACCATGATAAAACCCCATTACAGCCAAATTGTGTTTGTAGTGCTAGAGGTTACTGGAGGCCGAGATGTTAAATGGTGAGGAGTTGAGTTTGTATGGCAGTCAAAATGGTGAAATAGTTGAGAGCTGTGATCAGCCTTTTACAGCATTGGACAGAGATGCAGAGTTAGAATTTCGGTTTTCAGCGAAAACTGTAGTTTTACGCCAAAATTACCATTTTTGCTTCGCTACCGTTTTAAGGCCCACTTTTCAGCCTTTAATCGGTAAAAATCGGCACTGCGAGAGGCGCCTTGGGAGGGGGGGAAAAACAACAAAAAAAATTTGCAAAAAACATTCACAAAATCCTTACCTACTAAATTGCTGAAAAGAAAAATTAATAAAAACAGTAACTTACCTTTTTTGCAGGTCTTCATACTTACTGCTGCTGGCAGGATTGCACCGCAGGTTTGACCCGGTCAGTATTCTGAGTGCAGAATACGGGTCACGAGAGCGCCAAAAATTGATTGCAAATGCTATTTGCGGTGTTGCATGTCGGCGCTCCTCTCCCCGGTGGTACGTGGAAGCACCGCCGCAAAAAGGTCAAATCGTGGCAAAAACCCAGTTGCAAAGTCGTCGAAATTCTAGCCCCTTACATGTGGCCTGATACTTCAGAAACCCATTAACGGTTTTAATTTTCTAGACTGGATTTTACTAAAGTGGAATTAATTTGATTTGATGGCTGTTCAAACATGGTGTTAATCTGAATCTGGAATCATAGCCCATTTACCACAGCTTTCAGTGCTGTACCTAGGTATTCATTTGTAATTTTAAAAGCATTCACTTTTTTCTCTTTCTCCATCTTCCCTACTGCCCTATATAAATGCAAATTCTTCTTCTCATTTCAACATATATACTAAGCCCATTGAATTAACATCCAAGCAACTTGGATGAAAATGGGAACTAGTGCATATTCCTGAGAAGATGTTAAATACACAAATTTAAAACATTGACCGGGGATTTCCTTAGAGCTGCTCCTGCTCTGCCACAAAGCGCAAAGCTACAGCAGCTCTGAGGAAATATACGACCATGAATTTCAAAGTCAGAATTACCCAAGAATTATTACAATAAATTTGAACTTGGCATTTCTACAAACCCAATATAAATGTGTTTTAATGGCAGTACAATGAACTGAGGTTTTCAGTGCTGCACACAAAAATGAACTCATTGGGTTTGAATAGCAGTTGTGGAACACGAGCATACATAAAATGAAAGCATATTTATAATGGCATGACTTTGGTAAAGGAACATCAGGGCTACCCCTGAAATAAAAACATTTAATTAGCATGATTCTCTATTTTGTTTGCTACAATTCACTGCAATTGTATTTAAATAAAACTATTTTAAAACAATGGTAATAGTGTACTGCATTTCAAATATAGACTGAAAACAGCAAGATCTGTGTTCGTGCATGTAAATTAAAGAGCTGATGCAAATTGACAGTGGATGACACTAAATTTAGCAGTAACCACAAATACTTGAGACTAAGATCTAACCTATTACACTAGAAGGAAGGTAAATCATTCTGGAAAGTCATGGATACAAGACTAGAAATTGTATCCAAAGTCGCTGTTAACCTTGACCTAGAAGACATTTATTCTAATATGTATATATCAAGTATGACAGAACTCCTTACAGCAAGCAGCCTATTAAAACTCATTGCCACTTGCACAAAATAACTCAGTTTCAGTTAAATTTACGAGAATTTTGCAATTTTTGACACATCAGTAGCTCGAAAGAGTAAGAAATGAAAAGCTCGTGTGATGTTTGTTAAAAAACATGGGGGCTGAAATTGCCCCGTTTGAAAAGGCCAGTTAGTAGCTCCGTGCAGCGCTAACGGGACAATAAGTGGTTTGCGTCCGGGACAGACTTTGGGAATTGCCTCCAGGATGCCGGGTGCAAAAACGGCTTTGCGCTGCGCCCCGTCGTGGGCGCCCCACACACACAGTGATGATGTCATCGCTGTGCACACCCCCCTTATTGCCCCGTGGGAAAAAATGCCCTGCGGGAGCATGGTCAGCGCCGAGCGAAGCCACTGCAGGGCACGAAGCTGCCGGTGGCTGGGGCGTTGCGGCCGCCTTTATGACACAAGAGCTAAATTCCAGAGACGAGGTAAGAGTGACTGAGTGTGCTACCAAGGAGCCCTAGTAAAACTAAAGTCATGTTAGGGGAAAAACTCTCTCCAACTGCTTCATCGATGACCTTCACTCCATCACAATAATCAGAAGTGGGGCTGTTTGCTGATGACTGCACAGTATATAGCACACAAGTGGCTATTGAGATAGGCACTGTAACATTATTTGGAAGTGGGCCACCCCGACCTGCGAGAGACCAACATCGCAGGTCAGGAGTATAAGAGCTGAAGCATGTCACTGCAGCTTACAGCGCGAGCCACTCCAAGTGTGCAACGTCGTCAGGACCCAGGTCGCTGCTTTACGAGGGCCCAGCCGATGCTCCTGCCCACGTTTGGAGCGTGGGCAGGAGCATTGGCTGGGCCCTGGTAAAGCAGGAGTGGGAAGGTCGTGGCGGACTCGTGACAAGTGATCGGGGCGGAAGAGCGATGAGGAATCATGGCTGAGATTTGATAGGTGATCGTGACGGCGGTTCGGCGAATCTTTGGTGCGGAGGGAGATTGTGGCGGAGGTGCAGCGAGTGTTTTTGTGGCGGAGGAGCAGTGAGGGATCGTGGCGGAGGTGCGGCGATTGAGTGTATGGGGCCCAGAAGACCCGGGGCAGCATGGGCCTGCCCACACTGCATTGTGCGCGCACTAGCTCCGTGCAGCAGAACAGATCTCCAGTCGTCCTGGTTAACCCTTGCCACTGGATAAAGGCCTAGCTCTGTCAAGCCTGTGTGTGACTGGCAACGGTCACCACACGTTAAAAAATCCACGCACAGGCATCTTCCACCCCGTCAACTGGAGTTCAGGACTGGAACATCGGGTCCTTCATTTAAACATCTGTAAACTCATGTGGAAGCAAGTCATCCTTGTTCGAGGGACCACCTATGATGGAGTATTCAACTCCATTCGTAACTGCTCAGATAATGAAGCAGTCTGTGCCCGCATGCAGTAAGACTGGGACACCATCCAAGGTTGGGCAGATAAGTGGCAGGTAACATTCGTGCCACACTAGTGTCAAGCAATGACCATCTCCAACGAGAAATTGCGTAACTACTTCCCCATGCCATTTAATGGCATTACCATTGCCGAGTCCTTCACCACCAACATCCTGCAGGGGTCACCATTGATCAGAAACTCAACTGGACCAGCTACATAAATGCCATGGCTATGAGAGCAGGTCAGAGGCTAGGTTATTCTGTGATGAGTTGCTCACCTCCTGACTCCCCAAAGCCTCTCTACACTTACAAAGCACGTCAGGAGCATGTTTGAATACTCCCGCTTCCCTGGACAGGGGAAGTTTCAACATTCAAGAAGCTCAACAGTAGCCAGGGCAACACAGTTTGCTTGATTGGTTAGGTAGGGAATTCCAGGATTATGATTGAGCGACAATGATGGAATGGTGATATATGTCCAAATCAGGATGGTGTGTGACTTGGAGGAAAACTTGGAGGTGATGGTGTTCCCATGCACCTGCTGCTCTTGTCCTTCTAGGTGGTGGAGGTCGCAGGTTTGAGAGGTGCTGCCAAAGAAGCCTTGACGAGTGATTGCAGGTTATCCCGTAGATGGTACACACTGCAGCCACGGTGTGCCAGTGGTGGAGGGAATGGATGTTTATGTTGTAGATGAAGTTCTTCTGGTGCCCTGACCAACATTTATCCTTCAACCATAACCACCAAAAGCAGATTAACAGGTTGTTTATCTCATTACTGTTTGTGGAACCTTGCTGTGAATCGTCCTGTTTGCCTACAGAACAGTGACTACAATTCAAAAGTAATTCATTGGAATAAATGTACACAAACAAAATTGCAATCTTGCACTATGCAATAGTTTCAGTGGTCCTATAAAGTTTAAAAGAGGAAATTCTTAGAAAACAAAAATAAATTTTACCCTAAAAATACACAAATCAAAAAATGAACATAAAAGCAAAGTAATTTACTGAACATCAAGATGCCATCATACTGGCACCCAGACACATTAGCAATATTCCCACCTACTATTTCAAATTTTAACAATTAACTGCATTCTAAGCCCTTACTTCATTAATGCGGTTAGAGCCAATGAGCAATATATCAATGAACCAAACAACAAAAAGATATTAGGATGTATGCATATTAGGCTTATTCTAGCTGTTCTAATTCCATTTGTTTACATAATGTACACATACAAATATGGACTGGAGCTTATGGCCCTGAGCAACTAGTTTACACTAGTTGACATGTATGTACAATAAGTAAGGGATCCATTGTATTTCTCCCCCAACTATCCCAATTAGAAGTATTGTGTGATTTGGATAAATCATTTCAGTAGTATTTGGTATATGTATGTGCACTTTCATAGTGCTAGTTTGCACTGCTTGGCAGGCTCAAGGTTCAGGTAGAGCAGAGGTTGCCGGCATGAGTAAACTGCACCGTAGAAAAATTAAGGTGCAATCCTTCAACAGAACTGAAAAAAAATTACCGATGAATAGCATTTAAAAAAGAACAGAATAAATGGAAGGGGGAGGGAATATACATACACACACACACACACACACACGATAGGAAGTAGAAAGAGCTATCAAGTGCTTAAATGGAAAATGGTTAAATGGCTGAAGTGATATCAATGACATTTAAGACACACAGAGAATGTGTGAATAGCCGAGGTGATTGAGGGTAAGGCAGGTATGAAATGGAAGAAGGATTTTTTTAATATTCACTCACGGGATGTGGGCGTTGCTGGTAAGGCCAGCATTTATTGCCCATCTCCAATTGTGAAACAGATGTGTTTTTACGACAATCCAGTTATTTCATGGTTACTTTGTTTTTATTAAATTAATTGAATTTAAATTCCCCCGCTGCTGTGGTGGGATTTGAACTCATATCTCTGGATCATTAGTCCAGGCCTCTAGGTTACTAGTCCAGTAATTTAACCACTGTGCTATTGTACCCGTAAAGTGGAACAGAATCCACAGCTTCAGGAGAAGAAAAACAGATGACGTTGAAGATCAGACTGTCCAGTCTTCACAGCGTTCCGACAAACACTCCGCACCCCAAGTAGCAAACCACCTCACCCTCAGACATGCCAATGCATCCGTTCCGCATCAACATCACCTCTTGCGGTGGGAGTTGCTGATTAACCTGCTGAGTGGTTCCCGCATTTTCTGTTTCAGATTTACAGTTTTACTTGCACTGTAGTGAAACTGACCTCTATTGCAAATGGAGCATGTACACACATCTATTTAGTTAAAGCTATTTCAACATAAGAACGAAAGAATTAGGCCACACGGTCCCTCGAGCCTGCTCCGCCATTCAATAAGATCATGCCTGATCTTTGACCTAACTCCACATTCCAGCCGGATCTCCATATCCCTCGATTCCCCCAGAGTTCAAAAATCTATCTATCTCAGCCTTGAATATACTCAATGACTCAGCATTCACAGCCCTCCGAGGTAGAGAATTCCAGATACACAACCCAAATATCCAGGCTCTAGTAATTTTCCATTCTGCCTTAGCCTATCTCTAAATATCATTTATATTCCAGCAACAGTGGGACTTTGCAAAATAACTTAGTATTGTTTAACTGTGATAGCAGAAGTGTGAAGCATGTGTCCTATTAACATGTCACAAACGGGACTAATTTCCAAATATTAAATTATGGCTTACCTCTGGGTATTTCATTTTCATTGTTCTGTGCAGTTCTCTGAAACGACTGTACCGTCGAAACACTGTCCAAGTTTCATCCAGGATGGTTATCTAACAGAACACACATTATTTATTTTTGCAGAATAGCAATGTAAACTCATTTATTTGGCTGTAAATAAAAAGTTCGATTTTCCATTTTATCTTGCCAAAATCAGTTGCAGAGCTCCTTTATGAAGCCTCAACTTTACTTGGCCTTAACTAATTTAATTATTTGCCCATGAAAAATGCATTGCATGAATAACTCTGCAAAAGCCACCAAGGAATTAGACTAAATAAATTCACTTTTCAAAACTGGCCAATATCCAAGTGCATTTTTATTTATTTTCCCTACAGTTTCATACTGAAGACATTGGCCCTGAAATTCTGGCCTCCCCGGCTCCGTACGGAGTTTCTATAGACCCGGGAAGGCATCAGAAATGATGGTTTCCAACGTGTAATGCGCATGCGCTGGAAACCGGCATTTCCGATCCGTCAAATTTCTGGCTTGACAGATCGTAGCCAGATCGGGAGCGAGGATACTTGCATGTGGAAATTTCTGATATTTACACTTACAAATGTCCTCAAAAATCTTACGCCTGAAAAAGCAGGCGCATAGCCTACTTTTGCAGGTGCAAGTGTTTTAAAAACACAAAAACATATAAAAATAAAGTTATTAAAACATATTTTATTATAAACTCTCCCCACAATGGTAAGTTTATTTTAAAAAACTAAAAATAATTTCCCGATTTTTTTTTTAAAGACATTAATTTAAATGAATGTAGTGTAATTATTTTCTTTTTTTTTTTATAAAGTGTTTTGGGTGTTTGGGGCTGTGTTTTGTGTGTTTCAGGCTCTATCACAATCATAGTATTAAGAGTTTAGGACCCTGCGGAACTCCTATTACTATGATACCTTACCTGATTGGCTGCCCAGAGCCATGTGACTCCAGCTCAAGGCCTGCGCACGCGTCGATGTGCACGCGCTGCGAATCAAAGGAGGCCACAGCATCTGAAAGTCCAACATGGGCACCAGCTTAAGGTAGGTGCGTATTTTTTCTCTAAAATGCCCGCGGGAAGGCCAAACCGGAATTTCAGGGCCAATGATTTTCTGTGATTTGGTTCCACAGGTGCTGGCAGCCCTCCACACTTCATTGAAGTGGCTACTCATGTCTGAAACAGCAAGTATCAGCAAACTATCCAACTGTAGAACATCACAACTGAGTCCAATCAAATTCTCGTTTTGGGGTAGACGTTCAACTTATCACTCGGGTATAAAAACTGATGTTACAGATTGGCTGCCCGTGGTAGAAAGCATCCAATTTTCGCTTCTATTGATTTTGAATGGGGAGCTGGTCTGCAATGTCAATTTTATGCCCAGGTGGCAAGTTGAAAATCTACCAATTTATGTGCACACAGGTGGCTAGCCACCCTTTCCAGCAGGGAGTCAGAGGGGAATGATTAGGAGTGGAACTTTAGCTGACTTTTATCCTCCATTGTCCAGAACACTAAAGCTTACTGTAGGGCCCCAAACTGTTGCCCTTGGTGAGAGCACCTAACTCGGCAAGAGCAAGAATGAAACCTGGAGCCTTTTGGTTTATATGGCTTAGCATCATATGACACCGTGCATTTATCCCCTAAGCCATCAGGAGGAGCTGTATTTAATAGTTTAATTAATACTGCAAATAAACCAGATAACAGGTTACTACAGGGCATTTTAATGATACCAAGTAAATGTTGCAAGAAGGAAACAGCAATTATTATGTGCAAAATACAACTGTGGCAGATGGAGTTCAATGTGGGAATTTGCAAGGATTCAAGAGAGAGAAATTGGAATATTTTCTTAACATAAGAAATAGGAGCAGGAGTAGGCCATTAGGCCTCTCGAGCCTGCTCCGCCATTCAATATCATGACTGATCTGATCATGGACTCAGTTCCATTTCCCTGCCTGCTCTCCATAACTCCTTATCTCCTTATCGTTTAAGAAACTGCCTATTTCTGTCTTAAATTTATTTAATGTCCCAGCTTCCACAGCTCTCTGAGGCAGCGAATTCCACAGATTCACAACCTTCAGTGAAGAAATTTCTCCATCTCAGTTCTAAATGGGCGGCCCCTTATCCTAAGATCATGCCCTCTAGTTCTAGTCTCTCCCACCAGTAGAAACATCCTCTCTGTCCAACCCCCTCATAATCTTATACATTTCTATAAGATCACCTCTCATTCTTCTGAATTCCAATGAGTAGAGGCCCAACCTACTCAACCTTTCCTCATGTCAACCCCCTCATCCCCAGAATCAACCGTGTGAACCTTCTCTGAACTGCCTCCACAGCAAGTATATCCTTTCGTAAATCTGGAAACCAAAACTGCACCCAGTATTCCAAGTGTGGCCTCACTAATACCATGTACAGCTGTAACAAGACTTCCCTGCTTTTATACTTCATCCCCTTTACAATAAAAAAGGCCAAGATTCCACTGGCCTTCCTGATCACTTGCTGTATCTGCATATTATCTTTGTGTTTCATGCACAAGTACCCCCAGGTCCCTGTACTGCAGCACTTTGCAATCTTTCTCCATTTAAATAATAACTTGCTCTTTTATTTTTTCTGCCAAAGTGCATGACATCACATTTTCCAACAATATACTCCATCTGCCAAATTCTTGCCCACTCACTTAGCCTGTCCATGTCCTCCTGCAGCCTCTATGTCCTCCTCACACATTACCCTTCCTCCCATCTTTGTATCATCAGCAAACTTGGCTACGTTACACTCAGTCCCTTCTTCCAAGTTGTTAATATAGATTATAAATAGTTAGGGTCCCAGCACTGATCCCTGTGGCACCCCACTCGTTACTGTTTGCCAACCAGAGAATGATCCATTTATCCCAACTCTCTGTTTTCTGCTCGTCAGCCAATCTTCTATCCATGCCAATATATTACCCCCAACCCCGTGAACTTTTATATTGTGCAGTAACCTTTTATGTGGCACCTTGTCAAATGCCTTCTGGAAGTCCAAATACACCACATCCACTGGTTCCCCTTTATCCACCCGGTTTGTTACATCCTCAAAGAATTCCAGCAAATTTGTCAAACATGACTTCCCCATCATAAATCTATGCTGACTTTGCCTGACCAAATTTTACTTTTCCAAATGTCCTGTTACTGCTTCTTTAATAATGGACTCCAACATTTTCCAACCACAGATGTTAGGCTAACTGGTTTATAGTTTCCTGCTTTTTGTCTGCCTCCTTTTTTGAATAAGGGCGTTACATTTGCAGTTTTCCAATCTGCTGGGACCTCCCCAGCATCCAGGGAATTTTGGTAAATTAGAACCAATGCATCCACAAGCCCTGCCGCTATTAGGACCCTAGGATGCAAGCCATCAGGTCCAGGAGATTTATCTGTCTTTAGTCCCATTATCTTACTGAGCACCACCTCCTTAGTGATTGTGATAGTGTTAAGTTCCTCCCCCCTCCACCCACCCCATAGCCCCTTGACTATCCACTGTTGGAATATTGTTAGTGTCCTCTACCGTAAAATACTTGTTTAGAGTTTCTGCCATCTCCATGTTCCCCATTACTAATTCCTCGGTCTCGTCCTCTAAGGGACCAGCATTTACTTTAGCCACACTTTTTCTTTTTATATACCTATAGAAACTCTTACTATCTGTTTTTATATTTTGTGCTAGTTTACTTTCATAGTCTATCTTCCCTTTCTTAATCATTTTTTTTAGTCATTCTTTGCTGGCTTTTAAAAGCTTCCTAATCTTCTGTCCTCCCACTAGTTTTGGCCACTTTGTATGCCCTTGTTTTTAAAATCGGATTCCGTCTTTTATTTCTTTAGTTAGCCACGGATGGCTTTCTTTTCTCTTGCACCCTTTCCCCCTTACTGGAATATATTTTTCTTGAGAGTTGTGAAATATCTCTTTAAATGTACACCACTATTCATCAACCGTCCCAAACTTCAATCTGTTTTCCTAGTCCACTTTAGCCAACTCTGCCCTCATACCTTCATAGTCTCCTTTATTTAAGCTTAGTACGCTGGTTAGAGATCCAACTTTCTCACCCTCCATCTGAATTTGAAACTCATATCATGCTATGATCACTCATTCCAAGGGAATCCTTTACTAAGAGATTGTTTATTAATCCTGTCTCATTACACAGGACCAGATCTAAGATAGCCTGCCCCCTGGTTGGTTCCGTTACATACTGCTCAAGGAATCCATCCCTTATGCACTCTATGAACTCTTCCTCAAGGCTACCCTGACTAATTTGATTTGCCCAATTAATATGGAAGTTAAAATCACCCATGATTAATGCTTTTTACAAGCCCCCACTATTTCCTGGTTTATGCTCCGACCAACAGAGTTGCTACCGTTAGGGGGCCTATATATTACGCCCACCAGTGACTTTTTCCCCTTATTATTCCTTATCTTCACCCAAACTGTTTCAACATCTTATTGGTGAGAGACTAAGAACTGTGGAGGAGGAGAAGAAATGTGGGTGTTCAAGTACACAAATCACTAAAAGCTAGTGGATTATGTACAAAAAGTAATCAAAAAGGCTAATGGAATGTTGGCCTTTATCTCGAGGGAGCTGTAATACAAAGGGGAGGAAGTGATGCTTCAGTTGTACAGAGCCTTGGTCAGACCCCATCTGGAGTACTGCATTGACTTTGGGCACCACACAAGGACTATCGAAAGTGATCTTGAAGCTGTCGGATTGTTGAAAAAACCCAACTGGTTCACTAATGTCCTTTAGGGAAGGAAACCTGCCTTCCTTACCCGGTCTGGCCGGTGTGTGACTCCAGTCCCACATCAACATTGTTGACTCTTAACTGTCCTCAGAAGTGCACTTGAAGTGCCATAACCTACCAAGAGTTATGGACCAAGAGCTAGAAAGTGAGATTAGACTGGATAGGTCTTTGTTGGACAGCACGGATATAATGGGCCGAAATGGCCTCCTTCCATGCTGCAAATTTCTATGATTCTATGATCTAGCACTTCACTCACTTCTATCAAGAGGTCAGCCCACTACAATCTTCTCAGGGCAAGTAGAGATGGGCAATAACAGTCAGCCTTGACAGTGAGGCCCACATTCCGAGAATTAATTTTTTAAAAATAGCCTATAATTCCTAAATCTGAGCTGCTAGGACTATATCCCTCAACTATCCCATTTTTATCATTAAATTAGTGCTGCTGGAAAAAAAAGTCACCGTGCACAAAGTTTTCTTAGCCTGAGTAAATCAGCTGATATTAGTTCTTAGCCTGAGAAAATCAGCTGATTTGTTAGTTCTGTAGTTCTACAGAAAACTGTTCACCGGCCACAAGTGCTGACCTGACCTGAATTTCACCCTTCCAGAATATTGCAGCGTGTGAAGCATGGAAGTGAAAGATAACCAACACATAACTGGAAGTATATGCTTCAGGGGGTTTAGAACTTAAAACTCCCATAAATTATTTTGCGGGAGGTTGCTACCAATGCACTCTGTCACCATAGAACAATAAAAATGCATTTATATCTTCAAAAATGCATTTTTTTGTTCAACAGGTCTCCTGAAGTTCCTACTGATAAGTTACTCTGCCTTTTCCTGTGATATACTCCAGCTGAACCAGAATTATCTTATGTTCATGTCATGGGACCATTTCATTGTAAAAATGGTCTCGGGAGTGCCGCATTTGAGCTCCATGACTGCTATGTGCTGCTCGGTTTTCTTTTCTTCCTGCCATCACTTCTAATCAAGGCCAGAATCTCACAACTCCTTTGCTAAAAAGGGGAATATGCCTCCACACTTTTAGTTCAACTGGAGATGCATAAAAATGTCAGTCTTTGGAGATCAAGTCATTTATGTTAAAGCTTGTCATCAACTGTGATAGTATTGCACGTCTGTTATCCATGGCTCTTTCTATCAATGTAAAATCACCTTCAGAGTACTTAGAATGTTGATTGCATTAATCATAATTTGCAGTTTAATAAAAAAAACTACATATTTGAATGGATACTCTTGTCTTCAAAGATTTGCATAATTCATTGTAATACTGAATACCTGTTCTGCGCTGGTAAAAGTAAAATTCCTATGCGAAAATTAATTTTCACTCTGGGATTTTATGATTCAGAAATGAATGACTTATAATTGCCATATTTACATCTGAAAGGAAAAAAGGCTAAACACTCACCTTCACTTCAAACTCATAGTGCTCATCTTTCCCTTGTCCACGCAAGACATAACGGGAAATACTAATCTTAATAGGATCCTTTAGGTTGTCTGGATCAGTCTCCAGCGATCGAGCGAATAGGCGCTGCCAAAGTAAAAGATCACAAGAAATCTTGGATCAGCAATGAGAAACTGAACCACTGTCCATCATGATTGTAAGAAATATTAAGCACAAAGTAGACTGAAGACGCATAAGAGCATAGGAACAGGAGTAAGCCATTTAGCCACTCATGTCTGTTCTGCCATTGAGATCACGGCTGATCTGTGACCTAACTCCATATATGCGAAGGGAGAGGAACGGCACAGTTCAATAATGTAAAAGGGATGACAGCCTTAACAAAAAAAAAATGCTGGCCCAGAAATTCCGGCCTCCCGGGTCCGCACGGAGCGTGCATGGTCCCGGGAAGGCATAGCAAAAGTCGATTTTCAGCGCACAATGCGCATGCGTTGAAAACCGGCTTTTCCGATCTGTCAAACGTTTGACAGATCCTCCGCATCTCGGGAGCGAGGACATTTGCATGGGCAAGATCTTGTCCAGTGGACATCCTGAAAACTCTTACACCTGATAAAAGCAGGCGCATAGCCTACTTTTACAGGCGCAAGAGTTTTAAAATACACAAAAACATTACAAAATAAAATTTAAAAAACACATTTTATTGTTTAAAAACCCTCCCCACTATGTTAAGTTTATTTTAAACCATAATTAAATAAACCTAAAAATAAATAAAATAAAAAAAATATATATATTTTGAATAATCCATAATTAACTAATTTAAATTAATAAAAATATGTGGTGTATTTTTTCTATTTTTTTAAATTAGCGTTGTGTGTTTGGAGGCGTTTATCATTCATAATAATGGGAACGCCAACTTACGGAGTTCCCATTATTATGAATGAGAATATATTTTACCTGGATTGGTTGCCAGAGCCATGTGACTGCAGCTCCAGCCCTGTGCATGTCCTGACGTGCACGCGCTCGGACGTGTCCGGGAACTTGCATGGGCGCAGCAGGATCAGGTAGTGCGCATCATTTTTAACTTTTTTACCCGATCGCCCGCGGGAAGCAGCCGACCGGGATTTCTGGGCTGCTAACTTCTCAGTTATGACAGACAACACTTCACAAAACTTTGACCGCAGCTTGTTTAAATAAATGAGATACAACTGTATGAATAAGAGAATCCGTCCCTGATCGATTTGCGATATCTATGTGCAGAATTTTTCTTGTATATATTCCCCGACTCTAAATTGTTTAAAAACAGAAAACAGGACAGTTGTTGAGGCTTGAAAATAGCAGCATTCTCTTAAAAATGTTCAACAATCAGTACAAACTGACAGACTAGTACACCAACACAACAGATAGATGGCATACATAATTTATGGCACATTTTTTTAAATTTAAGAGCTACAGCAGAGTTCCATCCCTAGGTTCTCAGTGATTGATTGCACTTTCAAATACCAGTGGCTGCAGGCAGCTTAATTGCACTAGTGCACGGCACTGGAGAGCTGCAAAACATTAACATCTAGAGATTCTTACAAGTTTCTGATTTTATTAGTAAATCTAAAGTAAGTACCAAGCAAAGTAGACAGGAGAAAGAAAAAAGTTTGAATAACTTCCTTTGTACCACTTCTCTCCGAATAATAACTTCCGCAAACTGCTCTGCACTCACCTCTTGTGGTTCTGTAATATCGAAGTGCACCTTCTTGGTGAAAACTGAGGTAACTGATTTACTGTCTCTGCCTTTCTCTTACTCTCCACTAAAAGCTTGCTTCTTTCATTATTTAGTGGCTTTACCACTAAATTGACTTACAGCAAATGTGCTTGTAGAAGACCTTTTTAATGCCTTTGATGTTTTTTGCTAATTTGCTCAGAACCCTTTTTAGCCTTTCTAATTTTCCTTTTGGTAGCTTTCCTATATTCTTTATATTTGTCCTGGCTTTCTGCTCATCATCTGCACTGTAAGCACTAAATGTTTTTCTTTCATTTCAAATGTGACCCAATTTCCTATTTAGCCATGGAATCCTAGCTTTGATCCTTTTCCATCTTGAAGATAATTGTATAGTTGGCTGTCCATTTTCTACTTAATTATTTCCTGTTGCAGATCTAAAGTTCCAATTGACAATTGTCCCTCCCATTTTTAAAATCGACAAGTTCACATTTTATCTCACTATTATTTGCTTCCCCCCCCCCCAGTTAAGTCCTCAACTTTTCTATTCTTACACTGAACTTAATTATATTATGGTCACTGTTTCTCGAATGATCCCCTAACTTTTAGGTTATCCATTTGCTATGCTTCATTATCCAAAACAAAGTCATGTCCCAAACATAGAGCAAAAAAAAAAATTCTTCCTTTTCTAAAGACATTCAGTTTCCCTATACCAGTCTATTGTTTGATAAATAAAAACTCCTACAATCACAACTCTTAATATACACCTCGCTAATTTATCGTCAAATGTCATCCTCAATTGTCTTTCCAGCATCAGCGTTCTGTGATCAATCTCCAGCTATTCCTCAGCTCACTCCAAAAGGATTTGATGTGCACCACTTCATTATTTAAATCCTCATGCTCTAATTTTTTATGATACTGTCTCTAATATTGCTACTCCTCAGTTTCTTCCTTCTCTACCCCTTCTGAAAGCTTTGTACCCATAAATATTTTATTGTCAATCTCTGCCTTAACACAGAAACATTTTCAACATTTTCTTCACCTTTATTCATGACAACTAAACCTTCATGTGACGTTAATGGTTCTCACTCAATATTAGAATTTCAAATGTATTCTCCACTAAAATCACTGTCATTAATACTACTGGGCTGATTGAAATCATAAATACCAAGCTTAACTGTCAGAAAAGCACTGTTTCCAGTGCTGGAAATTTAGACTCAAGGTTACCTTAGCTGTATATTCTTCACAGAAGGCAGCTCCTTTATTAATGGTGACATTTGTGCATACCAGCAGCATCTGTTGAACAGATACTTTAATTCCCTAACCTGCTTGATGACCTTCTGAGAGTTCTGCAACTGGCTACCTGCTTCTTTTATACACACATGCATTTTCAGGTCCCTCATCCAAACTGAGTGGAAAAACTGATGGAGGACCATTGTAAGTTAAGTTATGCACTTCTGTTGATGAATTTCCAATTCCAACTTGCCCCCTTCTTGGTAATATAACCAGTTTGTATTTTTAAATGCTGTATTTGCTGCACACAATGGAGAGAACTACAAGACTCATTTAAACTGGTCTCTGCAAAATACAGAATAGTCACATTCCATTTTCATTAAATGCTATTTTGGGATTATTACTGGTGCTTTGGGATGATTTTTTTTATTCGTTCATGGGATATGGGCGTCGCTGGCAAGGCCAGCATTTATTGCCCTTGAGGTAGTGGTGGTGCGCCACCTTCTTGACCCGCTGCAGTCTGTGTGCTGAAGGTACACCCACAGTGCTTGCAGGGCTTGCTAGGCCATTTAAGAGGGTAGATGAGAGTCAACCACATTGCTGTGGGTTTGGAGTCACATATAGGCTAGACCAGGTAAGGACGGCAGATTTCTTTCTCTAAAGAACATGAGCGAACCAGATGGGTTTATACGACAATCCGATAGATTCATGGTGACCATTACTGATACTAGCCTTTTATTCCAGATTTATTTAATTAATTAAATTCCCCAGCTGCCATGGTGGGATTTGAACTCACGTCTCCAGATCATTGGACCAGGCCTCTGGATTAC
This sequence comes from Pristiophorus japonicus, assembly GCF_044704955.1. NCBI lineage: Eukaryota > Metazoa > Chordata > Chondrichthyes > Pristiophoridae > Pristiophorus > Pristiophorus japonicus. The sequence goes on along the minus strand of NC_091985.1, from coordinate 126,191,677 downwards.
TAGTCCAGTAACATAATCACCATGCTACCATTCCCAATATTCCAAGACTATCCATTATTCTTTGAAAACTGCATCCAAATAGCCATATATTTCTTTACCCCCCATGTTTAATTTTTATCTTTTACCATTTTAAAGCTGAGAATACACAGTAAAATGTTATGCAAAATGTACTTGTTATAGGTAGATATATCGGGCCCGAAATTCAGTACTGCTGGAAAGCTGGTGCTTCCCACCACCTTTCTGTGGCCATTAGCACCAACATTTCTTCGTGGCTGTGCCACCTCATATTCAGCTCCAAAAGTGAACAAATGGGTTCCAGTGCTAATGAACCCTTCCAAAGTGGATTTTTCAGCAGGGCAGCTGTCTTAATTTGAGCGTCATCACCACTGAGAAATTCAGCATGCAGGCAAGGGTTTCTAATGAGCCAGCTGCTCCCGGCCTTTTTAAAGGGTTAGGGTTAGGATTTGTAGCAAGGCCCGGAGGGGGGGCGGGGGGCGGAGAAGGAGTTTGGAAGGATGGCTGGTGTAAGAGGTGCAAGGAGAGCCAACAGATTCACTGATGTGGAGCTGGAGACAGTGGACGGTGTGGAGGAAAGAAGAAGAATACTGTTTCCTGATGTGGGGAGACCTGGCAGACAGGCAGTACATAATACATGGAGGGAGATTGCAGGGGAGGTGGCAGGCACCTCCATATATGTGAGGACGCACCCTCCCAGGTGGGTGCTGGCCAATCTGCACCCGGTCCTTCCAGGGTGGCGATGGGTCGACGGGGACCCTCCTCCTCTTCCTGCGCCTCCTCCTCAGGTGGTACTGCTGGCTCGACCTCTAGCGGTTCTCCCCTCATGATGGCCAGGTTGTGCAACATGCAACAGACCACAACAATTATGGAGACCTGTTGAGAAGAGTACTGCAAGGTGCCACCAGAGCAGCCCAGGCACCGGAATCTCTGGTTAAGGATGCCTATGCACTGCTCGATGATACACCTGGTGGCACAATGAGCGTCATTGTATGCATGCTCTAGTGCTGCCCTGGGGTTCCGCAATGAGTGAGCAGCCACAGGGGATATCCCTTGTCCCCAAGCAGCCAACTGCAATCCTCATTCAGGCCAATGAAGACGGCGGGCACACTGGTCTGGCACAGAATGAATGAATCATGGCTGCTGCCTCCCTTGCCCGCTGCCTGTCTGCATGGTGCTGACGGCGACGCCTTCTGCTTGCTGCCCTTCTTCTGACCAGGTGCACCAGGTGTTGCCCTCCCAACACTCCTCCCATCCTCGGTGAACCTTGCCAAGCAGGTCTTTGCAGCCCACGAAAGGGTCAGACCTGAAAGTTATACAAAAGTAAAGGGGTATGTGCAAAACTCTGAGCAGCACTCAGCAGGTTTAATGGAGCCAAAACAATAAATAAAACTATATCGAGATAAATACTGCGGACCATGGAAAATGAAGTAAAAACAATATGTAATAAAACTTTTTACCTAACAAAGGGCCCTAAGCAGGGTCGCGTTCGAGCACCGCATCGAAAACCTCGCAGGGACACTGCCGGGAAAAGTCCTACCTTTTCCTTGATGAATTTCGCTGTCCTGGTGGCTTTCCAGTGGCCCACATTCTGCTTCCCTCTCCGCCGGAACCTTCCTTTACAGTGGCTTCACCGCGCCGTTTCCGGCAGAAGTGATCACCGCTGAAATCTTCCCCGAGCTGTATATGGCTCAGGGAGGGGAAGTACCTGACTGCGGCGGGCAATCGATTTTTTTCAGATGACCACCCAAACTCAGCGGTAGCCGTCTCTTCGGGGATGGTGAATTTCGGCCCCATGGTATCTAGCAGTGCTAGGAAGGAGGGATGTTGAGCAGTACTGAGGCCAGTCTGGTACTGCGATAGCAATGAAGGTAGTCCTGAATTTTGGCAGAACTGTGGGGTGGTCCTGGGGTTTGGCAAAACTGGGCTGGGAGTTCTGCTTTTATAGTTCATCCCCCTTGTAATAAAGGCCAACATTCCATTTGCCTTCTTATTACTTGTTGTTCCTGCATACTAACTTTTTGTGTTTCATGCACAAGGACCTCCAGGTCCCTCTGTACTGCAGCACTTTGCAATTTTTCTCCATTTAAATCTGGGGCTTTAAAGAACTAAAAGGATAAAATATAGGCCGTAATCTTATCAGCGCTCCGAGTGCGAATTTGGAAGCGGGCCTGTTGTCAAAATTAAAGTGACTGACAGCGGGGCGGATGTCCACACTGAACCCGCCTCCTAGTCAGTTTCTCAAGTGGGTCAGGCAATTGAGATACTTAAGAAGTTGCTTAAAAGGCATTTAGCAGCATTTTACAATGTCTTAAGAGTTTTTTAAAAAAAAACGAGATTTCCGCGCTCAGGGATCACCTCAGATAAGTGTGTTGGATTCTCAATGACTCTCCATTGCTGTGAATAATTGACAGCTGCAAAAGTGGTATAAAAGTTACCATTTCATAGCTGTTCAATTTCCAATGTTAGAAGCTGGAGCCTTCAAGATTGGGAATACATTTTTCACCTTTATGGAGGTTTGAAGTGTTTGCAATGAACTCTATCCAGTGTCACCTCCTTGGAACAACCTCTCTCACCATTGACAGATCACTTCTGTTATCTTAACTTCAGCTGCCATCTATTCCATTAGCATCGGTGCACTTGAAAAAAATCTCACCTTGGTCCTCAGAATCCCACCACGATCAGCCTTAACACCAGCATCACAACAATAACACCAACCTTTTCCGCAATCACTCGATGCGGCACAGGGCATCAGCATCTGACCACATTGCTGCCTGGGACGCCAGGGATGGCCTCACCATGGCCATATTTACTTCACTGACGTTGTACACCCTGGCTGCCACATGATGCGTCAGGTTGGCACCACCCCACAAAGCATCACTACAATGCCCAAGCCATTCCTTTCACACTTATCACCATTGGGGGCTAGCCATTACAGCTCAGCATTCACTGCAATTCACTAAGCCACTTCCAAAGGCGCACACATATCTGTCCAAGAAGGCAAAGTGTTGAAAATAAAGATTTCAATGTTTGACAACACATTAGCAGAAACTTTACATGAACATTGCCGATAAAACCCAAGTGTCTCCCCTTGTGTGTTGTTAGTTGATATGATTGGACAGGGATGAGGGTGAATGTGAGTTGTGGCTAGTGAGATGGGGATGCGATAATGTAGATAGAGAGAGGGAGAGATGGGTTGAGGTGCAAGGTAAGTTGATGTGAGTAATGATGTGCAGGAGTAGGGTAGGGAAGGCAGAGTGATGAGGATGTGACGAGTGACACAGCAGGATGAAGTTGAGTGTGGCTTTGCAGTAATGTTTAGTGATCCACTGAGATCATTGAAAGGTTTGCTCCACTGCAGCCAAGTCCTCCTGATGACATCCTGCTTTTGCCATCCTATACAATGTGCAACCAGGCTGCGTTGGTGTCCTGGGGAGGACTCTTCCGCCCATTGGAAGGGAAGAGAACCTCCATGCATGTTGTGACTCCCTCCATAAGCCTCTGGAGGGAGTGATGGGAGCACCTGGGTGCAGCCATGTACCTGTGTGCAGTGCTCGTCAGTGTTTGTAGCACCTCAGTGCTGCAGAACACTGAGAACAACTGTCAAAATGAATGTGGATACGGTCCCTTTAAGGAAACCGGCTGATGGCGCATCAAATGACATCATCAGACCTGCTTCCTTTCAACTGGCCGGGAACCTCACAAGCCCCATCCACATAAAATTACTTGGACAGAGGCAGAAGAAGAAGGGAGCGAGGATCCAGCTCGCACCTGAAGTCATCCGCCTCACTCCCGACACGGTAGGAAATATTGCGGCCATAGGTTTGGCTCACTGGTGGATTCATGGGGCCCAAGTTTTGGCTTCAGTTGCTCCTGATTTTTTTGAGCAACTGGTGTAGAACGGAGTATCTTAGAAATTCAAATTCTCCATTTAGTTTCTCCAGTTATAGTCAGTTGGAACAGTTTCACTTTGGAACAGGGGGCGTGTCTGGCCACTTACGCCTGTTTTCAAAGTTTCGGCAGTGAAAACTTACTCCAAAATAACTTAGAATGGAGTAAGTGAAGATTTTTGTACGCTCAAAAAACCTTGTCTACACTTTAGAAAATCAAGCGTAGGTTACAAATCAGGCGTAGGGAATGGGGTGGGGGGAGGGGGGGGGGTTTAAAGGGAAGTCTACAAACATTAAACACTTCAGTTTTACAAATAAAGAGCCATCATCAATAATAAATGATAAAAACATCAATAAATCAACCAATAAATCAATCAAAAAAAATTTATAAGAAATATATATTTTTTTAAAATCAATAAATAAAACATTTTCTACTTACCGACTGCAGCACCGGGAGCCCTCCAACAGCGTGCTGGGATCCCCCCCCCCCCCACCCCCCTCCACCTACCCCCCAGTGTGTCTCTGTCAGTGTCTGTGTTTCTGACAGCGAGGGGAGGGGGAGGAGGGAGGGAAGGGGCAGGAGAAGGGGAAGGGGGGGGGGGGGGAGAAAGGAGATGGAGGGGGGGGGGGGAGAACAGAGATGGAGGGGGGGGGGGAAGAACGGAGATGGAGGGGGGGGGGGGGAGAAAGGAGATGGAGGGGGGGGGGGGGAGAAAGGAGATGGAGGGGGGGGGGGGGAAGAAAGGAGATGGAGGGGGGGGGGGGGGGGGGAGAAGGAGATGGAGGGAGGGGGTGGGAAGGAGATGGAGGGGGGGGGGGGAAAGGAGATGGAGGGGGGGGGAAGGAGATGTAGGGGGGGAAAGGAGATGGAGGGGGGGGGAAAGGAGATGGAGGGGGGGGGAAAGGAGATGGAGGGGGGGGGGGAAAGGAGATGGAGGGGGGGGGGAAAGGAGATGGAGGGGGGGGGAAGGAGATGGAGGGGGGGAAAGGAGATGGAGGGGGGGAAAGGAGATGGAGGGGGGGGAAAGGAGATGAGGGGGGGGAAAGGAGATGCGGGGGGTGGAAAGGAGATGGAGGGGGGGGAAAGGAGATGGAGGGGGGGGGGAAAGGAGATGGAGGGGGGGGAAAGGAGATGGAGGGGGGGGAAAGGAGATGGAGGGGGGGAAAGGAGATGGAGGGGGGGGAAAGGAGATGGAGGGGGGGGAAAGGAGATGGAGGGGGGGGAAAGGAGATGGAGGGGGGGGAAAGGAGATGGAGGGGGGGGAAAGGAGATGGAGGGGGGGGAAAGGAGATGGAGGGGGGGGAAAGGAGATGGAGGGGGGGGAAAGGAGATGGAGGGGGGGGAAAGGAGATGGAGGGGGGGGAAGGAGATGGAGGGGGGGGAAGGAGATGGAGGGGGGGGAAAGGAGATGGAGGGGGGGGAAAGGAGATGAGGGGGGGGAAAGGAGATGAGGGGGGGGAAAGGAGATGCGGGGGGTGGAAAGGAGATGGAGGGGGGGGAAAGGAGATGGAGGGGGGGGGAGAAAGGAGATGGAGGGGGGGGAAAGGAGATGGAGGGGGGGGGAAAGGAGATGGAGGGGGGGGGAAAGGAGATGGAGGGGGGGGAAAGGAGATGGAGGGGGGGGAAAGGAGATGGAGGGGGGGGAAAGGAGATGGAGGGGGGGGGAAAGGAGATGGAGGGGGGGGGAAAGGAGATGGAGGGGGGGAAAGTAGATGGAGGGGGGGGAAAGGAGATGGGGGGGGGAAAGGAGATGGAGGGGGGGGAAAGGAGATGGAGGGGGGGGAAAGGAGATGGAGGGGGGGGAAAGGAGATGGAGGGGGGGGAAAGGAGATGGAGGGGGGGGAAAGGAGATGGAGGGGGGGGAAAGGAGATGGAGGGGGGGGAAAGGAGATGGAGGGGGGGGAAAGGAGATGGAGGGGGGGGAAAGGAGATGGAGGGGGGGGAAAGGAGATGGAGGGGGGGGAAAGGAGATGGAGGGGGGGGAAAGGAGATGGAGGGGGGGAAAAGGAGATGGAGGGGGGGAAAAGGAGATGGAGGGGGGGAAAAGGAGATGGAGGGGGGGGAAAGGAGATGGAGGGGGGGGAAAGGAGATGGAGGGGGGGAAAGGAGATGGAGGGGGGGGAAAGGAGATGGAGGGGGGGAAAGGAGATGGAGGGGGGGAAAGGAGATGGAGGGGGGGGAAAGGAGATGGAGGGGGGGGAAAGGAGATGGAGGGGGCGGGAAAGGAGATGGAGGGGGGGGGGAAAGGAGATGGAGGGGGGGGAAGGAGATGGAGGGGGGGGAAAGGAGATGGAGGGGGGGGAAAGGAGATGGAGGGGGGGGAAAGGAGATGGAGGGGGGGAAAGGAGATGGAGGGGGGGAAAGGAGATGGAGGGGGGGGAAAGGAGATGGAGGGGGGGGGAAAAGGAGATGGAGGGGGGGGAAAGGAGATGGAGGGGGGGGGAAAGGAGATGGAGGGGGGGGGGGAAAGGAGATGGAGGGGGGGGGAAAGGAGATGGAGGGGGGGGAGAAAGGAGATGGAGGGGGGGGGGGAGAAAGGAGATGGAGGGGGGGGGGAAGGAGAGTGGGGGGGGGGGAGAAAGGAGAAGGAGGGTGGGGGGGGGGGGGAGAAAGGAGAAGGAGGGTGGGGGTAGGGGAGAAAGGAGAAGGAGAAGGAGCAGGAGTCAGGTCGGTGCCGGGGTCGGGTCCAGTCTGGGAGCGGGGGGGTGGGGGTGGGGGAAGCGGGAGTCGAGTCGGGTCGGGAGGAAGCAGGAGCTGGGCGTGGGGGGCAGCCTTATGCACGCAGCCCCAGTGAGGCCATTCGGCCAGGTCTAGGAGCTACGTGCTTCGAGCCCCTCCCACACAGTTTTGGGCGCCTGGAGCTACTGCACATGCGCGCCCACTGTAGCGCGCATGTGCAGAGGTCCCGGCACTGTTTTCAGCGCAGGGACCTGGCTCCACCCCGTACAGCTCGTGCTGTGCCGCACTCGACTCAAGAGGACCAGCAGGGAGCCGGAGAATCTAAGTTTTTTTTAGGCGCACTTTGTGGCGCGAAAAACGGGCGTCCAGGTCCGTTCTAGGCGCGGCCCGAAACTTGGGCCCCTAGTGTCTGTCAGCAGAGGAGTGAGCGAGGACATAGAGCTGACTGGATGGGGAAGGGGGATAGCGCAACTCTGGCAACATAGGTTTGTAACGTTCCAAGGAACCTCTGCAAACATTAAATTTGGTATTTTGTGTTTAGTTCCTGGCCATATATCGGTCTCACTTTCTCTTAGCTATTGGTAATTAGAATGTTCATATTAACAAAACACAGTTGATAAATATTGTTTTTCTGTTTGCTTTGAGAATTCAACTAATTTGTTGAAAAAAGTCTACTATTCCTCTTGGTAATTAGAATATTTACATTTTCAGTCAATCAACAAAATCTAGGTGGTAATTCGAGACTATTTGCTTTCAAAATTCAACTCATTTGGTTTTAAAAGAAATTAAATTAGGATGAGAAAGATACCTTCTGTGTCTCAGTTTAATATGCCTTTTGAAATTTAGAGTACAGGTACCTGTATAATCAAAACTAACAAATATTGTAACAGGTGTATAACCAATACAGTCTGTAATTCTTTTTGATCTCACACATACATACACACAAAAGTGTGTTTAAAAAAAAACCAAAGTAAATAAATCTACCTGAAAAGTTTTTGAAAGTAGTCCTATAGCTTCTTCAAATAATTTAAAAAAATAACCAAATTGATTTTGTTAAGAGATGGCTAAAAGAATTTCATCATTCAACTAGATAAATGCTACTGATGCATCCTGGAAACAGTCCAATTGTAGATGTTCAGACTGCAGGGTCTGACTTTAGTTAATTGAGTGATTTAACAGAAATATCAAGCCTGAGCCCAGGCATTTGGGAGAGGTTGAGACATTTAGGTAAAATCTTTCATTACTGTACTAAAACACAAAAACAATTCAATGGATAAATTTAATTCTGTTATTGTGAAATATTTTTTACATTTTGCTTATAAGTTTATTTTGGACATCAGAAATGTTAACTCGACTGACAATAATGGCTAATTGAATTTTTTGAAAAACGATTTTGAATTATTTGATGCAGGATTTTGATTATTGAAGCGTGAGCCGAGAAAGAAGGGTAATGTAGATGGGTGCGGGCAGTCACAAGACCTTTAATAATGTATGTGTGCACCCATGCACAAAATAAATGTGATATATTAAATTTTTGCTTTTGATTTCAGTCAAACCATTATCTGCAGATATCCACTCAATGCACTGATTAAATAACGGGAAAAAGTGCCTCTAATCACATCATTACTGGTGTATCAGGTTATGTGGTTAGATTCTAACCTACATTCCAGATAAAAAGACTCAAAGATAGATTCCAATATTATGACACCTGTGGAGCAGCCTAGAGGTCAACCAGTTGGGCAAAATCAAGCATGGGAAATGAGTGTCCACTGACAGATACAATAAAAATGCTTCTGGACAGTTATAAAAGTGCAATCTTAATAGAAAAGCTTGTGTTAGAAGACTGCATTTTTGGCACTGTCCAAAAGCATCTTTAATGGAAAGAGAGCCTTCACACATCCTTCAGCCACCTTTCATACAGTTTGACTGAATGTTCCAAATTTATTGCTGTGGACAATGCAATACAAATGACACGATAATAGATTTGCCATTTACACAGGACTTCTTTACTCGCAATTGCCTGAAATTGGATAACCCCTATTAGCTGCAAATGAAAATGTAAATTAAACTGCTGGATCCAATTAATAAGGGCTTGAAAAACTTCTATCCTCCTAAAAGAATAATATATGATGTTTACATTGTTAGGAATCTGCAGAACGCAAGAAAAAAAAAATGAAAATTACCTCATACTTCAGCTTGCGCTGGTTCATATTATTCTGAAGATTCCCATTTTCCTGAAAACAAAGGGCCAAAAGAAATGTTAGTTTCATTTTTTTCTTAAATAGTATTTGCTTTTACAAAAACTGCTAAACAAGACGAGGAGATCTGTCGACAACTTCTATCACTATTACTGCTTCAGCTCAATAGACGTCATTATCTATTTACTGATCTGCTGTCTCTTAAGAATCCAACCTCGGGGCACAGCTCATGAAAGCTTGTTACGAGGACAAAGAGTTCATTATAGACAAAAATATGAGTTTTGAGGACAAGTCTTTAGCCATGCACCAAGTAAAATACAAGCTATTCTTTTGGAATGGAATTTCATCCTTCAATCAGCATTAATACACTGAAGGCAAAATATGCAATTCTGTTAGCAAATTTCTACAATCATCAGACTATGATGTCAACAGAAGCATTAACTTCTCTAAATCACAGAAACTTTACAGTAAGAGTGCAGCATATGTAGCCGCCAGGCAAGTATTCAACATTTTTGATCTAGTTGCTTAATTTCTAATTCCAGAAATGGAAGAAGTTTAATTCTCAAACTTGTTTCAAATATTTAGGTTAATACTTTTATGCTATCACAGTTCAATATTTGACTTCAAGGGCATAAAAAATTGCCTTCAGAAAAGGAATAGTCAGTCCTGCCAGCTTGTCACAAAAGTCTTCTGGCCAACTTAATAATCAGGTAAACTACTGGAATTCAGGTAGTTTATGACAAATGTCAACACAAATATCTTGCTGAAAGGTGTTGAAGTAGAAATAGCATATAGTGGCCTGGTCTCCAATTTTAAAATCAATTTACATTTTTCTTTTCATAAGAACATAAAAAATAGGAGCAGGCGTAGGCCATTTGGCCTCTCGAGCCTGCACTGCCATTCAATAAGATTATGGCTCATCTGATTATGGGCTCCGCTCCCCATAACACTTTACTCCATTATCGCTCAAAAATCTGTCTATCTCCGCCTTAAATATATTCAATGACCCAGCCTCCACAGCTCTCTGGGGCAGAGAATTCCACAGATTTACAACCCTCAGAAGAAATTCTTACTCAACTCAGTTTTAAATGGGCAAGCGTTTATTCTAAAACTATGGCCCCTAGTTCTAGATTCCCCCATGAGTGGAAACATCCTCTGTGCATCTACCTTCTCGAGCCCCGTTATTATCTTATGTCTCAATAAATCATCTCTCATTCTTCTGAACTTCAATGAGTACAACAGGCCCAACCTACTCAACCTTTCTTCGGTCAACTCCTTCATCTCAGGAATCAACCGAGTGAACCTTCTCTGAACTGCCTCCAATGCAAATATATCCCTCCTTAAATAAGGAGACCAAAACTGTACGCAGTACTCTAGGTGTGGCCTCACCAATATCCTGTACAGTTGTAGCAAGACTTCTCTGTTTTTATACTCCATCCCCCTTGCAATAAAGGCCAACATTCCATTTGCCTTCCTGATTACTTGCTGTACTTGCATATTAACTTTTTGTGTTTCATGCACAAGGACCCCCAGAACTCGAGCAAATTTGTCAAACATGATTTCCCTTTTATAAAGCCATGCTGACTCTGCTTGACTGTATGTACTGCAGCATTTTGTAATTTTTCTCCATTTAAATAATTTGTTTTATTTTTTTCTGCCAAAGTGGATAACCTCACTTTCCCACATTATACTCCATCTGCCAAATTTTTGCCCACTCATTTAGCCTGTCTATATTCCTTTGCAGATTTTGTGCCCTCCTCACAATTTGCTTTCCTATCCATCTTTGTATCAGCAGCAAACTTGGCTACATTACACTTGGTCTCTTCATCCAAATCATTAATATAGATTGTAAATAGTTGAGGCCCCAGCACCGATCTGTGTCGCACCCCACTAGTTACTATTTGCCAACCAGAAAATGACCCATTTATCCCGACTCATTGTTTTCTGTTAGTTAACCAATCCTCTATCCATGCTAATATATTACCCCCAACCCCGTGAACTTCCATCTTGTGCAGTAACCTTTTATGTGGCACCTTATCAAATACCTTCTGGAAATCCAAATACACCACATCCATTGGTTCCCCCTTATCCACCCTGCTCGTTACATCCTCAAAGAACTCGAGCAAATCTGTCAAACATGATTTCCCTTTCATAAAACCATGCTGACTCTGCTCGACTGTATACTACTTTTCCAAATGTCTTGCTACTGCTTCCTTAATAATGGACTCCAGCATTAAATTGAATCAGAGTCCTAAAAGCTCATTTTAATTGCAACTCACTGCTACAACACGTTTTGTTTTCACTGAGAGGGACCCAAGAATTTAATTTTGTTATTCCCTTGCACTTTTATTACAGAAGCCACTTGGAAGTTGGAGACGCACAGTTCACATACTTGGTAACGAATTGATGATGGGTTCTCTATGCTGGCACTCATTAATGATAAAATATAAAAATGAAAGTAAATATTTAAATTTCTTGAATAATTTAAACAGACTTTGAAATTCATGAAGAAATGGAAAGTCTGAATAACGCATGATTTTGCCAGACAAATCAATTAGTGATTTGAAATAAATTCTTTGGTCCGTAATTTGTGGTTGGCGGCAAAGTAAAGGTACTCACTGCTGGCCCCAAAGAAAGCTGCAACACGCTAACTAAGCAGCCAATCACACTGAAGAATTCTCAGGCAGGAAACCAAAAATGAAAAGCTGCTTTTATCTGGATTTTAAAAAAAAATGTTGAGTGAAATAAAGATTGGGGCTCTCGCATGGGGCTAAGGTAGAAGCTGAAAATTTTTATTTTTATCATAATGGAGAAATTAAGACATTCCACAAATAAAAAATAGTTTTTCAGGGCCAGAATGTTTGTTTAGCAGTCAATACACTCTTAAACCCCATTTACACCTATTCCAAATAGGGCATTGAATGTGGAAACGCCCAAATTTTCATCAGTTTCCCTGACGGCTGGCTATGACTGGGGAGGGGGGGGGGGTAGGGGCGGGAGGTCCAAGTGCAGCCAGTTTTGGAGCAGTGAATGACTGACCACAACTTCAAAATTTCCACGTTAGGATGCACACGCGCTACATCGTGAAGTTGCGGTCAGTTTCAAAGCATTAATAATGCCGAATCTGTTAGTTCACCATTATTACCCACCACAAACTCCAGCCCAAATTCTTCATTTCAGATTCCTACATAGCACCTTCTAACTATTATACAATTGGTTCAAAGCCTGTTAAAATAATTAGTTTGGGGCACTGGCTTATTGGTCACTGCTTTCTACTGCTGAGCCCTGGGTTCAAATTCAGCTCAGAAGCTTGGATGGCAAGTCCCATTTGTCTCATGGTTGTAAGGGTCCTATGTGAAATGAGTTTGAGCAGCATCAAATCAGTTCACGCTAGGAATGGGCCCAAAACACAAAATTGCCCTTGATTCTGCATCATCACATCTATTCAGAGAGGCCACACATTGGCTGGGATGGGAAATGGAAAACTTTGAAATGGTGGGGTACAGGATGTTCCTTGGAGGTTGCGACTGAGGCAGGTTGTTGGGTCTGTGTGCAAGGTTACATTGCATTTTCCTGTGCTGCACCTGACCTTGCTTGATTCTGATAATCTTAAAATAAGAAGTTTTGAGTGCTCCTGTACCTCTCTGAGCAAAGATTACAAAATAGAAACTAAGTTAACTAAAACAGCTGGCTTTGTAGCAAATGGTTTACAGGTCAATTCTTAAGGGTTCAATTTGAACAAAATCAAGTATTCCAACTAATCAATCATATTTTTAAAAAAACCTGTTCTTGAGCAAAGTCTTGCAACTGTTCCACTCTAAGAATGCAGGACTCCTGCTAGCTGATCCACAAAGCAGTAACAAGAACTGGAAAAAGTTAGAGATGCATATGGTTTTAAGCAGGTACAAAGGCAAAGAAAGTGGAGGATCTCTAACTTTTTCCAGTCCTGACAAAGGATCATCAACCTGAAACGTTAATTCTGTTTCTCTCTCCAAAGATGCTGCCTGACCTGCTGAGTATTTCCAGCATTTTCCATTTTTATTTCAGATTTCCTGCATCCGTAGTATTTTGCTTTTGAATGAGTGGAAACCGTGGTTAATTTTCTTAACGCTGGAGATGCCGAGGGCAATGAATGTGTCCCTATTGTAGCACATTCGCCTCCGAGTCAGTAGGTTGAGGGTTCAAGTACCACTCTAGGGACTTGAGCACATAAATCTAGGCTGACACTCCAGTGCAGTGCTGAGGGAGTGCTGCACAGACGGAGGTACCTTCTTTTGGATGAGATGTTAAACCGAGGCATCGTCTGCTCTCAGGTGGACATGAAAGATCCCATAGTAATATTTCAAAGAGCAGGGGAGTTATCCCCGGTGTCCTGGCCAATATTTATCCCTCAATCAACATAACATGAAAAGTTTATCTGGTTATTATCACATTGCTGTTTATGGGAGCTTGCTGTGTGCAAACTGGCTGCCGCGTTTCCCATATTACAACAGTGACTACACTCCAAAAGTACTTTGACTACTGCAAAGACATTCGGTAGTCGTGAAAGGCGCTATATAAATGTCTTTCTTTCTTTTTATAAATGACACTGCTGGGATCAGAAAACTCAACAGTTTGAAACTGAACCTGACCCATATGGTTCTGCTACATTGTTGGATAAACTCACCAAGTCATTGGGGAAACCTTGGGCCTGAAATTCAGTACCGCTGGAAAGCTGGTGCTCCCCCCACCTTTTTGTGGCTATTAGTGCCGACATTTTATCGTGGCTGAGCCACCGCATATTCAGCTCCAAAAGTGAATAAACGGGTTCCAGCGCTAATGAACCCTTCCAAAGTGGATTTTTCAGTGGTGTGGCCATCTTAATTTGAGAAATTCAGCATGCAGGTAAGGGTTTCTAATGAGCCAGCTGCTGCTAAAAAGGCCAGGGTTTGCATCAAGGCCCTGAGGAGTGGGGGGAGAAAAGGAGTTTGGAAGGATGGCTAGTGTAAGAGGTGCAAGGAGAGCCAACAGGTTCACTAATATGGAGCGGGAGACACTGGTGGATGGTGTGGAGGACAGAAAAAAAATACGGTTTCCTGACATGGAAATACCTGGCAGACATACAGTACATAATGCATGGAGGAAGATTGCAGGAGAGGTGTGAGGCACCAACCCCAGGAGGGTGCTGGCCAGTCTGCACACGGCCCTTCCAGGGTGGTGATGGGTCGACACCTCCTAGCTCTAGGGCGATAGGGATCCCCCAACCTCCTCCTCCTCCTGTGGCACTTCTGGTTCGACCTCCAGCGGCTGTCCCCTCATGATGGCCAGGTTGTGCAGCATGCAGCAGACCATGACAATTATGGAGACCCGTTGAGGAGAGTACTGCAAGGTGCCACCAGTGGTCCAGGCACCAGAATCTCTGCTTAAGGATGCCTATGCGCTGCTCGATGATGCACCCAGTGGCACAATGAGCGTCATTGTATGCGTGCTCTGGCGCTATCCTGGGGTTCCGCAGAGGAGTGAGCAGCCAAGTGGACAGGGGATATCCCTTGTCCCCAAGCAGCCAACTGCAATCCTGAATTGGGCCGGTGAAGATGACGGGCACACTGGTCTGGCACAGAATGAACAAATCATGGCTGCTGCCTCTCTTGCCCGCTGCCTGTCTGCACGATGCAGACGGCAACGCTTTCTCCTGCGTGCCGCCCTGCTTCTGACCAGGAGTCGCCCTCCCAACACGCCTCCCATCCTCAGGATGAACCCTGCCAAGCAGGACTCCACTGAAGATTCAGGCCTGAAAGTTGTGCAAAAGGACAGGGGTTTTTGCAAACCTTTGAGCAGCACTCAGAAGGTTTAATGGAGCCAAAACATTTAATAAAATATGAAAAGATAAATACTGTGGCAGCTAGAAAATGAAATAAAAATTAATAAAACTATATGAAAAGATAAATACTGCGCACGCTGGAAAATGAAATAAAAACATTAATAATTAATAAAACTTTTTACCTACCAAAGGGCCCAGCGGTGTCGCGCTCGAGCACCACATCGAAAACCTCGCAGGGGCACTACCGGGGAAAAGTCCTACCTTTTTCTTGGTGAATTTTGCTGTGGGTAGTCCCTTTCCAGCGGCCTGGACGCTGCAGAGCTCACTGCTGGAAACCTTCCTTTATAGCTGCTTCACCGCGCCGTTTCCAGTGGAATATGGTTTGGAGAGGGAAATGTACCCGACCGTGGCGGCCGATCAATTTTTTCGATCGACTGCCCAAACTCTACGGTAGCCGTCCCTTCGGGGACGGTGAATTTCGGGCCCCTTATCTACAGATTTTAAAAATCAAGCTTTGCATCACCTAACTGCTACTTTGATTTATCCCATCTTCTCTTTTTCATTATAAAAATGCACTTTCATATTAACTTATTGAGATGCCACTCTACTCGAATGTTTTTGCAATAGAGATGATTTAACCCTTCAACTACGAATAATTTGAGACAGGCAATACATGTTTAAGCTTTGAGCTACAAGTTTCGTTAGTTCAAACTTCTCATTGCTGTTAAAAAAGTGTCAACATTTTAAATACGTGTACTGAATATGCTGAGCATTGCAATAGTTTGCTCTGAGCCAGGAGTTGACAACACTGTACACACCTGCTCCGTGGAAAGGGAGAGGTCGTGAATATCATTTATTTCTTGTTTTTTTTGTATTTTCGCCTTTTCTGCTAATCGGCGCTGAACTTCCTCTTCAATATATGCATTTATCCTGAAAAAGACAAAAAAAAGGTCAAGTATTATTTGAAATTTAAACCTATCCTTGATACTATGGGATATAATAGAAAGGATAGTAATGCAACTACATGGAGGATTGATTTCTGCTGTTAGAAAGTATGGAATGAAGGTTTGTGAGACAGGAAATTGTATTTATTTTAGTCAGAAGAATGACAGTACCAGGCACCTACAATAATGTCAATTTCACACTTAAGTGGATGATGAGTGATATGAGCGCTCGTAGTTTATGGAGGCAGCACACTCACATAGACAGAACTGTTGAGCAACTGGTGGGTGCAGTCCAGATGATGAGCAAGCAGCTGTTTTTTTAAGCTCCCTACCAACCGTGGCCTGGCACTAAAGATCCTGGAACAGCTTGCAGACTGAAGCATAGACTTTCTTGCGAGGTGAAAACCCAAGCGGAAAAATGGTTCAGAATGATTTATGCCTGCTTGCCAAGAAGTGGGGTGACTCCATGGAGGCACAGAATGCTGCTATTGAGGCCTGAGGTACCAGATTAGAGAGTGCTGTTTCTTCTGGTCACAAAAGTAATCTTATTACTATTGCCTGACTAGATTGTGGGACAGCTCCCTCAACCTTAGCACCTGTCCCCAGATGTTAGAATGGAATTCCTGTACCAGGTCAGCTAGATTGGGTGCGCCATTGTTGTGTCCTGGTTCGATGTCTAGACAATAGCAGAGTGGTCCGTCAGTTTTATTCTTCGTAGTGGTTTTATACAATTGAGTGGCCTGCTAGGAGTCAATCATGTTGGCGTGGGACTGGAGTCACATGTAGGCTATATTGGGTGACCTGCTCTGCTGCACGGACCTAGTGCGCACACATATTGCAGTGTGAGCAGGTAAGGATAGGATCCAATTCGGCTGCAACACCCCATGTAGTCAAGCAACTCCTGTGATCACCATTTTGGCTGACTTGTGAAGAGCGCTTTTAAGTGTACAGTATCGGAGGGTTCGTTCTAACATTGAACCACACTCAGCAGCTACTGCCTTCAGGGGAGTAATTTAGAGCAAGGGCGAAGGAAAGAATAATAAAATGTGTTCAACCGACGGTAAACAAAGGGATAGGCTTGGAACAACAGACGAGAAGCTCATACAAAAAGCAAAATACTGCAGATGCTGGAATCTGAAATAAAAACAGAATGCTGGAAATCTCAGCGGGTCAGGCAGTATCTGTGGAGAGAAAAACAAAGTTAACGTTTCGGGTCAACGACCCTTCGTCAGAACTGCCAATTGTTCGAAAAGAGCACATTCTTAAGCACTGAATGGGGGAGGGGGAAGAACAAACAAAAGGGAAGGTCTGTGATAGGGTGGAAGGCAGAGAAGGTCTCCAGTCGTCCTGGTTAACCCTTGCTACTGGATAAAGGCCTAACTCTGTCAAGCCCGTGTGGTGGCTGATGTGCAACGGTCACCACACATTAAACAAATTCACGCACAGGCATCTTCCACCCCCTGAACTGGAGTTCAGAACTGGAACATCGGGTCCTTCATTGAAACATCTGTTAACTCTCGTGGAAGCAAGTCATCCTCGTTCGAGGGACCGCCTATGATGATGATGATATTGGGTGAGAATATCAGGTTTCCTTCCCTAAAAGACACTAGTGAATAAGTTTTTTTTTTAAAAGTTTCATGGTAACTTTTACTGATACTAGTTTTTTTAATTCAAATTTTTTTTTAAAACAAATGCAAATCGTCAAACTACCATAGTGGGACTGGAATCATGTTCTCTGGATTATTAGTTCAGGCCTCTGGATTACATACCAGCAACAAAAGCACAAAATATCTTGGTACCCTGGGTCCTAATGACCATAATGTCCTCCTTAAATCTAACATCCTTCTAAACTCTCCCTTCCTGGTTCAGTGACTATTTTCCTTACAGCTATCTTTGAAATGCCTTGGAATATTCTATACCTTAAAGGTGCTATATAAATACAAGTTCTTGTTGTTGTATCCATTAAAATCCATATAAATAAAGAAGAATAAGATGTATATCAATGGGCTTTATTAAGAGCAAGATGTATTGGAGATGTTAGTAATAATCATATGACTAAGTCACTCAGCACAACCACCTAGTAATAATGTAGTTATATTCTGTATTTTTTAGAAGCTAGCATTCAATAGTAAATACAGGGATGGCACTAGAAGAGCCAATGCAGATGGAAGACTCTTCCGCTGTGGGAAAACTGCAATGGCTCTGAAAACCTAATGGCTGTAGGTGCTACCGAAATTGAAAGCCCGCCACCATACGGTGGTATGCGCAAGATGTACAATGTAATCAAATGTTACTTATATGTACAGGAAACTATCAGATTACAATGACCACATCTTGTTCAAATGCTTTACACCTTTTCAATTTTGTTCCTGTTTTATGAAATTTGAACCAGAAACAAGTGTGATATCTCAGGTGTGACACTGGAAATGTGATAAACCAATGTGCACTAACAAACCTTTTCTATCTTCTAATGGATCTCCTGTGATACTATTCACAGCAAGTTAAATAATATGTTGCTTTATAAGTTTGGGAGTATTATACCCTGCAATGCACAATGTAAACAATCCTGCTTTACAAATTCCTCCATGGCTTTGCCCCTCCCTATCTCTAATCTCCTCCAGCCTCACAACACACCAGCCCACCCACCCCGCCCCCCCACCAAAGCTTGAGCATTCCTGATTATAACTGCTCAACCATCGATGGCCGTGCCTTCTGTTGCCTACGCCCCAAGCTTTGGAACTCCCTCCCTAAACCTCTCCTTCCTCCTTTAAAACCCTCCTTAAAACCTACTTCTTTGACCAAGCTTTTGGTCTTCTTATGTAGCTCGGTGTCAAATTTATTTATTTTGTCTTATAACACTCCTGTGAAGCACTTTGTGACGTTTTACTACGTTAAAGACGCAATATAAATACAAGTTGTTGTTGCATTGTTTTGCTGTGAAGGTGGAGCGGTGTCACTTTAACATCACTATCTATTTATTGAAAAATATACAAAGCCTCAGGTCAATGAATGTAATTGTTTTGGTGATGAACTATGCAGGTTGAGATCAAATAGAGTTTAATTATTCTCCGAACTTTAAATGCAAACTAATGAATAAGTGACAGGTCTTCTTTTTCTTTGAAAAGTGTGATCACCAAAGTGCTTTTATTTTTAGGTCTTAGTCCAGAGACATTTATATTTCTGTGTTAATAAGGTATCTTCTGTTAAGGGAGTTTTTCTGTACATTCCAAATGATTGGGTTTCTTTCTCATTTTTAAAAAGAGATCGTTAGAATAAATGTAGGTCAATAAGCTACAAGAGATTTGCACAGAATACCTTTTGCGTAGAATTAAAGCCAACAAAATGTGGTACAGGAACTATGATGTGATGGCGAGGAAATGTATGCACATGTACCATTCTATAATAGAAGCATAGAATATTTACAGCACAGAAAGAGGCCACTCAGCCCAGTAAGGTTGCACTGATGTTTTTCTCCACAAGAGCCTTCTAGTCTAATCCCACAATCGTCAGGCCTCTTTAATATTCCTCTTTTTTGAAACAAATATTTAATTCCATTTTTAAAGTAATTATGGACTCTGCTTCAACAAAGATTTGCGGTAGATTATTCACCCTCCCCTTTAATTCTCTTTTAACCTCCCTTTAATTCTTTGGACCACTTTAATTTTGGACCTTTTGTTACTGCCTCGTTAACTGAGATTATTTCCATCACTATTTATCCTATTATAACCCTTCGTAATCTTGGAGGACTCTATCAAGAAGCCCTTCAACCTGCTGAAATCAAGGGCTTGATTTTGCCAGCGCTCAGAGGGCAGGTTCAGAGGTGGGTCCGCTGTCAAAAAATCTAAAGGATTGACAGTGGGATGGCATCCCATTCTGACTCTCCATTGCTTTCAATAGGCGACAGCTGCAAGTGTGATATAAAAGCTACTATTTTACAGCTTTTCACTTTCCAATGTCAGAAGCTGGAGCCTTCAGGATTTGGAATACACTTTTGAGCTTTATGCAATTTGGAAGTGTTTGGAGTAAACCCTCTATCCGCTGTCACCTCCTTGGAACAACCTACCTCACCACTGACAGATCACTTCTGTCATCTCAACTTCATCTGCCATCTATTCCATCAGCGTCAGTGCCCTTGAAAAAATCTCACCTCAGCAGCCCACCACCAACACCACCAAAGTTCTCACTTGATGCTGGACAGGGCACAGGGCATCAGCATATGACCACATTGCTGCCCGGGAAGCCAGGGATGGCATTACCATGGCATCACCAGGTGACACTGTACACCTTGGTTGCCACATAATACACCAGGTTGGCAGCACCACACACCAATACCATAAAGCATCCCCACAATGGGCTAGCCAAACTGGAAGCAATACGGTGGAGGAGGATTTCCTGGAGTGCATAAGGGATGGTTTTCTAGACCAATATGTTGAGGAACCAACTAGGGGGGAGGCCATCTTAGACTGGGTGTTGTGTAATGAGAGAGGATTAATTAGCAATCTCATTGTGCGAGGCCCCTTGGGGAAGAGTGACCATAATATGGTGGAATTCTGCATTAGGATGGAGAATGAAACAGTAATTTCAGAGACCATGGTCCAGAACTTAAAGAAGGGTAACTTTGAAGGTATGAGGCGAGAATTGGCTAGGATAGATTGGCGAATGATACTTAGGGGGTTGACTGTGGATGGGCAATGGCAGACATTTAGAGACCGCATGGATGAAGTACAACAATTGTACATTCCTGTCTGGCGTAAAAATAAAAAGGGGAAGGTGGCTCAACCGTGGCTATCTAGGGAAATCAGGGATAGTATTAAAGCCAAGGAAGTGGCATACAAATTGGCCAGAAATAGCAGCGAACCTGGGGACTGGGAGAAATTTAGAACTCAGCAGAGGAGGACAAAGGGTTTGATTAGGACAGGGAAAATGGAGTACGAGAAGAAGCTTGCAGGGAACATTAAGGCGGATTGCAAAAGTTTCTATAGGTATGTAAAGAGAAAAAGGTTGGTGAAGACAAACGTAGGTCCCCTGCAGTCAGAATCAGGGGAAGTCATAACGGGGAACAAAGAAATGGCGGATCAATTGAACAAGTACTTTGGTTCGGTATTCACTAAGGAGGATACAAACAACCTTCCGGATATAAAAGGGGTCAGAGGGTCTAGTAAGGAAGAGGAACTGAGGGAAATCTTTATTAGTCGGGAAATTGTGTTGGGGAAATTGATGGGATTGAAGGCAGATAAATCCCCAGGGCCTGATGGCCTGCATCCCAGAGTACTTAAGGAGGTGGCCTTGGAAATAGCGGATGCATTGACAATCATTTTCCAACATTCCATTGACTCTGGATCAGTTCCTATGGAGTGGAGGGTAGCCAATGTAACCCCACTTTTTAAAAAAGGAGGGAGAGAGAAAACAGGGAATTATAGACCGGTCAGCCTGACCTCAGTAGTGGGTAAAATGATGGAATCAATTATTAAGGATGTCATAGCAGTGCATCTGGAAAATGGTGACATGATAGGTCCAAGTCAGCATGGATTTGTGAAAGGGAAATCATGCTTGACAAATCTTCTGGAATTTTTTGAGGATGTTTCCAGTAAAGTGGACAAAGGAGAACCAGTTGATGTGGTATATTTGGACTTTCAGAAGGCTTTCGACAAGGTCCCACACAAGAGATTAATGTGCAAAGTTAAAGCACATGGGATTGGGGGTAGTGTGCTGACGTGGATTGAGAACTGGTTGTCAGACAGGAAGCAAAGAGTAGGAGTAAACGGGTACTTTTCAGAATGGCAGGCAGTGACTAGTGGAGTGCCGCAAGGTTCTGTGCTGGGGCCCCAGCTGTTTACATTGTACATTAATGATTTAGACGAGGGGATTAAATGCAGTATCTCCAAATTTGCGGATGATACTAAGTTGGGTGGCAGTGTGAGCTGCGAGGAGGATGCTATTAGGCTGCAGAGTGACTTGGATAGGTTAAGTGAGTGGGCAAATGCATGGCAGATGAAGTATAATGTGGATAAATGTGAGGTTATCCACTTTGGTGGTAAAAACAGAGAGACAGACTATTATCTGAATGGTGACAGATTAGGAAAAGGGAAGGTGCAACGAGACCTGGGTGTCATGGTACATCAGTCATTGAAGGTTGGCATGCAGGTACAGCAGGCGGTTAAGAAAGCAAATGGCATGTTGGCCTTCATAGCGAGGGGATTTGAATACAGGGGCAGGGAGGTGTTGCTACAGTTGTACAGGGCCTTGGTGAGGCCACACCTGGAGTATTGTGTACAGTTTTGGTCTCCTAACTTGAGGAAGGACATTCTTGCTATTGAGGGAGTGCAGCGAAGGTTCACCAGACTGATTCCCGGGATGGCGGGACTGACCTATCAAGAAAGATTGGATCAATTGGGCTTGTATTCACTGGAGTTCAGAAGAATGAGAGGGGACCTCATAGAAACGTTTAAAATTCTGACGGGTTTAGACAGGTTAGATGCAGAAAGAATGTTCCCAATGTTGGGGAAGTCCAGAACCAGGGGTCACAGTCTGAGGATAAGGGGTAAGCCATTTAGGACCGAGATGAGGAGAAACTTCTTCACCCAGAGAGTGGTGAACCTGTGGAATTCTCTACCACAGAAAGTAGTTGAGGCCAATTCACTAAATATATTCAAAAGGGAGTTAGATGAAGTCCTTACTACTCGGGGGATCAAGGGTTATGGCGAGAAAGCAGGAAGGGGGTACTGAAGTTTCATGTTCAGCCATGAACTCATTGAATGGCGGTGCAGGCTAGAAGGGCTGAATGGCCTACTCCTGCACCTATTTTCTATGTTTCTATGTTTCTATGTTTCTAAGCCATTCTTTTCACACTCATCACCATTTGGGGGGCGGGGTAACCGTTATGTCTCACCATTTCCTACAACTCACTAAGCCACTTCCAAAGGAGCACACAAATCTATCCCAAGAAGGCAAAGTGTTCAAAATAAAGATTTCAATGTTTGACAACACATTAGCAGAAACTCTACATGAACATTAGTTAAAAGACCCAAGTGCTTACCCTTGTGTGTTGTTAGTTGGTATGATTGGACAAAGATGAAGGTGAGTGTGAGGGATGGCTAGTGAGATGGGGATGCAATAATGTAGATAAGAGAGAGTGAGTGATAGATGGAGATGGAGATGAAGGTGCAAGGTAAGTTGGTGAGTAAGGATGTGCAGAGTAGGGTAGGGAAGGCAGAGCGATGGAGATGTGATAAATGGCACAGCAGGATGAGGTTGAGTGGGGCTTTGCAGTAACGTTTCATGATCTACTAAGATCATTGAAAGGTTTGCACCACTGCAGCCAGGTCCTCCCAACGACATTCCTGCTTGTACCCTCCTGTACAATATGCAGCTAGGCTGCGTTGGTGTCCTGGGGAGGTTGGTGTCCCATTGGAAGGGAAGAGAAGCTCCCTGCATGCTCCGACTCCCTCCATAAGCATATGGAGAGAGTCGGAGCATGTGTTTACAGCACCTCAATGCTGCAGAACACTGACAGCACAACTGTCAAAATGAATGTGGGCATGGTCCCTTTAAGGAAACCGGTTGATGATGCATCAAATGACGTCATCGAACCCGCTTCCTTTTAATTGGTCGGGAACCTCAGGGCAGATTTAACAAGCCCAATCAGGGAAAAATCAACAGAGCGCAATATGTCTCAGTCTGCCACTTACCTTGGACGCACTCGGTAAGTGAAATCGCGGCCTCAGTGTGGGTGGGTGGGAGAAACTCTTCCAACAATCTATCAACTCTGGATTAGTTCCTATGGACTGGAGGGTATCTAATGTAACACCACTTTTTTAAAAAGCGAGCGAGAAAGCGGGTAATTATAGACCGGTTAGCCTGACATCAGTAGTGGGGAAAATGTTGGAATCAATTCTTAAGGATGAAATAGCAGCCCATTTGGAAAGCAGTGACAGGATCGGACCGAGTCAGCATGGATTTATGAAAGGGAAATCATGCTTGACGAATCTTCTGGAATTTTTTGAGGATGTAACTATTGAGTGGACAAGGGAGGTGGTGTATTTGGACTTTCAAAAGGCTTTTGACAAGGTCCCGCACAAGAGATTGGTGTACAAAATCAAAGCGCATGGTATTGGGGGTGATGTACTGTCGTGGATAGAGAAATGGTTGGCAGACAGGAAACAGAGAGTCGGGATAAACGGGTCCTTTTTAGAATGGCAGGCAGTTACTAGTAGGGTGCCGCAGGGCTCAGTGCTGGGACCCCAGCTCTTTACAATATACATTAACGATTTGGATGAAGGAATAGAGTGTAACATCTCCAAGTTTGCGGATGACACTAAACTGGGTGTCGGTGTGAGCTGTAAGGAGGACGCTAAGAGGCTGCAGGGTGACTTGGACAGATTAGGTGAGTGGGCAAATGCATGGCAGATGCAGTATAATGTGGATAAGTGTGAGGTTATCCACTTTGGGGGCAAAAACGCGAAGACAAAATATTATCTGAATGGCGGCAGATTAGGAAAAGGGGAGGTGCAACGAGACCTGGGTGTCATGGTTCATCGGTCTTTGAAAGTTGGCATAGCAGGTGGTAAAGGCGGCAAATGGTATGTTGGCCTTCATAGCTAGGGGATTTGAATATAGGAGCAGGGAGGTCTTACTGCCGTTGTACATAGCCTTAGTGAGGCCTCACCTGGAATATTGTGTTCAGTTTGTCTCCTAGTCTCAGGAAGGACGTTTTTGCTATTGAGGGAGTGCAGCGAAGGTTCAGCAGACTGATTCTAGGAATGGCTGGGCTGTCATATGAGGATAGATTGGATCAACTGGGCCTTTATTCACTAGCATTTAGAAGGATGAGGGGGGTCTCATAGAAACATACAAGATTCTGATGGGACTGGGCAGGTTAGATGCAGGAAGAATGTTCTCAATGTTGGGGAAGTCCAGAACCAGGGGACATAGACTTAGGATAAGGGGTAGGCCATTTAGGGCTGAGATGAGAAGGAACTTCTTCACTCAGAGTTGTTGACCTGTGGAATTCCCTGCGGCAGAGAGTTGTTGATGCCAGTTCATTGGATATATTGAAGAGGGAGTTAGATATGGCCCTAACGGTTAAGGGGATCAAGGGGTATGGAGAGAAAGCAGGAAAGGGGTACTGAAGGAATGATCAGCCATGATCTTATTGAATGGCGGTGCAGGCTTGAAGGGCCGAATGGCCTACTCTTGCACCTATTTTCTATGTTTCTCGAATCAAACTTCATAACTGCAATATGCCCTTGTACCTGGTAACATCTTATTTAATCTACATTGCATTTTTGCTATTGCTTTTATTTCCTTCCTATAAAGGGGTGCCCACAACTACATGGAATACGCCATCTATGGCCTAATTAAGGCTTTCTACGTCAGCATTATCTCCTTATTTTTAGATCCAAAACCAGGGATTCTGTTTGCCTTATTTACTTGCTACCTTTGATTACTTATCTATCTGCACAACAAAGTCTTTCATGTAACCAAATGCCATACCTAGTTAATCTGTTTTTGTGGCGTTGTTAAAGGATAAATGTTGTCCAGAACATCAGGAGAACTCCCTGCTCTTCTTTGAATAGAGCGATGGGATCTTCTACATCCAGGCAAGTGGGCCTTGGTTCAACACCTTATCTGAAAGATGGCATTGCTGACAATTCAGCACTACTTCAGTACTGCAAGTGTTGGTCTAGATTATAAGTTCAATCCTGGAATCGGGCTTGAAGCCACAACCTTCTGATTTAGAAGGGATGCATTACTACTTAGCCAAGCTGACACTTAAGTTTGAATAAATTATTTAGTACAATTTCACTTTAATATTAACTTCACTAACAGCTCCACATCTACCTCAAGTGGTTCTACAATCCCCAATATCCACCTCACATTACAGTTCTAATTGCCAATTTTTCCTTCTAATTCATCTGAGTAATGTCCCTTTACATTCTGTTATATTCTTTTATCTTTTAAAGTTAAGTATCTTTGTGTTTGACTTTTCTTTTCTAGTCTTACACTGAACCTAATTATATTGCAGTCACAGTTCACCAAATGTTCCCCAACTTTTAAGATACCTACTTCATTATGCAGAACAAGCTCAGGTAGATAATGATAGTTAAAGTAATTGTTTTAACTGTTAAAGAAAGCTACTATTTACCATAAGGTATTATTTATATATTGTGTATTTTACAGCTGGCTGGGATAATGGATGCCTCACAACAATCTGACACTTATAGGTTACACAGTGATACATGCCTCGACATCATAAATACAAGTTGTTATAATTTTAGTGCTTTTAACATAGTAAAAAGTCCCAAGGCTCTTTCACAGGAGCGTGAAAAAACAACATCTGACACCAAGCTACATAAGGAGATATTAGGGTAGATGACTAAAAGCTTGGCAGAGGTAGGTTTTAAGGAGCGTCTTAAAGGAGGAAAGAGAGGTAGTGGTAGAGAGGCAGAGAGGTTTAGGGAGAGGCGAGGCCATGAAGAGATTTGAAAACAAGGATGGGAATGTTAAAATCAATACATTGCTTAATCGGGATCCAATGTAGGTTGGTGAGCATAGGGATGATGGGTGAATGGGGCTTGGTGTGCGTTAGGACATGGGCAGCAAAGTTTTGGATGACCTTAAATTTACGGAGGATAGTACGTGGGAGGCCGGTCACGAGTGCGTTGGAAGAGTCAAATCTAGAGGTAACAAAGGCATAGATGAGTGTTTCAGCAGATGAGCTGAGGCAGGAATGCAGTTGGGCGATGTTAGAGGTGGAAATAGGCAGTCTTTGTAGTGGCATGGATATGTGGTCGGAGGCTTACAGGTTATCTGCAAGATTACAGACACTATATATCTTAATTAAATAAAGTAATTCAGAGAGCCTGATAACTAGTTTTCCAAATTATATTAGTGCTTATTGATCTATTTTAATGAAACTTGCATGGTAATATTGCAATGACCTATAAATTACAGCCCCTAATTTTCTTAGTTAATCTAGTTTCCAGCATCAAAAAAAAACATCACACTAAAAATAGGCATTTGAAAACAAACCGATCATCTGCTATTGGAGTCATAATGGCTAGAGATCTTTTAGGACTAGCAGGACAACTGGCGTAGGATGACTTCTCTTCAACAGTTCCGCAGACCCTTAGAGCCACGTCATTTTCACAAATCTTCTGCTTCAGCTGCTGAATTTCTTGCTCAAGCCTACAGTAAAAGGAAACCTCATTGAGTATAAACACAGGACCAAACAATGCTTTGCTTCATTCTGTAATGCAGCTTTTTGCCACATTAAACTATGGTTTAACAGAAAAACAAATACATAGAAACAGGGTGCAATAATGTTTCTCTTGTCTGCCAAAACCCTACTGAAAATGAGTATGCCCAGTCTCAATCCAGATCATATATGCATCCTTAGATTGCCAATTTTTAAAAAACCAAAAGGATGCTTGATGTGTGTAATGATTTGGTCGATACCTGCATTGCTTGAATTAGAATTTTTAAATTATATTTCTGCAATATTAAATTCACCATTTTGTCTTATTGGTATGCCAGCAGGACTGATCCAAACCGACTACTATAGTGATTTGGGATGTTAATTAGTAGTAAAGAAAGAGGGGAATTGTTGTACAATCCTAAGCATTTCACACCACTGATTAAATTGTTCCTTTCTAACACCTAAGTAGCCAGATGTCACCTTACTCCATTCGCACTGAGGAGGGTTTAGCCAAGACAAACATCGGGAAACCTTGCATTTGCACATCAAAGAAAGGCCATTGCAATCAAGCTAATGACTTTGAATGATAGCACAGTGGGCCGAACCTCTGACTTCACAAACTTACGAAGCTGGCATTCTCTCTCGCTCTCTGAGACAAAGGGAGCGTTTGTAACAAAATAGATGAGTTGATGGCACAAATTGAGACAAATGGATATGATCTGATGGCCATTGCAGAGACGTGGTTGCAAGGTGACCAGGACTGGGAATTAAATATTCAGGGATATTTAACAATCCGGGAGGCCAGACAGAAAGGAAAAGGAGGTGGGGTAGCTCTATTGATAAAGGATGAAATCACTGCAATAGTGAGAAACGATATTGGCTCAAATGATCAGGATGTTGAAACAGTTTGGGTGGAGATAAGGAATAATAAGGGGAAACAGTCATTGGTGGGCTTAGTCTACAGGCCCCCTAACAGTAGCAACTCTGTTGGTCGGAGCATAAACCAGGAAATAGTGGGGGCTTGTAAAATGGGAACAGCAATAATCATGGGTGATTTTAACCTCCATATTGATTGGACAAATCAAATTGGTCAGGGTAGCCTTGAGGAAGAGTTCATAGAGTGCATAAAGGATGGGTTCCTTGAACAGTATGTAACGGAACCAGCCAGGGGGCAGGCTATCTTAGATCTGGTCCTACTTAATGAGAGAGGATTAATAAACAATCTTCTAAGTAAAGGATCTCCTTGGAATGAGTGATCACAGCATGATTGAATTTCAAATTCAGATGGAGGATGAGAAAGTTGGATCTCTAACCAGCGTATTAAGCTTAAATGAAGGAGACTATAAGAACATAAGAATTAGGAACAGGAGTAGGCCATCTAGCCCCTCGAGCCTGCTCCGCCATTCAACAAGATCATGGCTGATCTGGCCGTGGACTCAGCTCCACTTACCCGCCCGCTCCCCGTAATCCTTAATTCCCTTATTGGTTAAAAATCTATCTATCTGTGATTTGAATACATTCAATGAGCTAGCCTCAACTGATTCCTTGGGCAGAGAATTCCATAGATTCACAACCCTCTGGGAGAAGAAATTCCTTCTCAACTCGGTTTTAAATTGGCTCCCCCGTATTTTGAGGCTGTGCCCCCTAGTTCCAGTCTCCCCGATCAGTGGAAACAACCTCTCTGCCTCGATCTTGTCTATCCCTTTCATGATTTTAAATGTTTCTAGAAGATCACCCCCCCATCCTTCTGAACTCCAATGAGTAAAGATCCAGTCTTACTCAATCTATCATCATAAGGTATCGCCCTCATCTCCGGAATCAGCCAAGTGAATCGTCTCTGTACCCCCTCCAAAGCTAGTACATCCTTCCTTAAGTAAGGTGACCAAAACTACACGCAGTACTCCAGATGCGGCCTCACCAATACCCTGTACAGTTGCAGCAGGACCTCCCTGCTTTTGTACTCCATCACTCTCGCAATGAAGGCCAACATTCCATTCGCCTTCCTGATTACCTGCTGCACTTGCAAACTAACTTTTTGGGATTCATGCACAAGGACCCCCAGGTCCCTCTGCACCGCAGCATGTTGTAATTTCTCCCCATTCAAATAATATTCCCTTTTACTGTTTTTTTTCCCCAAGGTAGATGACCTCACACTTTCCGACATTGTATTCCATCTGCCAAACCTTAGCCCATTTCCTTAACCTATCTAAATCCCTTTGCAGCCTCTCTGTGTCCTCGACACAACCCGCTTTCCCACTAATCTTTGTCATCTGTAAATTTTGTTACACTACACTCTGTCTCCTCTTCCAGGTCATCTATGTATATTGTAAAACAGTTGTGGTCCCAGCACCGATCCCTGTGGCACACCACTAACCACCGATTTCCAACCCGAAAAGGACCCACTTATCCCGGCTCTCTGCTTTCTGTTAGCCAGCCAATTCTCGATCCATGCTAATACATTTCCTCTGACTCCGCGTATCTTTATCTTCTGCAGTAACCTTTTGTGTGGCACCTTATCGAATGCCTTTTGGAAATCTAAATACATCACATCCATCGGTACACCTCTATCCACCATGCTCGTTATATCCTCAAAGAATTCCAGTAAATTAGTTAAACATGATTTCCCCTTCATGAATCCATGTTGCGTCTGCTTGATTGCACTATTCCTATCTAGATGTCCCGCTATTTCTTCCTCAATGATAGCTTCAAGCATTTTCCCCACTACAGATGTTAAACTAACCAGCCAAAAGTTACCTGCCTTTTGTCTGCCCCCTTTTTTTTTTTTAAACAGAGGCGTTACATTAGCTGCTTTCCAATTCGCTGGTACCTCCCCAGAGTCCAGAGAATTTTGGTAGATTATAACGAATGCATCTGTTATAACTTCCGCCATCTCTTTTAATACCCTGGGATGCAT
The DNA here is from genome assembly GCF_044704955.1 of Pristiophorus japonicus. Lineage (NCBI taxonomy): Eukaryota > Metazoa > Chordata > Chondrichthyes > Pristiophoridae > Pristiophorus > Pristiophorus japonicus. The sequence continues at coordinate 126,162,039 of NC_091985.1, read as the reverse complement.
TTCATCAGGACCAGGGGACTTGTCTATCTTGAGTCCCATTAAGCCTGTCCAGCATTATCCCCCCCTAGTGATAGTGATTGTCTCAAGGTCCTCCCTTCCCACAATCCCGTGACCAGCAATCGTTGGCATGGTTTTTGTGTCTTCCACTGTGAAGACCGAAGCAAAATAATTGTTTAAGGTCTCAGCCATTTCCACATTTCCCATTATTAAATCCCCCTTCTCATCTTCTAAGGGACCAAAATTTACTTCAGTCACTCTCTTCCGTTTTATATATTGGTAAAAGCTTTTACTATCTGTTTTTATGTTTTGTGCAAGTTTACTTTCGTAATCTATCTTTCCTTTCTTTATTGCTTTCTTAATCATTCTTTGCTGTCATTTAAAATTTTCCCAATCTTCTAGTTTCCCACTAACCTTGGCCACCTTATACGCATTGGTTTTTAATTTGATACTCTCCTTTATTTCCTTGGTTATCCACGGCTGTTATCCCTTCTCTTACCGCCCTTCTTTTTCACTGGAATATATTTTTGTTGAGCACTATGAAAGAGCTCCTTAAAAGTCCTTCACTGTTCCTCAATTGTGCCACCGTTTAGTCTGTGTTTCCAGTCTACTTTAGCCAACGCTGTCCTCATCCCACTGTAGTCCTTTGTTTAAGCATAGTATGCTCGTTTGAGACACTACTTCCTCACCCTCAATCTGTATTACAAATTCAACCATACTGTGATCACTCATTCCGAGAGGATCTTTTACTAGGAATCGTTTATTATTCCTGTCTCATTACACAGGACCAGATCGAAGATAGCTTGCTCCCTTGTAGGTTCTGTAACATACTGTTCTAAGAAACAATCCCATATGCATTCTATGAATTCCTCCTTAAGGCTACCCCGTGCGATTTGATTTGACCAATTAATATGTAGGTCAAAATCCCCCATGATTACTGCCGTTCCTTTTTCACATGCCTCCATTATTCCCTTGATTATTGCCCGCCTCACCGTGAAGTTATTATTTGGGGGCCTATAAACTATGCCCACCAGTGACTTTTTCCTCTTACTATCTCTAATCTCCACCCACAATGATTCAACATTTTGTTCATTAGAGCCAATATCATCTCTCACAACTGCCCTGATATCATCCTTTATTAACAGAGCTACCCCACCTCCTTTCCCTTCTTGTCTATCTTTCCGAATTGTCAAGATACCCCTGTATGTTTAATTCCCAGTCTTTGCCACCCTGCAACCACGTTTCTGTAATGGCCACCAAATCATACCCATTTGTAATGATTTATGCCGTCAACTCATTTACTTTATTTCGAATATTGCGTGCGTTTAGGTAGAGTGTTTTAATACTAGTTTTTAAACCATGATTTTTAGTTTTGACCCCTCCTGCAGCCCCTTTATATTCATACATATTGTTCCTTCCTATCACCTTGTGGTTTACACTTACCCCAGTGCTACTCTGCTCTGTTGCCTCCTGCCTTTTGCATTCTTTCTTGGGGTCCTGTTCATCTGAGCTCTCACCCACTCTAACTAGCTCAGAGCCCTCGCCTGGGTTCCGAATACTCCTTGCATTAAGGCACCGAGCTTTCATGCTTGCCTTTTTATTACACTTTGACCCTTTAGAATTTTGCTGTAGTGGCCCTTTTTGTTTTTTGCCTTGGGTTTCTCTGCCCTCCACTTTTACTCATCTCCTTTCTGACTTTTGCTTTTGTCTCCATTTTGTTTCCCTCTGTCTCCCTGCATTCGTTCCCATCCCCCTGCCATATGACGATATGAGGGCAGAGTTGGCTAAAGTGGACTGGGAAAATAGATTAAAATGTACGACGGTTGATGAACAGTGGTGTACATTTAAGGAGATATTTTACAACTCTCAAGAAAAATATATTCCAGTGAGGAGGAAAGGGTGCAAGAGAAAAGATTAAAAACAAGGACATTCAAAATGGCCAAAACTAGTGGGAGGACAGAAGACTGGGAAGCTTTTAAAAGCCAGGCAAGAATGACTAAAAAAATGATTAAGAAAGGGAAGCAAGACTATGAAAGTAAACTAGCACAAAATATAAAAACAGATAGTAAGAGTTTCTATAGGTCAATAAAAAGGAAAAATGTAGCTAAAGTAAATGTTGGTTCCTTAGAGATAGAGACCGGGGAATTAGAAATGCGGAACACGGAGATGGCAGAAACTCTGAACAAATATTTTGTATCCGTCTTTACGGTGGAGGACACTAACAATATTCCAACAGTGGATAGTCAAGGGTCTAAAGGGGGGGGGGGAAGGAACTTAACACAATCACAATCACTAAGGAGGTGGTACTCAGTAAGATAATGGGACTAAAGGCAGATAAATCCCCTGGACCTGATGGCTTGCATTCTAGGGTCTTAAGAGAAGTAGCGGCTGGGATTGTGGATGCTTTGGTTGCAATTTACCAAAATTCCCTGGATTCTGGGGAGGTCCCAGCAGATTGGAAAACTGAAAATGTAACGCCCCTATTTAAAAAAAGAGGAAACTATAGACCAGTTAGCCTAACATCTGTGGTTGGAAAAATGTAGGACTCCATTATTAAAGAAGCAGTAGCAGGACATTTGGAAAAGCAGAATTCGGTCAGGTAGAGTCAACATGGATTTATTAAGGGGAAGTCATGTTTGACAAATTTGCTGGAATTCTTTGAGGATGTAATGAACAGGGTGGATAAGGGGAACCAGTGGATGTGGTGTATTTGGACTTCCAGAAGGCATTTGACAAGGTGCCACATAAAAGGTTACTGCACAATATAAAAGTTCACGGAGTTGGGGGTAATATATTCGCATGGATAGAGGATTAGCTAACTAACAGAAAACAGAGAGTCGGGATAAATGGTTCATTTTCTGGTTGGCAATCAGTAACTAGTGGGGTGCCGCAGGGATCAGTGCTGGCACCTCAAATATTTACAATCTATATTAACGACTTGGAAGAAGGGACTGAGTGTAATGTAGCCAAGTTTGCTGACGATACAAAGATGGGAGGAAAAGCAATGTGTGAGGACACAAAAAAATCTGCAAAAGGACATAGACAGGCTAAGTGAATGGGCAAAAATTTGGCCGATGGAGTATAATGTTGAAAAGTGTGAGGTCATGCACTTTGGCAGAAAAAAATCAAAGAGGAAGTTATTATTTAAATGGAGAAAGATTGCAAAGTGCTGCAGTACAGCAGGATGTGGGGGTACTTGTGCATGAAACACAAAAGGATAGTATGCAGGTACAGCAACTGATCAGGAAGGCCAATGGAATCTTGGCCTTTATTGCAAAGGGGATGGAGTATAAAAGCAGAGAAGTCTTGCTATAGCTATACAGGGTATTGGTGAGGCCTGGAATACTGCGTGCAGTTTTGGTTTCTATATTTATGAAAGGATATACTTGCTTTGGAGGCAGTTCAGAGAAGGTTCACTAGGTTGATTCCGGAGATGAGGGGGTTGACTTATGAGGAAAGATGGAGTAGGTTGGACCTCTATTCATTGAAATTCAGAAGAATGAGAGGTGATCTTATCGAAACGTATAAAATTATGAGGGGGCTTGACAAGGTGGACGCAGAGAGGATGTTTCCACTGATGGGGGAGACTAGAACTAGAGGGCATGATCTTAGAATAAGGGGCCGCCCATTTAAAACTGAGATGAGGAGAAATTTCTTCTGAGGGTCATAAATCTGTGGAATTCGCTGCCTCAGAGAGCTGCGGAAGCTGGGACATTGAATAAATTTAAGACAGAAATAGACAGTTTCTTAAATGATAAGGGGATAAGGGATTATGGGGAGCAGGCAGGGAAGTGGAGCCGAGTCCATGATCAGATCAGCCATGATCTTATTGAATGGCGGTGCAGGCTCGAGGGGCCGTATGGCTTACCCCTATTCCTATTTCTTATGTTCTTATGAGTGTCTAGCAAGCAATGAGAGAAATCCTAGCCCATCTAGCTACGGATTGGCTTTGCTTGAAATTGAGCCTTTGCCTAGAGACTCAAGCTGGTGTCTATCCTCTTTCCAATAACTCACTATAGGAAATTAGCTAATTTCACCGTGAAAGCTGTATACTGTTCATTCATGTATTTTATACAAAATAAACCAATTTGCTGGCTTGAAGTCAGGCCTCATTTTGACAGAATATTTTTCAGTCCACCTTCCATAAAGAATGGAGAACACATGTGGTGCCATGTGGGATATTTCAATGGTGGTATATGGAACAAGAGTTCTCAGTTATGATCCCTGGATCATGCTACAATTTAACTTGATATTTGTCAGTAAAAGGTGTGCTCTAAATTGTAGGGGATGAGAGATATTCTTTGTGACAAGAGTTTAATTTGTCTTTAGCCTGTATTCTGAACCCAAGAAGAAATGTCAGGTTTTCTTTTTCTTAAGTCACTCAGGTTTTTTTTTTTTAAAGTCATGGTCTACAGACATTTATATTTGTCTGTTAAGGTATTTTCTGTTGAGGGAGTTTTTCTATACATTACAAATAATTATTACACTGTGGGAAATGGGGAACAGGCAGGAAAGTGGAGTTGAGGCCAATATCAGATCAACCATTATTTATTGAATGGCGGAGCAGGCTCTAGGGGCCGTATGGCCTACCACTGCTCCTATTTCTTATGTTCTTATGAAATGAAAAAAAGCACATTGGTACACTGTAGGGATGCCCGTCTGAGGTGGAGCTTAAATTACACTGTTTGGGTATGGTCAGTGAGATTTGTGTTGTAGCTGGTTATGCTGAACATGACGAAAGAGTACCTAATGCTATATCGGTTGTTCGTAATGGAAAATTGTTCCATTCATTATTGTTCCATTCATGAAGGACAAAAGGTTATGGACCTATGAATCAGATGCATGCCCGAATCCTGGCGTGCACACCTGGTTTGGGAAGAGCTTTACCAGATTGCTAAAGACAAAAATTGACCTGTTGTCTGTGTTTCTCCTTTTATGGTGTGGATGGTGCATTCAGGTCGTTAAATCCCTATCATCTACGAGTGGTTTGCCGGGATACAACTGGCAATATCTTGTCATGAAAAAAAAAAGGCACATATTTTCATATAGCAATAGTTGTCAGAATGGAGACAAAACTGAATGTTTTTGAAAATCTGGAAATATGGGTTTCTCTCCTCGTCCAACAAGTAGGATACATTTTGAGTATGCACATTGCCACCATCTATCTATGGCTTGGCAATGTCTTCCCACCCCAGGTTCAAGTTACATTTGGCTGAGCCTTTTCCCAAAGCCATGTTGGGGGTATGATACCACAAGCATACATCAGCCATCAGAATCTCAGTATGACAATTACTCTTGTGAGCCTTGACAGAAAGTGTCAACAGCCTGTTTAGCCATGGAGCACCAGAGTGGAGCCCAATTCTTATGATCCAATCTCCACATACAGGCACTTTCTAGGAGTCAGAGTAATAAGCATGATCCCTGGCTGATTTCTACCCAGTGACATGAATGCCAATTTAACATTGCTGCTGCTTGCCCAGCTAAGATCAACAAACTCAGCACAGACCAGGGTTTTAGCAGGTTTTGACAGTTTATTATTTTTAAATAAAAAGCTATTTCACCTTTCTCGGTCTTGTTCCAGGGCTTTCTGTTCTGCTTCTAGACTATCTCGAAGATCTGCTTCATCACAGTCATTTAATGTTGCTAGTTTTTGTTTCTGTTCCTTAATCTCTAGGTCAATGGCAGAATGATGCTGAAGAGCAGAATGCCTCTTCTCTATTTTGGCTATAGCTTGCTCCAGTGCCTCTCTCTGTTGTTTTTCTCGTGATTCAATAATCACTTTCTCTATCATTCGAACTTTTTCCTCTTGTCGAGCTATATTAGCAGTAAATTCGTACGTTTGTTGAAGTTGTTGAAGCTGATCAGTGCTAGCTCTGTACTGTGCTAATTGTTCCTCCTTTTCTTCAATTTCCTTTTCTGTCTGATAAAGTACAATATCCAAACTAGGTAGTCCTCGGTCAAGGATATCTGCAGCTCTTTGCTTTTCCTCCGTCAGTGTAGGCAGATGGTTCTCCATCAAATAATCTAGTTGCCGTTCTTTGTTCAGCATCCTTTGCTCAACCTCTTTTTCTTTCTCTGCTGCTTCAATCAACTCGATTGAATCTGAAGCACTACTTTCACCATCCTTCTGAATAACTTTTATAGATTCCTGATGTGTATGCCTTAGCTGGTCAAGAACCTCACGCTCAATCGTGATTTCCTTTTCCAGAAGCTCTTTCTGATAGGAGACATCTTCTTCCAACACTGTGAACTTTTCCAATTGTATTCTTTTCAGATCCAAATATCTTTGCTTTGCTCTTTGAACATCGTCAGGTTCTTCATCTCCGTCAGGTTTAGCTTCTTCACCTCCAGCAGGTCTGGCTTCTTTGGCTTTGAGAAGAACTTCCCTAATTTCCTCAAGGATATTTTTTTCTTCATCTATGCTTTGCAGATCATCTCGTTTGAGCAGTTGGACAGTTTCCTTTTTTTCTCTGAGCTGTTCTCCCAGTCGTGTTACAAGTGTCTGTTGATCTTTTGCTGCTTCTTCAAGTCTTCTCTTTTCCAGTTCTAGCTTCAGGCTATGTTCATCCTTTTCTTTTTTAAGTTTTTCCAGTTCGCGGAGAATTTCCAGTTTACCTGCTTTCTCTTGCTCGTGAAGTTCCTGCAATTTCTGTAATTCTTTTTGAACCCGTATATAGATTTCTTCTTCTTGCTTTTTCTTTTGCAATTCAATTCCTTCTTGTTCTCTTTGCCGCTCTTCCTCGAATTTTTCTTTTTCAGCAATCAAGTCTTTAAGTCTGCTTTCAATATCTAAATTTCTACGTTTCAGACTTTCTTCTTGTTTCCTGATACGAAGTTTCACAATTTCGGTCTCTTTGCGTTGTGACTCTACCTCCTGCTGCAGCCTCTCTAGTTCTGATTTTTCTGATTGTTGTTTTTCTTCCATTTCTTCGATCAGTCTCCTAAAATAAGTACATTGCAAACAATAATCATGTATTTAAAACACTGAAATTTTATGAAACATTAATCTTCACAGAGAATCACTTGCAATGGCTTCTCTTCCCGCATCCTTACCTCTTGTGTTCCCCAAGGAGTTATCCTTGGCTCCTTCTATTTCTCATCTATATGTTGTCGCTTGGCGACATTATCCAAAATAACAGCGTCAGTTTCTACATGTACGCTGATAACACCCAGAATTCCTTGGATTCTGGGGCAGTCCCAGCGGATTGGAAAACAGCAAATGTAACGCCCCGTTTTAAAAAAAGGAGGCATACTGAAAACAGGAAACTACAGATCAGTTAGCCTAATATCTGTAGTTGGAAAATTGCTGGAGTCCATTATTAAGGAAGCAGTAGCTGAACATTTGGAAAAGCATGATTCAATCAAGCAGAGTCAGCATGGTTTTATGAAAGGGAAATCACGCCCGACAAATTTGCTGGAATTCTTTGAGGATGTAACAAGCAAGGTGTATAAAGGGGAACCAGTGGATGTAGAAACATAGAAAATAGGTGCAGGAGTAGGCCATTCAGCCCTTCGAGCCTGCACCACCATTCAATATGATCATGGCTGATCATGCAACTCCAGTACCCCATTCCTGCTTTCTCTCCATACCCCTTGATCCCTTTAGCCGTAAGGGAATTATCTGCAAAATAACATTCACCGTTCTCACAATGATTAAAACTTCCATCTAAAGTAATCTGTTGATTTAATGGAGGACATACATACATCAAGGAACAGTAAAACTTCAGCTTCCAACCCCCTCCATAATCCCTCCTGGGACCTCACTCCTGCAGGAAGTATAAATGCACCAGAATTGGTGACTAGATGTACATTCATTACGTGATGTATTTGGATTTCCAGAAGGCATTCGATAAGGTGCCACATAAAATGTTACTGCACAAGATAAAAGTTCATGGGGTTAGGGGTAATATATTAGCATGGATAGAGGATTGGCTAACGAACAGAAAACAGAGAGTTGGGATAAATGGGTCATTTTCCAGTTGGCAAACAGTAACTAGTGGGGTGCCACAGGGATCGGTGCTGGGTCCTCAACTATTTACAATCAACATTAATGACTTGGATGAAGGGACCAAGTGTAATGTAGCCAAGTTTGCTGATGATACAAAGATGGGTGGGAAAGCAAATTGTGAGGGCACAAAAAATCTGCAAAGGGATATAGACAGGCTAAGTGAGTGGGCAAAAAGTTGGGGGATGTAGTATAATGTGGGAAAATGTGAGGTTATCCACCTTGACAGAAAAAGTAGAAAAGCAAATTATAATTTAAGTGGAGAAATATTGCAAAGTGCTGCAGTACAGAGGAAACACAAAAAGTTAGTATGCAGATACAGCAAGTAATCAGGAAGGCAAATGGAATATTGGACTTTATTGCAAGGGGGGTGGAGTATAAAAGCACAGAAGTCCTGCTACAACTGTACAGGGTATTGGTGAGGCCACACCAAGAGTACTGCGTACAATTTTGGTCTCCGTACTTAAGAAAGGATATACTTGCGTTGGAGGCAGTTCAGAGAAGGTTCACTTTGTTGATTCTGGAGATGAGGGGGTTGACTTATGAAGATAGGTGGAGTAGGTTAGGCCTATGCTCATTGGAGTTCAGAAGAATGAGAGATGACCTTATCGAAACATACAGGATAATGAGGGGACTCGACAAGGTGGATGCAGTGAGGATGTTTCCACTCATAGGGGAAACTAAAACTAGGGGACATAGTCTCAGAATAAGGGGCCGCCCATTTAAAACTGAAGAGGAATTTCTTCTGAGGGTTGTAAATCTGTGGAATTCTCTGCCCCAGAGAGTTGTGGAGGTTGGGTCACTGAATATATTTAAGGCGTAGACAGATTTTTAAGCGATAAGGGAATAAAGGGTTGTGGGGAGCAGGCAGGGAGGTGGAGCTGAATCCATGATCAGATCAGCCATGATCTTATTAAATGGCAGAGCAGGCTCGAGGGGCCAAATGGCCTACTCCTAGAAACATAGAAAATAGGTGCAGAAGTAGGCCATTCAGCCCTTCTAGCCTGCACCGCCATTCAATGAGTTCATGGCTGAACATGAAACTTCAGTACCCCCTTCCTGCTTTCTCGCCATACCCCTTGATCCCCCTAGTAGTAAGGACGTCATCTAACTCCCTTTTGAATATATTTAGTGAATTGGCCTCAACTACTTTCTGTGGTAGAGAATTCCACAGGTTCACCACTCTCTGGGTGAAGAAGTTTCTCCTCATCTCGGTCCTAAATGGCTTACCCCTTATCCTTAGACTGTGACCCCTGGTTCTGGACTTCCCCAACATTGGGAACATTCTTCCTGCATCTAACCTGTCTAAACCCGTCAGAATTTTAAACGTTTCTATGAGGTCCCCTCTCATTCTTCTGAACTCCAGTGAATACAAGCCCAGTTGATCCAGTCTTTCTTGATAGGTCAGTCTGGTGAATCTTCACTGCACTCCCTCAATAGCAAGAATGTCCTTCCTCAAGTTAGGAGACCAAAACTGTACACAATACTCCAGGTGTGGCCTCACCAAGGCCCTGTACAACTGTAGCAACACCCCCCTGCCCCTGTACTCAAATCCCCTCGCTATGAAGGCCAACATGCCATTTTCCTTCTTAACCGCCTGCTGTACCTGCATGCCAACCTTCAATGACTGATGTACCATGACACCCAGGTCTCGTTGCACCTCCCTTTTTCCTAATCTGTCACCATTCAGATAATAGTCTGTCTCTGTTTTTAACCACCAAAGTGGATAACCTCACATTTATCCACATTATACTTCATCTGCCATGCATTTGCCCACTCACCCAACCTATCCAAGTCACTCTGCAGCCTCATAGCATCCTCCTCGTAGCTCACACTGCCACCCAACTTAGTGTCATCCGCAAATTTGGAGATACTACATTTAATCCCCTCGTCTAAATCATTAATGTACAATGTAAACAGCTGGGGCCCCAGCACAGAACCTTGCGGTACCCCACTAGTCACTGCCTGCCATTCTGAAAAGTACCCATTTACTCCTACTCTTTGCTTCCTGTCTGACAACCAGTTCTCAATCCACGTCAGCACACTACCCCCAATCCCATGTGCTTTAACTTTGCACATTAATCTCTTGTGTGGGACCTTGTCGAAAGCCTTCTGAAAGTCCAAATATACCACATCAACTGGTTCTCCCTTGTCCACTTTACTGGAAAATCCTCAAAAAATTCCAGAAGATTTGTCAAGCATGATTTCTCTTTCGCAAATCCATGCTGACTTGGGCCTATCATGTCACCTCTTTCCAAATGCACTGCTATGACATCCTTAATAATTGATTCCATCATTTTACCCACTACTGAGGTCAGGCTGACCGGTCTATAATTCCCTGTTTTCTCTCTCCCTCCTTTTTTAAAAAGTGGGGTTACATTGGCTACCCTCCACTCCATAGGAACTGATCCAGAGTCAATGGAATGTTGGAAAATGACTGTCAATGCATCCGCTATTTCCAAGGCCACCTCCTTAAGTACTCTGGGATGCAGTCCATCAGGCCCTGGGGATTTATCGGCCTTCAATCCCATCAATTTCCCCAACACAATTTCCCGACTAATAAAGATTTCCCTCAGTTCCTCCTCCTTACTAGACCTTCTGACCTCTTTTATATCCGAAAGGTTGTTTGTGTCCTCCTTAGTGAATACCGAACCAAAGTACTTGTTCAATTGGTCTGCCCTTTCTTTGTTCCCCTGATTCTGACTTCCCCTGATTCTGACTGCAGGGGACCTACGTTTGTCTTTACTAACCTTTTTCTCTTTACATATCGAAAGAAACTTTTGCAATCCGCCTTAATGTTCCCTGCAAGCTTCTTCTCGTACTCCATTTTCCCTGCCCTAATCAAACCCTTTGTCCTCCTCTGCCGAGTTCTAAATTTCTCCCAGTCCCCGGGTTTGCTGCTATTTCTGGCCAATTTGTATGCCACTTCCTTGGCTTTAATACAAAAACTGATTTCCCTGCTCCTATTTCTTATGACCTCACTACCACTTCTCTCGAACCCTCTACGGTCTCTAAATAGTCAGATTGCTTGTCCAACATCCAGTTCTGGATGAGCAGAAATTTTCTCCAACTGAATATCGGGAAGACCAAAGCCATTTTCAGCCGCACCACAAACTTCATTCTGTAGCCACTGACTCCATCCCCTTCCCCAACTTCTGTGTGAGGCTGAACCAGACTGTTCGCAACCTTGGTGTCATATTTGACCCTGAAATGAGCTTTTGACCACATATCCGCACCATAACTAAGACCGTTATTTCCACCTCCATAACATCGCCTGTCTTTGCTCTTGCCTCAGCTCATGTGCTGCTGAAGCCCTCATTCATGCCTTTGTTACCTCTAGACTCGACTATTCCAATGCACTCCTGGCTGGCCTCCCACATTCTACCCTACGTAAACTAGAGGTGATCCAAAACTTGGCTGCCCGTGTCCTAACTTGCACCAAGTTCCTCTCACCCATCACCCCTGTGCTCGCCGACCTACATTGGCTTCCAGTTAAGCAACACCTTGACTTCAAAATTCTCATCCTTATTTTCAAATCCCTCCATGGCCTTGCCCCTCTCTATCACTGTAATCTCCTCCAGCCACACAATCATTGGTGGCCGTCCCTTCTGTTGCCTAGGCCCCAAGCTCTGGAACTCCCTGCCGAAACCTCTTTGCCTCTCTATCCTCCTTCAAGACGCTCCTTAAAACCTACCTCTTTGACCAAGCATTTGGTCGCTTGCGATAACTTCTACTTATGCGACTCGATGTCAATTTTTTGAAATCTCATAATACTCCTGTGAAGCGCCTTGGGACTTTTCACTATGTTAAAGGCGCTATATAAATACAAGTTGTTGTAAGCTTCCACTAGACCTATAATTATATTTGAAGTGTTCAGTAACCTGGGTGTTTATAATATTCAAAAATAGCAGTTTCCCATTGTAATTCCTGCATTTGATCTACATTCATTTTCTTTCATAAGCTACTCAAATCCAAAACAGCACCACAGTCACTAAAAATGTATTAAGCAGACATTAGAAAAATAAAGAAAACATTAGATTCCCAGTTACTAAACATTAAAAAATGTAACTTAGGCCGGGAAAAATGCTCTTGCATGAAGTTAAGCATTACTGAATAAAAGATAAAAATGGCCTAGAACACAAGAACATAAGAAATAGGAGCAGGTTTAGGCCATTTGACCCATCGAGCCTGCTCCGCCATTCAATAAGATCATGCTGATCTAATCATGGACTCAGCTCCACTTCCCTGCCCGCTCCCCATAACCCTTTACTCCCTTATTGCTTTAAAGCGGAGATATAGATTTTTAATATATTTAAGAACCAGCCTCCTCAGCTCTCTGGGGCAGAGAATTCCAGATTTACAACTGTCTGAAAAAAGAAATTCCTCCTCATCTCAGTTTTAAATGGGCGGCCCCTTATTCTGAGACTATGTCCCCTAGTTTCAGTTTCCCCTATGAGTGGAAATATCCTCTCTGCATCCACCATGTCGAGCACCCTCATTATCTTATATGTTTCGATAAGATCACCTCTCATTCTTCTGAACTTCAATGTGTATAGGCCCAACCTACTCAACCTATCTTCATAAGTCAACCCCCTCATCTCAGGAATCAACCTAGTGAACCTTCTCTGAACAGCCTCCAATGCAAGTATATCCTTTCTTAAATACGGAGACCAAAATTGTACGCAGTATTCTAGGTGTGGCCTTACCAATACCTTGTACAGTTGTAGCAGGACTTCTCTGCTTTTATACTCTATCCCTCTTGCAATAAAGGCCAACATTCATTTGCCTTCCTGATTGCTTGCTGTACCTGCATACGAACTATTTGTGTTTCATGCACAAGGACCCCCAGAGTCCCTCTATACTACAGCACTTTGCAATTTTTCTCCATTTAAATTGTAATTTGCTTTTCTATTTTTTCTGCCAAAGTGGATAACCTCACACTTTCCCACATTATACTCCATCTGCCAGATTTTTGCCCACTCACTTAGCCTGTCTATATCCCTCTGCAGATTTTCTGTGTCCTCCTCACAATTTGCTTTCCCACCCATCTTTCTATCAGCATCAAACTTGGCTACATTACAGTCGGTCCCTTCACCCAAGTCATTAATAGAGTGTAAATAGTTGAGGACACAGCACCGATCCCTGCGGCACCCCACTAGTCACTGTTTGCCAACCAGAAAATGACCCATTTTTCCCGACTCTCTGTTTCCTGTTAGTTAGCCAATCCTCTATCCATGCTAATATATTACCCCCAACCCAGTGAACTTTTAACTTGTGCAGTAACCTTTTATGTGGCACCTTATCGAATGCCTTCTAGAAATCCAAATACACCACATCCACTGGTTCCCCCTTATCCACCCTGCTCGTTACATCCTCAAAGAACTCCAGCAAATTTGTCAAACATGATTTCCCTTTCATAAAACCATACTGGCGCTGCTCGATTGAATTATGCTTTTCCAAATGTCCCGCTACTGCTTCCTTAATAATGGACTCTAGATTTTCTCGACAGATATTAGGCTAACTAGTCTATAGTTTCCTGCTTTTTATCTGCCTTTTTAAAAAAAAAAATAGGGTCATTACATTTGCGGTTTTCCAACCCACTGGGACCGCCCCAGAATACAGGGAATGTTGGTAGATTACAACCAATGCACCACTATCTGTGCAGCCACTTCTTTTAAGACCCTAAGATGTAAGCCATCAGATCCAGGGGACTTGTCCGCCTTCAGTCCCATTATTTTACCGAGTACTACTTCATTAGTGATCGTGATTGTATTGAGTTCCTCCCTCCCTATAGCCCCTTGATTATCCACTATTGGGATCTTTTTAAAGTCTTCTACCGTGAAGACCGATACAAAATATTTGTTCAACGTCTGTCATTTCCCTGTTTTCCATTATTAATTCCCTAGTCTCATCCTCTAAGGGGCCAACATTTACTTTAGCCACTCTTGTCCTTTTTATGTACCAATATGACTCCAGTCAGACACTATGGCCGTAATGTTCAGGGAAGTGGTTCAGGAGCGGGGACGACACCAAGGCAGGTGGGGAAATCCGGGAGGTCGGGTTTTCCCGCAGGCCGTGCCGATTTTACCGGAAGGGTCTAATTTGAACGTGGGGCCTCGGTCTCCCGCCTGCAGCCAGCCAGCTTGAGAGGCTGGCTTGCTGGGGGCAGGTTGGGCTTAGTTGCGAGGGGTAGGTCTGGGGGAGGGATCCCGGGGGGGGAATGGTCAGGGATCAGCAGGCAAGTGGGGTTCAGTAGGCAAGCTGGAACTGTGCTGGGGGGGGGGGAGGGGGGTAAAGAGATCATCGGGGCCGGCCTCATCATCATTGGGGTGAGAGGCCTGGGAATGCGATCAGATGCCTCGTGGGAGGGTTTTCGATCGCGGGGGTGGGCTAGGCAGGGACCCTAAATCCAGGAGGTAGGTAGAAATCCAATGACCTCCTGGATGCAGCAGACTCCGCCTCTGTTTAACTAACAGGTTTCACGAATTGCGTGAAATCCGTCCACAGGCAGTTAAATTCAAAATGGAGAGGAAAAGAGAGACTTCCAGCCTCATTACAATATTTAAATTACGGTAATGCCCCCTGGCTGCCCGATCCCCATTCTGTCCCCGGGAAAACTGGAATTGGGCAGGTTGGAGGTGGGATCAGGTCAGGATTCACAGTTTTAATAATTTAACTGGCCCCACATGCCAAACCCATCCATTTTTTTTTTTAAGGGAAAATTCCAGCCTATGTGATTGACTGAAGTGGTTTAGGGAGCCACAATCACTAGAAGCTAGTCCATCTCCACTTTCTCAGAGCAATTAGGAATAGGCAATAAACAAGACCGTGCCAGCATCTCCCATATGCTAAGAATAAATAAAATTAGTTTCATCCTGTATTATAGTCTCTAGTAGTTTACCAACAACTACAGTTTCGGGTAAAATAGTTCAATATTTTGACAACACTTCATGGAAACTTGAGCTGTAGTGAAGAATGCATTAACATGCAATATAATACAATTTGAATCTTTAGTCCTTTTTAATATCAGATAATTCTACAAAACCATGTAGCTATGGAACAAATTGTAAACATGTGTTATGAATTGAAAGAACAGATGGCTGAGAAATCAACATGTGATTAGAATATTAGCCTAACCATAAAAAAGTATGCCAGCCCCCCAAATAATAACATTGTATTTTGCTTCTTGGTCCTTACCTCTTATTTTCGAGTTTTTCCAGTTCTTCCCGTTGTTGTCTCTCAAACTCAAGTCTAGCAAAATTTCACAAACATTAACTAGTTATTCAAATATATTAATACATTTACATCCATATAAAGGATTAATAAGTACAGAATATTTTGTTCAGATGTTGAAAAATCTACATACATCATTTGCTTTTACATTTTGTCACATCACCACTGACAATAAAATTATACTTTCTTAAGTAATAGAAAATATGCAACCCATTGACATTATTTGCAAGCACAGGATCAGTTTCAGATGTACACTGATGACACTACTTTATTTCTCCATCACCACTACCGATTCTGGAGCTATTGCTTTATCTGACATCAAGTCCTGGTACAGTTAAAACTTCCGACAGCTCCATGTTTGCAAAATAGATTGATCTTATTCGGCTCACTTGCATTCCTGAGCCTTGTAGGTGTACAACCTTGGTGTTCTCTTTGACTATGAGCTGCATTTCCTATCCCATATCCAGTTTATCACCAAGACTGCCTTTTTCCACCTCTGGAATACTGCTCGTTTATACCCTTACCGTACTTCTTTCACTGCTGAAACCCTGATCCTTGCTTTTATTATCTCAACAATTAATCTTTTTCAATTGGGGATCGCATGTCCACCTTTCACAAATTCAGGCGAATCCATAGATCTTTGGCCTAAGTCTTCTTTGGCACAAAGCTCCATTGAACAATCACATGATGATTCTCACTGAGCTCCACTAGCTCCCTGTGCCCAAGCAGATCAGCTTCAAAATTTTTGACCTCATTTTCAAATCCCTCCAGTCTTGCCCCACCCTATTGAGGACATTTTATCTATCTACTTTTGGAAGCTCACACCCTCCTGCCTTTTAACTCCAGACTACTAATTGCCCACTCAACTACACCACTGGAGGCCGAATTTTCAGCCACTACTCTCATGCCCTTCAATACTCTTTTCCAAATCTATTTCACCTTCCTACCTCGCCTTAAAATCCATGTCTTTGATTGTGCCTTTAGTTCTTCACTGTGCCCCCATTCCTTTGTTTCCTCCCCAGCATCTGTCTGCCCTCTCCTTGTAAAGCACCCTGAAATGTTTTGTTCTTACAAGAGGAGAAATGCAACTTGTTTGTTAAAATACTATTTAAAGGCAGTACACTCCAAGTGGTGTTCCAACGCTGTTTGAATAATTCCAGGTGCGAACTATATTTCACATCCAAATTAGTGCATTTGACAGCATAAGGGAAAGAAATTTGCAAAACATGCCTGGTATATTTTTAGTAAACTAATTTCATGCAGACATCACAATCAATAAATATAAATGGAGTTTCACTACCTTAGGCAAATGGGTCCCCTTATAGTGAAAAGACTGTTATGGGAAGTGTAGTGAAAGCAAAAAAGATCAATTAAGAAGAGATAACATTAATCTAATTCTATTTGTAGAACAACACCGCATAGCTGGAAGCCAACTGAACATAAAGGGGGCGAAATTGGGTTATGCCTGTTTGGGGGCAGTAACTAAGTTAGGGCGAGCCTTCCTGCACCCGGCGTGGAAGTTCTGCCCCGGCCGCAAAATTCAGGTTACTGCCTCTCTCAGGAAGTGGACTGCAATGTCGCGCACTCCACTTCCTGTTGGGGTGGTGTCCGGGGTGCGACACGGGTGGGATCGGCCTCACGGGGCAGCAGACAATTTCCACTGCAAAGGGCTCGCTGCGCACGGCGATGATGTCATCGGCTGAGGTGCGGTGGCCTGGGGCACTACTAGCAGGCCGCGGTGCTACCATGTTCGCGCCTCCGCTAACTCCCGCGCAATTTTACGGGAGCCGGTAGCGCCCCCCCCCCCCCCCCAACGGCGAAAACAGTTTTGCGTGCCGGGAGACATAGAACAGGGCAATTTTGTCCCCAAGGACTCTTTTTGCCAAAGTAACAAAAATATATAATTAAGCAAAACACTGCAATTAATATTAACCCAATCTCTATAATGGAAAATAAATGGTTAAAAAGTACATTTTGTGAACAATAGCATGTTACGGTTTGAATATTGGATTTTGAGGGTTATTAGAAAAGCAGAACGAACTCTGATCCACCGATACAGGATATCAACCACTGGAACTGAGGCTTTAACTTTGAACATTCATATTATGACCAGGACATGCCTCTCAATCAGTGCCATTTCTATGTAACCTCAATTCCCTCTGTGTCCATTCACATGCTTATTTTGGCCATCATCCAGATATGAGCTTTTTTTTCTTTTGTCCATCTCCAGCAAATTCTGGGCCATTTTCTTTGGACCCCGGCACAAACTCCATCCCCCTCCTTGGCCACTGTCTTGAGGCTGAATTCGACTGTTCACAACCTCGGCATCCTATTTGACCCTGAGCTGAGCTTCCGGCCCCATATACTCTTCTTCACCATATATTTCAACCCCCACAACTTTGCCCGTCTCCACTCCTGCCTCATCCCATCTGCAGCTGAAACCTCCGGACTCCTGTCAATGCTCTCCGAGCTCGCCTCCCACTTACCATATTCCATAAACTTGAGCTCATCCAAAATTGTGTTGTTTGTATCCTAACTCGCATCAGGTCCCGCTCACCCATCACTCCTGTTCTTGCTGACCTGCATTGGCTCCCTGTCCAGCAACCCCTCTATTTTAACATTTTTATCCTTGTGTTCAAATTGCTCCATTGGCCTCACTCCTCTCTATCTCTAACCACCTCCAGCCCTACAACCCTCAGAGATGTCTGCACTCTCCCAATTCTGACCTCTTGTGCATCTCCGATTTCTTTCACTCCGCCATTAGCAGCCGTGCCTTCAGCTGTTTTGGCCCTTAGCTCTGCAATTTCCTCCTTAAACCTCTACGTCACTCTCTCTTCCTTCACATCACTCCTTTAAATCTATCTCTTTGACCAAATTTTTAGTCATCTGCCCTAATATCGTATGTGGTTCGGTGTCAAATTTTATTAGATAACGCTCTTGTAAAACGCCTTTGGATGTTTTACTACATTAATAGCGCTATATAAATGTTGTAAATAAGTATGGAGAAAAAAAACCTGAAGATCTCTCTATATTGTAGCTTTAAAATGCGTGCAAAGCAAAAAACAATAAAATCTAGTATTGCTCATCAGGAAGTTCTTTTCCCCACAAAGTGTAAAACTGAGAAATTTATTGTATGAGAAAACAAAAGTGGTAAACAAACCAAAAAGTTCTCCAAATTTAAAACAATTTGCCAAAATAAATAACACACATATATGCACAGACATTTTGACATTAAAGAAATATAGTGCATTTCACAACCACCAGACGTTTCAAAGCACTTTACAGCCAATGAAGTACTTTTGAAATGTGGTCACTGTTGCAATGCAGCTAATTTGCGCACAGCAAGCTCCCACAAATAGCAATGTGATCATGACCAGATCATTGGTTTTAGTGCTGTCGATTGAGATATAAATATTGGCTAGGACACCGGGGATAACTCCCTTGTACTTTTTCAAAATAGTCCCATGGGATCTTTTATCTGAGAAACCAAATAGGGCCTCGGTTTAACATCTCACCCGAAAGACGGCACCTCCAACAGCGCATCACTCCCTCAGTACTGCACTGGAGTGTCAGCCTAGATTTTTGTGCTCAAGTCTCTGGAGTGGGACTTGAACCCACCAACCTTCTGAATTAGAGGTGATTATTAAAATCTTTCATCTGGGAATTAAAGTTATAATATAATGATTGCAATGCATACTTATTGTTGTTGAAAGATGTTGAATTCCAACAGCAAAACCTGTCAACTTTTGTTAATTTTTAAGAAACCGGCAAGGTATGATTTGACATGACATGTGACAAATAAATAAATTGTCAGAAAATCTGTCTCATCCACTGAAGTTGAGCTTCCCGTCAGCTGAACTACAGAACCAGAGTAGAAAATTCCATAATTTAAAATACTGCCTGCTCCCTTGCTGGAAAATAGTGTGCGCGTGTTGGGGAGGAAAAGAGGGGCAATTAATAAAAACAGAAAGTTGGTTCTAATACATATTTAAGACCCTCAATAAATACCAACACAAATAATGGGAAATCCTATTTGAATAGTCCCTCATTTTCCAATGTTTTAATTTTAGTGCTTCTCTTCATAACAGATTGAGATAGCTCCTAATATTGCAAAAAGGATGAATATACACACTTCTAAACTACAATCAAGCTCTTCCAATGTGGAGGCAAGACTAAATATTTGGAAAACTTTGGTATCAACTTTACATGTGCATCAATCCATGTAAATCAGAGCGTTGCACAGGTTAAAATAATATATTGTATATAGAATCATAGAATAGCACAGCACAGGTGGACATTCGGCCCATCGGGTCTGTTGCTTTTTCAAACAATTCACAAATGCATCAAAATGACTATTAATCTATATTTTTCCCTTCTTTTAAACATACAGCCGATTTTAGTGAGCATCGTTAAGATACATTCCTTCATTTTGAATCCTGTCCATTTTGTCCCAATTCCCTTCTGAAGACGCATTACCCCAAACTACTCTCTCATACAAACACATAGTTATAGAACAATATACTTTGAAAATCTTGAGCAAATCCCACAGAATAAAGAGTGATTCCTAATGACTAAGGTAACCGGTTTGTGTTTTTTTTTTAAACCAAAGTTTTAACCCCAAATCAATTGGAAAAACTCTACAGTGCTGTTTTAAATCTGTTTTAAATCTATTCATAGTAACAAAGTAAAAATGTTCAGTAAACTGCACTTATGTTAATAGATCATAGTCACCACTTTCACTTACCCTGGGTTGTAAAGCATGACGGCTGAAAGATTTTCACAGGACTTAGAAAGGTCTGTCATAGACAAACTAAAGGTAGTCAGCAGTCCACTCTGCAAAAGTGTACAACAGATAAAACTTATCAAGAAGTGCAGACGGATAAAATTAGTGATATTTTACTTAACATGTAAATTGCAAATCAAAATCATCAGAAATCTACAATACAAGATGTATCTTTCAAATGTTAAAAATTATGTCCACTTGGATAGAGGATTCTGTTATTGACCAGTTAGCCTAACATCTGTTGTTGGGAAAATGCTGGAGTCCATTATTAAGGAAGCAGTAGCAGGACATTTGGAAAAGCATTACACAGTTAAGCAGAGTCAGCATGGTTTTATGAAAGGGAAATAATGTCTGACAAATTTGCTGGAGTTCTTTGAGAATATAACGAGCAGGGTGGATAAGTGAGAACCAGTGGATTGTGGTGTATTTCGATTTCCAGAAAGCATTCGATAAGGTGCCACATAAAAGGTTACTGCACAAGAGCTCACAGGATCGGGGGTAATATATTAGCATGGATAGAGGATTGGTTAACTAACAGAAAGTCGGGATAATGGGTCATTTTCCGGTTGTCAAACAATAACTAGTGGGGTGCCACAGTGATCGGTGTTGGGGCCTCAACTATATTAATGACTTTGATGAAGGGACAGAGTGTGCAATGTAGCCAAGTTTGCTGATGAGACAAAGATGGGTGGGAAAGCAAGTTGTGAGTTGGACACAAAGAATCTGCAAATGGAAATTGACAGGCTAAGTGAGTGGGCAAACATTTGGAAGATGGAGTATAATGTGGGAAAGTGTGAAGTTATCCACTTTGGCAGGAAAAACAAAAAAGCAAATTATTATTTAAATGGAACGAGATTACAAAATGCTGCAGTGGAAAGAGACCTGGGGGTCCTTGTGCATGAAACACAAAAGGTTAGTACGCAGGTACAGCAAGTAATCAGCAAGGCAAATGGAATGTTGGCCTTTATTGCAAGGGGGATGGAGTATAAAAGCAGAGAACTGCTACAACTGTACAGGGTATTGGTGAAGCCACACCTAGAGTACTGCATGCAGTTTTGGTCTCCTTATTTAACTTGCATTGGAGGTTGTTCAGAGAAGGTTCACTAAAGTTGATTCCGGAGATGAAGGGTTGACTTATTAAGAATGGTTGAGCAGGTTGGGCCTATACTCATTGGAATTTAGAAGAATGAGAGGTGATCTTATCGAAACATAAAAGATACTGAGGGGCTCAACAAGGTAGATGCAGAGAGGATGTTTCCCCTCGTGGCGGAATCTAGAACTAGGGTGCATACTTTCAGAATAAGGGGTCGCCCATTTAGAACCGAGATGAGGAGGAATTTTTTCTAAGGGTCGCAAATCTGTGGAATTGTCTGCCCCCAAGAGCTGTGGAGGTTGGGTCATTGAATATATTTAAGGTGGAGTTAGACAGATTTTTGAATGATAAGGGAGTGAAGAGATATGGGGAGCAGGTGGGAAAGTGGAGTTGAGCCCAAGATCAGATCAGCCATGATCTTATTAAATGGAGGAGCAGGCTCGAGGGAGAAAAATGGTCTACTCCTGCTCCTATTTCTTATGTTCTTATTATGGTGAAACTGGTTTTGTATTTAATTTCCTCACTGCATCAGAATGTAGCCGGTAATATTTTTGGAGGTATATTATCACGCAGTAAGGACATAAACCTGCTTTTTCCTCTTGCAGATCCCTTTCAGCTTAGATGCTTCTGTCATTTGGAGGTAAACAGGTCACCACCAATGCCACCATTAGTTGGCTGCCATGAGGCACACTGATGGATTTAGTGAAAAATCCTTGAGGAGACAGCAGAATACAATCCAGTCATCCACGTGCAGCACAACTCGCATGAGGACGTCATCAGTGGAGTTTCACCTTTGCCATTACTGTTAAACCATGCACATTTGTATTTTTAATTGCAAAGTAATTCCAGCTATGATTCTGATGCTTTCCATTAAAACACCTCGTTATGTTCATGATTTTAAAAATCTATCCTCAGTCACCAGGTCAAGATGTTGCTCGTTATGGTCACCTTGATGAATTCCATCAATACCACCCTTTGGTTAATTTTTCCAGGGCATGCTTGTGTGATGCAAATGAAACATCTATTTTTCATTCAAATCATCATCCTTCCTATCCACTTCCTAATACCTCAGTTAAGACTCAACCTGTGGGAGTAAAACTACTTGAGTGTAAATATCAGTTGTGGCTTAAATTCAAACTCATGTCCTCTAGCCAAGAGGACAATAATAATGCAGTGTAGCAATGTGGCAGTTCTTCTACATTATTTACACTGTACAAAAAAAACCCTGAAAAATATAGGATTAGTTTAAAAATTATCTTGTTCTTTACTAATTAAACATTTACTTTTGGGAATTCATGTAACATTTGGTCAAGATCCAAACTACTTGACATACCTTCCTTTTTTCTCGGAGTTTAGCGGCTTCTTTAGGATGATTAAACCTGAACATGTTGGTTCTCCCCAGCAGTATGACAGCTCCTTTAAGGGAGGGGAAAGAAAAGTTGAATTCTTCCATTTCCTAAGATTTACCAAAATACTTCTAGATAGTCTGCCAGTGAATGTAGCTTAGTGAAGTGCACTTACTAAGGGCTCAATTTTAGCCAGGAGTTGCTCCGTTTTTTTTGGAGCAACTTGATTTTTCTGGAGTATCTTAAAAATCTCCATTTTGCACATTCAATTTACGCCAGTGTAAGTGAGTTAGTTAGGATTTTTTGTGTTTCGTTTTTTTTCCTCAAAGGGGGGCGTTACTAGCCACCTACGCCAGTTTTGGCCATTTAGTCCACTTTGGCCAGCTAATAGTTACTCCAAATCTACTTAGGCCAGCGTATATGGCCACTTCAGAAAACCCTTGCGGAGAGTTAAGAAATCAGCGCAGGTAGGCACATCGGAGGCCAGCAGAATTTAATGACTTGACTAAAGAATGTGAATAGGATCAAACAGCTATACAAGACATCATATGACAAACTTTGCAAAGTTAATTTACTATACAACAGAAGCATTCATGAAAGCTTAAACTACAGAAATAAAAGTAGTAAGAGATAGTTGAATGAAATTGCCCCAATCTCTCAACTAATTTAAACAACTATTTGTTTACAATGATCATACTGGACCAAAATTGAGCCCATATTATCTAAATAAGTCGACTTCAATAAATAAGATATTCTCTCAGTGTTCCTCCGTCACTTATGTTCTTCTTTCACAATAGCACCAGGTGAATAGGCTTAACAAATGGTCATCACTATTCACGAGACAAAACATATTTACATAATTTTTTTCAAAATATCCAAAAGTCCAGGAAAATGACAAGCCATTAAGAAAGTTCAAAAAATAGCTACAGTGCATAAAATTTCAAACCAGAGGTCGATCGCACTGGGCTGGCTCTGCCCCCGACTCAACTGGCCACGCTGCGCGACGACCGAGGAGAGGCCGGACAGCGGCCAAAGTGGGGAGTAATTTTTTCGGTGCACTTATCAATGGAGAAAAGCGGCGCATCTCCGGTAAGTGCCCCAAAAAAAGGATGGACCAAAATTGAGCCCCAAGTGATTACAGTTATCTTGGTCATGACAAAGTACCAACAAAATCAAATGGTGCTTTTACACAAAAACACAGAATTTGCGCTTCGTTTCAGAAAGGTATGATTGAACAACACATTTCCACAAGTAGTGTAAAGGGAAGTTAACAGTTTTCAGGAGAGTAAATATTTCAACCCGAGAACACGGACATTCAAAATCAACCTGCCGATCTTCAATTCCCCAGCCACTTATACAGTGGCATCCATTACTTCTTAAATGAAAGGATAAAAATCAGCAGACTGCAATTAGCCACTCTGTGCTTTTGTTTTAACAAGGAACAGATTTATTAGGAAAGAATGTGTAGCTTTGTATGCAGAATTTGTAATACAAGTACTGTACTATCACATGTACTCCATGTTTTACATATTCTTAAGACATTCTAATATGCTAAAATGGACACCAACATGAATTTGTAACTGCAACCATGTAGTTGTTTTTTTTAAACTAGGAATTAATCTCAAATCCTTTAAATGTCAACAATAGATTTTGGATTATATGTCAGTAAAATTGTGGAAACAGTTTGATACACAAAATATTCATGTTGAAGGAATAGAAAAGGTTTCAAAATACTGCTACAAGCAGCTTTTCTTCCCAATATTTTTAAACTGGTCTATAATGCAGAATCCTTGTTTAAAAAAAAAAAGTGTACTTGAAGCTCTCCATTTTATTCACAACATTTGCCAATTAAGTCAGAAAACCTCAGATTTTATCAGTACATTCTGGCTATGCAAATATTGAATAGAACTCCCATCAATTCTGTTAAGTGTAATACTTAAGGAGGCAATCTGTTCTTGAGATATAGAAATGTATTATGTTATCAATCTTCTGGATTACACCATGCTCATGGGATCATGAAAGAACCTAAAGGTTCCTGGGAGGGAAAAAAAAATTTAACCTTACTGGATTAACCTTCCCCCAATTAATGCAGCAATGAAATTAGACAAAAGAAATCCATTGACTTGGTAATGAAGAACTATTTTCATGTGTCTGCAATGTGTTTAATCTATGTCAGTATGAGTATGCTAGTTCAGACTATTGATGGCAGGAATTAAAAAACTATGTATCCAGCAGAGCTAACATAACATTAAGGATAAACTTGATCATATTGACAAATTGTAGTCAATTATGGCTTGATTTTAAAAGATGTTAACTCACTTCCCCAAGGTATTTTAAAGGTTTGACCCTGAAACACAAAAGTTCCGCTCCTCGGTCAGCTCTGGAACGGGCAGATCTGACAAGTGTGTAGCTGTTTAGACAAGGTCAACAAATAAATATACATGTACCACAAACATTTTTTTTAAATTACATTTTTAGGGCCCAAGTTTCCACACGATAAAAAACGGGCGCCCCTCCGAGCTGGGCGCCCGTTTTTCACGCCTAAAACGGCGCCTAAAAAAAAACTCGCGATTCTGGAGTGTTCTGCAGCTCGTTGTCTGCCTGGCGCGGCGCCCAGGGGGGCGGAGCCTACACTCGCGCCGATTTTGTAAGTGGGAGGGGGCGGGTACTATTTAAATTAGTATTTTTCCTGCCGGCAACGCTGCGCGTGCACGTTGGAGCGTTCGCGCACGCGCAGTGTGAAGGAAACATTGGCACTCGGCCATTTTTGTAGTTTTTTGTAGCTGTTTAATGTTTGAACATTTTTTAATAAAAGCACATTGCCATCAGCACATCAGCACTTGCAGCCTTCTCACTATCTCCTTCCCCCCTCCCCTGCGGGAAGAACGGGCGCCTCCTCCCCCCCCCACTCGCGGGAAGAACGGGTGCCTCCTCCTCCTCCTCTTCCCCCCCTCTCTCTCCCTCCCCCTCCCCCCTCCTCCTCCTCTCCCCCTCCCTCCTCCTCCTCTCCCCCTCTATCCCCTTCCCCTCTCCCCCTTCCCCTCTCCCCTCACTAGTACATATTTTTTACCAGCTCCCAAAAAAGCCACTGGTAGAGTTCAGTAAAGACATCAAAGCTATGCCCTGCATCTGCATTAGTTCTGGACGAATGGACTTCGATTAATTGTTGATCTGCCAGTTAGTGGCATAATATGTTCCACAACAAAATTTAGCAACAAGATTGCATAGAAATTGATATAAACAAAAAAGCAAAATACTATGGATACTGAAATCTGGAATAAAAACAGAAAATGCTGGAAATCTCAGCAGGTCGGGCAGCATCTGCAGAGAGGAAGCAAAGTTAACGTTTCGGGTCGATGACTCTTCGTCAGAACTGGAGAGTGTTCGAAAAGAACAGATTCTTAACAAGCACTGAAAGGGGAAGAGGAAGAAAAAACAAAATGGAAGGTCTGTGATAGGTTGGAAGACCAGAGAGATTATGACCCAAATTCAAATGGTAATGCCAGGAGTTAGAAAAACATTAGTCGAGATAAGAGTGTGACTGGTGTGATTATAACCAACTGCCATTAGAGACAAGGAGAAAAAAAAAAAACAGGTTCTGAGGGGTGCGGGAAGGGAGGCAAAGATTTGCAGCTGTTACGCTCTGAAATTTTTTAACTTGATGTTGAGTCCAGAAGGCTGTAAAGAGCTTAAATGAAAGGTGAGGTGCTGTTCCTTGAGCTTCGTTGGAACAGTGTAGGAGACTGAGGACAGAGAGGTCAGAGTGGGAGTGGAGCGGAGAATTAAAAGTGACAGGCGATTGGAAGCTCAGGTCACACTTGTGGACTGAACGGAGGTGTTCCATAAAGCGATCACTCAATCTGCGTTTGGTCTCCCCAATGTAGAGGAGACCACACCGTGAGCAGTGAATACAGTATACCTAATTGAAAGAAGTACAAGTAAATCGCTGTTTCACCTGGAAGGAATATTTGGGGCCCTGGATAGTGGGAAGGGAGGTAAAAGGGCAGGTGTTGCATCTCCTGCACTTGCATGGAAAGGTGCTGTGGGAAATTGATTTAATTACTGTGAATAAAGACTATTTCCTTGAAATTATACATTAGTGTATTGGATGCAAATACAATGATATAATATAATCTGCATTCTAAGGGATGCGGTTGGAAAATGTAAAATTTTGACAGGGTCTCTAAACAACATTTGGATGGTCCAATTTTCTTCCCAAATTGTCAAAGTAAACTGACTATGTGCTCATTACTTAAAAAGCTGAAACTAAGGCTTGAAGACTGTGCCTTCAGAGATCAGACTAGTCAGAATTGTGTGTGACTTAAGAGAGAGAGAGATAGTAGACTGAAATACCAGCTACATAAACTCTAATCAAGATTGACTGAGGCTGATTACGCATTTAGGTGGCAGCAATTTGAGAGCTGAGGAAAGGTAAAATCATAGACATCAAATTTGGAATGTCTGACTTGGATTTTCTTGTCGCAAAGACATATCACTTCCAGCCTACAATACGTGCCTTTGAATCTTTTTGGATGTCAAGAGATCCTCATCTAACAACCATTTCTCTCAACAGTCTTGTCATTAAGCAGAGGGTCTGGGATGCAGTATCTAGATTTCTCAGTTCAATGGAGATAAGTGATCAACAGTCATATTTTCTCTGATTCAGTAGGGGTCACAACACAAAGTTCCACAGACAAACATGTGGAAAGACATCATGGAGAAGGTGCACTCAAAGGCTACAATCCCCTCAACAAGGAAAAAGGTCAGTATGAAGTTTAATGGCCTAACGAAGAGCACAAACAGAAGCACATAAAGTACAGAAAGAATGCACAAGTTGAGTAAAGCCATATATGCCAATGTGTCTACAGTAAGCATTCCATCTTTATCAGCATAATTTCCAAAAACGATGTGGAGTAGACAATACTGCTGCTGTACCCAGCTGCAAATACAAATCTAAACATTATAATCTGATCAACTATCATGTTTAAATTTAGCTTTAAAAGTACTAAATACATGCACATAAAAATATGAACGTGTGCATATCTTTAGTAATACACAGTTCCTTCTTATGGCACTTAGGTGAAGCTTACATTCAACAGTTCAGTAAGAACTAGTACGGATAGGGACTCAAAGGTGTTTAGTTGAACGTGCCTGTCCCAAAATACTGTTGGAAGGTGATATCGTGCAAATAGGGTTGCCCCAAATACAATGACGTGTGCTTAATACTATGGCATGTGATAAGAGCACTCCTTTACGGTGGGTAAAAGTTTAAAAGTGGCAAGCACGACCATGTCAGAAGTAGTAGTGATATGTGCATAATCACTCATTACGTGCCATCTGATGCCTTTGCAGGTATAGGGTGCACAAGTTAGAAAAAGCAACAGCAGCACATGGGGAAGATCATCTCAGGACCTGCATTCGTCATCCTCACCGTCACTGTTTAACATCTCTCCAAGGATAGGAATATCATGATGAAAGTATGAGCTTCACTGGCGATAGGGTGCAACCATGGGAATCTGAAGAGCGGCTAGAGAGGTGTTATGCAGAGTCAGTCCTGCAACACTTGGGGCTAATAACAGGGGTGCAGACCACCATGAAGACTCATTTGACCACAGGATGGTTCAGCACATGATGGTGTGAAAACTTCATTTGGCTCCCTTGAGAATACCACAGCGGAAAGTCTGCAGCAGTTGGTATTCATGTGTACCAATGTAGGCCGACTGGCTAATGTCTTGGGTAAGAGTTTTCTTGCATGATATCTAAAGGCCAGGAGGCAGAGGAATCTGCAGTAGCCTCATCCTTTATGAAGCACATTGGTACAGTGCATTTATCTTGATGCTTTATGGTGTAAACTGCAGGAAACTCTAAAAGCAGCTTCATCTCTTTGGAAAGAAATAGTACAGAACCCTAAAAGAAGCATTTCATGATTGCATAAAGGTGCATAATTCATTGTTCTCACAAACCATTGCATGTCATGTGTACCTGGCCTGCTGCAGTGGCATTTCCTTTGAAGGGAAAGGAGTTAATGCCTCCATCAAAAGAGCAAGCAATGGGATTTTTTATTATAATGCTGTGCAAATATTTACATAGCGCAAGTTCAAGGGTGTACGCTACAATACTAGAGAAAGTTGGTACATAGACATAGAAACATAGAAACATGGAAAATAGGTGCAGGAGTAGGCCATTTGGCCCTTCGAGCCTGCACCACCATTCAATATGATCATGGCTGATCATTCTCTCAGTACCCCTTTCCTGCTTTTTCTCCATACCCCTCGATCCCCTTAGCCGTAAGGGCCATATCCAACTCCCTCTTGAATATATCCAATGAACTGGCATCAACAACTCTCTGCGGCAGGGAATTCCACAGGTTAATAATTCTCCGGGTGAAGAGGTTTCTCCTCATCTCAGTCCTAAATGGTCTACCCCTCATCCTAAGACTGTGTCCCCTGGTTCTGGACTTCCCCAACATCGGGAACATTCTACCCGCATCTAATCTGTCCCGTCCCGTCAGAATCTTATATGTTTCTATGAGATCCCCTCTCATCCTTCTAAACTCCAATGTATAAAGGCCCAGTTGATCCAGTCTCTCCTCAAAGGTCAGTCCTGCCATCCCGGGAATCAGTCTGGTGAACCTTTGCTGCACTCCCTCAATAGCAAGAACGTCCTTCCTCAGATTAGGAGACCAAAACTGTACACAATATTCCAGGTGAGGCCTCACTAAGGCCATGTACAACTGCAGTAAGACCTCCCTGCTTCTATACTCAAATCCCCTAGTTATGAAGGCCAACATACCATTTGCCTTCTTCACCGCCTGCTGTACCTGTATGCCAACTTTCAATGGCTGATGCACCATGACACCCAGATCTCGTTGCACTTCTCCTTTTCCTAATCTGCCGCCATTCAGATAATATTGTGCCTTCACGTTTTTGCCCCCAAAGTGGATAACCTCACACTTATCCACATTATACTGCATCTGCCATGCATTTACCCACTCACCTAACCTGTCCCAAGTCATCCTCTGGCCTCTTAGCGTCCTCCTCACAGCTCACACTGCCACCCAGCTTAGTGTCATCTGCAAACTTGGAGATATTACACTCAATTCCTTTATCCAAATCATTGATGTATAGTGTAAAGAGCTGGGGTCCCAGCACTGAGCCCTGAGTCCACTAGTCACTGCCTGCCATTCGGAAAAGGACCCATTTATTCCGACTCTCTGCTTCCTGTCTGCCAACCAGTTCTCTATCCACGTCAGTATATTACCCCCAATACCATGTGCTTTCCTGTCACTGCTTTCCAAATGCGCTGCTATTTCATCCTTAATAATTGATTCCAATATTTTCCCCTGATGTCAGGCTAACCGGTCTATAATTACCCGCTTTCTCTTTCCCTCTCTTTTTAAAAAGTGGTGTTACATTAGCTACCCTCCAGTCCATAGGAACTGATCCAGAGTCGATAGACTATTGGAAAATGATCACCAATGCATCCACTATTTCTAGGGCCACTTCCTTAAGTACTCTGGGATGCAGACTATCAGGCCCCGCGGATTTATTGGCCTTCAATCCCATCAATTTACCTAACACAATTTCCCGCCTAATAAGGATATCCTTCAGTTCCTCCTTCTCACTAGACCCTCGGTCCCCTAGTACTTCCAGAAGGTTATTTGTGTCTTCCTTCGTGAAGACAGAACCAAAGTATTTGTTCAATTGGTCTGCCATTTCTTTGTTCCCCATTATAAATTCACCTGAATCCGACTGCAAGGGACTTACGTTTGTCTTCACTAATCTTTTTCTCTTCACATATCTGTAGAAGCTTTTGCAGTCAGTTTTTATATTCCCGGCAAGCTTCTTCTCTTTTCCCCCTCTTAACTAAATCCTTCGTCCTCCTCTGCTGAATTCTAAATTTCTCCCAGTTCTCAGGTTTGTTGCTTTTTCTGGCCAATTTATAGGCCTCTTCCTTGGACTTAACACTATCCTTAATTTCCCTGGTTAGCCACACTTGAGCCACCTTCCGCATTTTATTTCTACTCCAGGCAGGGATGTACAAGTTCATCCATGTGATCTTTAAATGTTTGCCATTGCCTATCCACCGTCAACCCTTTAAGTATCATTTGTCAGTCTATTCTAGCCAATTCATGCCTCAAACCATCGAAGTTACCTTTCCTTAAGTTCAGGAACCTAGTTTCTGAATTAACTGTCATTCTCCATCTTAATAAAGAATTCTACCATGTTATGGTCACTCTTTCCCAAGGGGCCTCGCACAAGATTGCTAATTAGTCCTTTCTCATTACACATCACCTAGTCTAGGATGGCCTGCTCTCTAGTTGGTTCCTCGACATAGTTGTTTAGAAAACCATCCCTAATACACTCCAGGAAATCCTCCTCCACTGCATTGCTACCAGTTTGGTTAGCCCAATCAATATGTAGATTAAAGTCGCCCATGATAACTGCTGTACCTTTATTGCATGCGTCCCTAATTTCTTGTTTGATGCTGTCCCCAACCTTACTACTACTGTTTGGTGGTCTGTACACAACTCCCACTAGTGCTTTCTGCCCCTTGGTATTCCGTAGCTCCACCCATACGGATCCCACATCATCCAAGCTAATGTCCTTTCTTACTATTGCATTAATTTCCTCTTTGCTACCCAGCCTCCTTTTCCTTTCTGTCTATCCTTTCTAAATGTTGAATACCCCTGAATGTTGAGTTCCCAGCCTTGGTCACCCTGGAACCATGTCTCCTTGATGCCAATTACATCATACCCGTAAACTGCTCTCTGCGCAGTTAATTCGTCCACCTTACTCCGAATACTCCTCGAATTGAGGCACAGAGCCTTCAGGCTTGTCTTTTTAACACACTTTGCCCCTTTAGAATTTTGCTGTAATGTGGCCCTTTTTGCCTTAGGTTTCTCTGCCCTCCACTTTTATTTTTCTTCTTTCTATCTTTTGCTTCTGCCCCCATTCTACTTCCCTCTGTCTCCCTGCATAGGTTCCCATCCCCCTGCCATATTAGTTTAACTCCTCCCCAATAGCACTAGCAAACACTCCCCCTAGGACATTGGTTCCGGTGCTGCCCAGGTGCAGACTGTCCGGTTTGTACTGGTCCCACCTCCCCCAGAACTGGTTCCAATGTCCCAGGAATTTGAATCCCTCCCTTTTGCACCACTCCTCAAGCCACGTATTCATCTGAGCTATCCTGCGATTCCTACTCTGACTATCACATGGCACTGGTAGCAATCCTGAGATTACTACTTTTGAGGTCCTTTTTAATTTAGCTCCTAGCTCCCTAAATTCATCTCGTCGGACCTCATCCTGTTTTTACCTATATCGTTGGTACCTATAAGCACCACGCCAACTGGCTGCTCACCCTCTTTTTTCAGAATGCCCTGCACCCGCTCCGAGACATCCTTGACCCTTGCACCAGGGAGGCAACATACCATCCTGGAGTCTCGGTTACGGCCGCAGAAGCGTCTATCTATTCCCCTTACAATTGAATCCCCCATCATTATCGCTCTCCCACTCTTTTTCCTGCCCTCCTGTGCAGCAGAGCCACCCACGGTGCCATGAACTTGGCAGCTGCTGCCCTCCCCTGATGAGTCATCTCCCTCAACAGTACCCAAAGCGGTGTATCTGTTTTGCAGGGGGATGACCGCAGAGGACCTCTGCACTACCTTCCTTCCACTGCGCTTCCTGTTGGTCATCCATTCCCTATCTGGCTGTGTACCCTTTACCTGCGGCAAGACCAACTCACTAAATGTGCTATTCACGTCATTCTCAGCATCGCATATAGCATTTAGAAAATAAGTACTGAAAGGTATCCAAGGGGTAAAATTCAACTTGAAATCAGTGGAAAGGAAATTCTGGTGGGGTGTATAATGGGCAGCTGATCTGCTACCGCCTGTTTTGCATCCCCACTGAAGCGGAGTTTTACCCGTTTGAAACATTAAAAGATTTGGAACCACATAACCAGAGAATGAAATTCTATACAAAATGACAAGCTTAAGTAAAATGTAATCACGTTGAATTTATTTAACCCAGAATATTTTGTAATTCAATAAATAGAAATAGTTTTATACATGGCAAACTTAAAAAAAAATCTTGAGAAAATTCTAATAATTTGTAATTTGTGGTTATCAGTTTTCTTTCTCTCTAGTTTAAATTCCTGTAAATCTTTTGTTGAGTTTAATAAAAATTCTGCCATTGTCACTGCTGCTATCCTCTGACAGGAGTTGAGCAAGACAAAGGGTCCTTTCAAAAGAATGTGTTGAGGCAGAATTCATATGAGGAAATGGGAGATTAAAACTCAATGGGGTCAAAATTCGGTACCGCCATTTTTGAGGCGGCGTCACCGGCTAAGATACATTTTTAGCGCCTCTCTTCTCCAAATGCGGAATTCAGTGCTGCCGCCTAAAAAGTGGATAGCACTGTAAAAGCACGGCGTTGCACACTTATCTGGAGGCGCTACGCTGCGCTATGTAGATAATTAAGCGTGGGCTCAACGTCAGGGAGTTAGGCAGCATTTGGAGCTGCGCCACACACATAGTAGTGCCACCTGGACTGAATTGAGGCATTGATTAGGCGCCTCAACGCCTCCTGGGTATATTCGCTTCCTACACACTCACTCAGATGATGAACATGGCAGACCTTGCAGCAGCAGCTTGTCAGTGTGCCCACCGGTTCACGGGCTCCTTGATGCACTGGAAAGGCATCGGCAGATGCTGAGGACAAAGGCTGGGAGGAGACCACAACCCCAAACGTACCAAATGCTATGGAAGGAACTAGCAGAGCAAGTGTCTGCGAGTGGCACGGTACCAAGGACAGCAATGCAATGCAGAAAAAAGTGGAACGACCTGATGCGGATAGCGAGGCCGAGTATCTTTAATTTCAAACTTCAACATGCTATGCTCTGACCTCAATGTGTACTCTCCGCTCAATGTAGTATCTCTAAGTGGGTGAGGCCACAGTCAAGGTTCCCATTTGCAACCTCACCCACTGCAAGGGCCTGCATGCGCTGTTAACCTTGCTACTCGGTTCTGCAGACCCACCCCTCATGTTGTTGACTCCTCAGTCTTCATATGCATGTCAAAGACGGTAGCCTCCCCATTACTGTTAGGTCCTGGCCCCTAATCCCACCAGTGCCACAGCAAGTCCGCACAGCGAATGGTAGTTACATTGAACTGTGAAGACGGTCAAGATAAAAATGTAATAAACATCGAACTGTGAAGACTGTCACAGAGTAGCATGTACTAAAGTATGTAAGGCACTTAGGACACACTGACAGAAGGCCTCTAACTCCGAGTTTCTCTTTAATGTTAGTCGAAACCCGCACACAACCAATGGGAACAAATGTGGACTGGTGGAGGGGAGCCAGACTTCCAAGTGCTCACTCCATTGGAGGAGCGGATAGCTGCCCTGATGGGCGTTCAAGTTGGTGCGATGGTGGTGGGTGCGGGTCGAGCCCCCTCACCCAGATTTCTGCAGACGATGCTTTGTCCCGGGGGAGCAGCAGCCTGTTGCGGCAGTTGGAACGTGATGTCGTTTCTCTAGATGACATAGTTCCGCCTTCGCAGCTGCCGCTCTCTGCAATCCATCCACAAGAGATTGTTGCCGCCCACGCTGAGGTTATGTAGTCCGCAGCCGGGTCTTCCAGGTCGGGGACATCCTGCTGGACCAGCATGTGTGACTGTGGAAACCAACTACCAGCCTTGCTGAAGGCCCTGGGACCCCATTGAGGAGCGGTAGGCGTTGGGGGGGGGGGGGGGCGGGAGGGAAGGGAAGGGGTGGTAAAGCACCCTTCAAAACAAAGCAAAGACCTGTGGGAAGGTGGCCACATATATCTTCACAAAGTGAGCATATATGAGCTTTTATAACTAGTTGCGCTTCTATGACCCACCAAACCCTTGCTTGATAGTCAGCAGAGATAGATAGCTTGTTGCAATGTGAGCTCATGTACATTGTTGCACTTGGATGAACGATGCAACAATTGTTTGGTAGTCGCCAGAGATGGTTACTTTGTTAGAAAATGAACTGATGTCAATAGTTGCACTTGGATGTCTCAGAATGTTTGAAGGGGTTTTGTGGATACGTTGCTGTGTTGGGGATGAAGTTGTTGTCTTGTGCTTGTTTTCAGCACACATGATTTGTTTGCAATAAACCAAGTTTGGATGGTTCACATGATTATGCAGTGATTATTAAAGACGGAGGGCTGCAGGGTGGGTAGCGATGTATTTAGTTGATGCCCAAGTGTATAGGCTGGGCATTCGGCACGTCAAGTCATTCATTGGAATCGATGAGCGATGAGTCTCTGACAAGCAGCCCTTCCACCTGCAGCAGTGTCACGCTGCCTCCTCCTTGGCTGAAGCTCGTCTTCCTCATCATCATCGTCCTCCTCCTGAGGTGGATCTTCCTGGTGGTAATGGATGGCCCCTCATAATGGTCAGGTTGTGCAGCAAGCAGCAAACAACGGTGATCATGGAGACTATCAGGGGAGTACTGGAATGCCCCTCCAGCGGAAACGCTGCTTCAAAACCGCTAAGTTTGCTCAATAATGGCCCAGGTTGTGGTATGGCTGCTGTTGTAGTGCTGCTCGGCAGAGGTGGTAGAATTGCGGAGGGGCTTCATCAGCCAGATAGCCACACCATATCCTTTGTCGCCCAGGAGCCAGCCACGGCCTTCATATGGTGTTTTGAAGAGTCGTGGCACAGTGCTCTCCTGCAGGATGAAGGCATTGTGGCAGCTGCCAGGATATCGGACATTGACAGTGAAGATCATCTGCCTGAAATTGCAGACCAGCTGTACCATTGAGGGAGTGGAATCCCTTGCGATTCCGAAAGACCTCTCCATTACGGTGCGGGGCCCTCAATGCCACATGCGCACAATCAATGGCTCCCTGAACCCTGGAGAAGCCCGCTATCCTGGCAAAGCCACATAATTTGCTCATCCTGGTCTTCCCTTGACATGCTGAACTTAATGTAATCCATTTGTTTGCCGTAGAGAGCATCGGTCACCAGGTGAATGCAGCAATGTATTGCAAACTGCGAGATGTTGCATAAATCGCCTATAGGAGACTGGAAGGAATCGGTAGCATAGAGGTTGAGGACTACTGTCACTTTCACTGCCACTGGCAGCGAAGTCCTGGTGCCGATGTCAGCTGCCAGGTATGTCTGCAGAAGGTTGCAAATCTCTGTCACCACCTCCTTGCGGAACCTCGGCCTTAAGCACTGCTCCTCGGACATCTCATGATAAGAATAATGTGCACGCTAAACCCTGCGTGTATACAGCCTCCTGCCCCCCCCATCTGGGGTGCCTCCTCTGGGGAGGATCCACATTTACCCTAAGCTGTCTCTGCAGCCGGTGCCTTTCCTGTTGTTGCCACAGGACGACGTGGTATGCGATCACTGCCCCCATCATTTTGCAGAGGTCACTGCGAAATGCAACTTTCAAATTTTTCCGATATGGAACCCAACCATGTGTTCAAGATACTAGTACTCAATCTGACAAGTCAACAGCTATACGATGCCAACACCCTACTCTCTGTGCGAGCATCAAACGCAGCACTGACCAAGACCTGAGTCCCGGCTGCAACTCCCTTTAAATAACACCCTGGATTTGTTTCTCCGCCTTGTGCGGTCCAACTTTTTCAGATGTCATCGACGCCAGCCGTTAAGTGAGGCAGCAAAAGTGAATGTGGCGAAGCCAAGGAGGCATTGTACCGTACTGACGTTATGATTTCCATGGCGTTAGCCGGCAGGACGTTATGTTTTAACACCCTTAAAAAAAATGACCAACGAATTTCGCGGCAGGCGTCAACAGCACCCAGCACCAGTCCAAATGTCTAACTCCCAGTTATCGCCTAACGCGTCATCAGCAGGCGTTAGCAACCGAATTTCAACCCCAATTAAACTCATTACAAACATGTCACGTAGATCAAGGCATTGATCTTTCCTGGGACTGCAACATAGTTTAGGCTGACATTCCAGTGCAGTATTGAGAAAATGCTGTGTTTTTGAAGGCACAGCCTTCAGATGACACATTAAATTGAAGCTCTGTGCCAGTGACCGAAATGGATGTTAAAAAATCCCATAGCACTATTCAAAGAGGAAAACATCATTCTTCCAGTATCTCAAACAATCCATTATAAAAAAGAGCCAGTAATTTGCTAGTCACAAATACTGCCAATTTGTCTACATAATAGTCACTGTAATAGCTAACTACATGTGAAATGCTTTGCGATTTCTGACAATGATAAAGCACTATATAAACGTAAGCCTTTCTTCCTTATTATAAAGGACTTACAGTTCTAGAGTGCCCTGACATAGAGAGATATGTCTTAGAGCACTTTAAATGATAGTGGACATGGAATGGCTATGAAGAAAGGGAAAGGAGGTGGTAGTCAAACAAAAAGAGTCTTAGAGGTTTTTGAAAGCAGGAAGGGAGGTGACAAGACAGAGGGTAGGGTAGAAAGTTCCTCAAGGTAGGCACCAATGTTGGAGCAGATGTAGCGGCTAATGAGTGGGCCCGTATCGGAGAAGCTGAGGATGAACACAAGACATACAGCTGGAGGAAATCACTGAGGAGCAGCGAGGCCGTGGAGGGATTTGAAGGCAGGACAAGGATCTTCAAGTCAATTCCCTAGGAGACAGGTAGTCAGAAGAGCCTGGCATGGTTGGGCCGTGGTTGCGTAAGTAGGTGGACATTAATGTTTTGAATGAGTTGTAGTTTGTGCAGGATTGAGTCAGATAGGCTATCAACGAAAGCACTGGATAATGAAAACATTAAATATTGAAAGAAAATTATTCATTGAAAAGCCTGTTTGGTGTTTTAATAGCTGTAGCATAAAACAGACAGCTGAGAAAAATAGGAGCTTTAATGCCTTCAGACTGGTGTATGTCACGAGAAAATTATACAGATAAGAAAGCCCATCTTTGCTCATCCAATCATTAAGACCATGGGACAATAAGTGGTTGAGGTACCAAAGGGGTGGGGTTGGGGGTGGGGGGGGGGGGATGGTGTCCATTCAACTGTACCTCAGCAGGAGTCAGCAACTTCAGGAGTGCGGTTGCAGGGGGTGGGGTGGGTCAGGGGAGTCAGGGAACAATTCTTCTGCATCAAAGGCACCCCCGGTCCCACTGTTTTTAAAATTATGTCAGAGTTTTCACCTCAATAATTCTATCCTGGACTCCATACCATATATTAATCATTGTGTGTAGAAGAACTTTCTGTTAAAGTCCTGAATTTGACTTTGACCCCATGTCACCTCACAATGTTGTTTGATCTAATTTTAAAAGGATTACCTTTTCCACATAATTTACTGACTTATTTACTTTTATAAGCCCCAGTTTCTCTAGTCTTTCCTCATGACTCAGACCCTTGACATTAGCGATCAGCCTTGGTGACTGTCCCTTGAAGCGCTTCCAGCACTTGACTTACTTCCTTCGTCTAGTGACGCAGTGTTCAAGGTGTGTCTGGTCAGAGAACTGTGCAATTTCATCCAGATTTCCTGCGTCTTGTACTTTGCTGTTTTGGCTAGACGCTTTAACATTCTATTGACTTTGTTTTTTGTTGCTCTGCTTGGTGTAGTTATTAAGTTAACACAAAACAGTGTACCTTGGTTTAGTTGAGTAGCTTCTTTAATATGATTTCCATTGACAGAACACTGTGCACCATTCAGTGGTATTACTGTTACTCTGTTATTGAGGTTTTCAAATATACAATGTTCACTTTCTAGGTCAAGACC
The DNA here is from genome assembly GCF_044704955.1 of Pristiophorus japonicus. Classification (NCBI taxonomy): domain Eukaryota; kingdom Metazoa; phylum Chordata; class Chondrichthyes; family Pristiophoridae; genus Pristiophorus; species Pristiophorus japonicus. The sequence goes on along the minus strand of NC_091985.1, from coordinate 126,123,853 downwards.
ATGGAGAACTGCAAGACAAAATGCAAAGAAGATTAAGTTTCATTAACTTTTGTTGCTTCAACAGATAGTTCTCATCACTTTCAGACCAAATAGCATCAAACATACTGTTGGCCCAAGATATTCTGTTTACTTTTGAATACTATATTTTTATTTGAGGGAAAGTAGTATGATCAGTGATGAAATGGCCATAAATGAATCAAATTTAGACAAGAGTCCCAAATTTACAACATAATTTCAGAAAACAAAACCAGTCATAACTGACATTGTAGTGTATTGTAACCAGGATAAACAGTGTAGGAATAAGTCTTTCACAACATTCACAATAAGTCTTTCATGAGAACAATAGTTAGCATGCATGAAAGACTCAAAAACAAACAGAATACAAGTGAAATATTCCTACTAACAACAGCTTGCATTTATGCAGCACTTTTCACATAGCAAAATGGCCAATGGTGATTCACAGAAAAAAGTGAATGGCAAATTAAAGAACATTAGGAGGGAGGACAAAAAGCTTGGTTCAACAGGTGGGTTTTAAAAAAGATTTTAAAGTAAGAGAAGTAGGTGGAAATAAACACAAGTTTAATGGAGAGAATTCCAAAGCATGGGGGGTTAGGCGGCTAAAGGCATGGCTGCCAACGGTAAAATGAAAGGAGGGAGGAATCACAGGAGAACAAGTCGAAGGAATGGAGAGTTCAGGACCGAGGGCTTGCAGCTCTAGAGGAGATTACAGAGATAGGGAGGAACAAGGTGTTGGGGAGGTCCTAACACAGGGTAAGAATTTTAAATTTACAATGTTGGGGGACTGGTTGTCAAATTTAGGTCAGCAAAGACAGGGGTTTTGGGAAAGCAGAAATTGGTGAACGACAGGAGTTTTGGATGAGCTGAAATTTACAAAGGGTTGGAGGATGGATGGGTTTGGAAGCTCAATTTGGGGTTGACTAGAATAGTGAAGTTGCGAACAGTCTGGTTCAGCCAGAGTGTGGGGCCAGGGAAAGGGATGAAGTTTGTTGCAGGGGCAAAGATGATATTTTCAGCCTTCTTAATGTTTGACTACAGGAAATGGTAGGACACTGAAGTGCAGAGGAACAAAGGGACCTTGAAATACATGACCACAGATTCCTGAAGGTAGCAGGCCAGGTTGATAAGGTGGTTAAGAAGGCATACAGAATGCTTGCCTTTATTAGCCAAGGCATTAGCGGGGGGGGGGGGGGTTATGCTTGAACTGTTAACACTGGTTAGGCCACAGCTAGAGTACTGCGAGCATGCTCTGGTCACAGCATTACAGGAAGGATGTGATTGCACTGGAGAGGGTACAAAGGAGATTTACAAGGATGTTGCCAGGAGTGGAGAATTTTAGCTATGAGGACAGATTGGATAAGCTGGGCTTGTTTTCCTTGAAACAGGAGGCTGAGGGGAGATCTTATTGAGGTGTAGAAAATTATGAGGGGCCTAGATATAGTGGATAGAAAGGACTTAATTCCCTTGGCAGAGGGGTCAACAATTTAAAGTAATTGGTAGAAGGTTTAGAGGGGATTTGAGGGGAAATTTCTTCACCCAGAGGGTTGTGAGGGTCTGGAACTCACTGCCTGAAAGGGTGGTAGAGGCAGAAACCCTCACCACATTTAAAAAGTACTTGGATGTGCATTTGAAGTGCTGCAACCTGCAGGGCTACAGACTTAGAGCTGCAAAGTGGGATTAGGCTGGATAGACTCTTGTTGGCCGGCACAGACACAATGGGCCAAAATGGCCTCCTTCCGTGCTGCAAGTTTCTATGATTCTATGAAATTGTACTTCAGCCACGACTGGATGACGGCAAGCAGTTTAACGTCACATAGGCAGTGGAGGGCTGGGGAGAAGTGGGACAGTAGAGCTAGAGGACATCAGTGTACACGTGGAAAGCGATCCCACATATGTAGATAACTCTACAACAACAACTTGCATTTATACAGCGCCTTTAAATGTCGTAAAACTTCCCAAGGTGCTTCACGGGAGCGTTAAGAAAGAAAATTTGACACCGAGTCAAATAAGGAGATATTAAGCGTGAAGGGGGTTAGGCTTTAAGGAGCATCTTAAAACAAGGAAAGGTAGAAAGGTGGAGAGGTTTAGGGAGGGAATTCCAGAGTTTAGGTCCTAGGCAGCTGAAGGCACAGCCGCCAATGGTGGACCGATTAAAATCAGGATGCAAAATAGGCCAAAATTGGAGGAGCGCAGAGATCGCAGTGGATTGAGAGGCTGGAGGAGGTTACAGAGATAGGGCAGGTAGAGGCCATGGAGGGATTTGAAAACAAAGATGAGATTTTTTTAAATTGAGGCATTGCCAAACCGGGAGTCAATGCAGATCAACGAGTATTGGGGTGATGGGTGAACGGGACTTGGAGAGAGCTAGGATACAGACAACAGAATTTTGATTGAGCTAAAGTTTATGTAGGGTGGAGGATGGGAAGCCAGCCAGGAGAGCATTGGAATAGTCAAGTCTAGAGGTAATAAAGGCATGGATGAGGGTTTCAGTAGCAGATGAGCTGAGGCAAAGGCAAAAATAGGCAGTCGTGTTGCTGGAGCGGATATGTGGTCAGCAACTCATAGGCCAAATACGATACCAAGGTTGCACACGGTCTGGATCAGCTTCAGACAGTTGCCAGGGAGAGGGCTGGAGTTGGTGGCTAGGGAATGATGCGTGTAGCTGGGACTGAAGACAATGCCTTCAGTCTTTCCAATATTTAGATGGAGGAAATTTCTGCTCATCCAGTACTGGATGTCGGACAAGCATTGTGACAAATCAGAGACAGTGGAGGGGTCGAGAGAGATGGTGGTGAGATAGAGCTGGGTATTGCCAGTGTCAATGTTGCCTTTAATTTTTTTTGGTGCACGGCCCCTTTAAGGGGCTGAGCGGCCCATTCAAAATACGGCTCATGCCCGATTTTTCTCCATTTAAAAGCCGGTGAACCTGCTGCGCAGGTGCTACAGAATGCTGCGCAATTGAGCAGCTTAAAGGGAACACTGGTCAGCGTGGTACATGTGGAACATGACGTCGTGTTTTTGGCTGATGTTGGCGAGGGGCAGCATGTAGATATACCAAAGACGAGGAAGAGGGGATAGCTAAGGATGCATTCTCAGGTATCTCCGAGATGTTGGAATGCTAGGTATTAAGAACAGATTAACTAACCAATGTCTTGCTCAGTAGTGGCATCTTCCCGTCCAACATAGGTTTTCCCCTCCTATTAAAGAAGACAATACATTTTTACAAGCTGCAGGCAAAAAGGCCAATTGCTACTAAAAAATAAAATCAAGTGAATGATTGGGGTGATCACTGTAGGAAAACATCAGATCATTCCAAACTCCTGACTTGGTGTAAACAAAGTTTATTAAAAGCAATAAATAGCAATCAATACTTATGATATATTGCCCATTTACAATAAATGTACACAAGCAAAATACTGCAGATGCTGGAAATCTGAAATAGAAACAGAAAATGCTGGAAATACTCAGCAGATCAGGCAGCATCTGTGGAAAGAGAAACAGAGTTAACGTTTCAGGTCAATCACCTTTCGTCAAAACTGGGAAAAGTTAGAAATGTAACAGATGTTAAGCAGGTGCAGAGGTGGGGGGAGGGGAGGAAAGAACAAAAGGGAAAGGTGATAGGGTGGAAGGCAGGAGAGATTAAATGACAAAAAAGGGATGATGGTGAGGCGCAAAAGGAGATGGTAATGAGACAAGTAAAGAAGCAAAAGATCATTCGAGAAGAGGTGTAAATGAGAATGGCAGAATCATTAACCGCTGCCATATGAAAAAATAGGGACAGAGCTTATAGTGTGAAATTGTTGAACTTGATCAGACCAGAAGGCTGTAAAGTGCCTCATTGAAAGATGAGGTGCTGTTCCTTGAGTTTACGTTGAGCTTCAATTGGAACAGTGTAAGAGGCCTAGGACAGAGGTGTTAGAGTTGGAGTGGAGTGGAGAATTAAAGTGACAAGCGACATGGAAGCTACAATAAATGTAGCTATTTGGATTCACATTTAAAGCAGATTAAGTTGATTCAACCTGAACGAACAACAGAGAATGAAAACACCCAGATTTTGTGGTGGTTTTACATAAGAGTACAGCAAAATTATTCATATTGTCTGCAATTTGTTTCATTTCTTTAAAACTCATGAATTAAGCAAATTACATTTATCATCATATAATACAGCACAGTTAACTTTTGAGAAGTTGGAAATTTATCAATCTCGCTGCCGACTAAATTCAGTCTCAGCGCTCAAAGAATGCAGGGAACGCCAAATCAGGCACTAAAGGCGTAGGTGAGTGACATTAGGCTCCAAGTAATAACGAATGTGAGGTGTTGCGTAATTGGGAGTGAGCATTGGTGAAGGTGCCATTAAAGGGCAGGGTCACTGGAGTCTGCACACCAGTCCCCAATGATTCGGGGAGTGCAGAATGGAGACATGCTGTGGGATGAAATGCAAAGTCCTTTGATGCTCCACAACACTCCAGGGACTAAGCAGCCTTTATTTGGCTGCAGATACATCCTGCGCTCTCCGCCACTCATAACTGACCTTTGGAATGGAAGTTCCATGACAGCTGGGATGCATCCCTCTAAATAGCATCTCATCAGCCGGTTCATGCCTCCGCTCCACTGGTGCTGTTGGTGCGAGGAGGTACGGCAGGGGGCACTACTGAAGTTTGCAGATCGGGCGCCCAGCGAGCGATGCACGTGACTAATTACATGGTGGAAGGTGCTGAGGTGCTAACTGTTACTTTGGGGCTGGTGAATTTACCGTGTGGCGCGGGATTTGCCCCGCCGCGCGCCACTGCCTGAGCGCCCCAGCCAGACACTAACATGCTGAATTTCTCCCCCAGAGTGCCTCAACGTACCCAATAAAACTGCACAAAAAGGATATTTTCCAATAAGTAATTATCGTTCCCCCCTGTAGAGATAGAACACTTTGCATAAAAATGTTCTCCCGAGCATTTCCTTGACCTTTAAAAATTAGTGCTGTTATTATTATAATTACTTGTTTGAAACAAAGTTCCAGAAACATACGTTTCTGTACCGGTACATTTACAATATTAGCAAAGGAAACAATTTCCTCCTTCTGAGGATTATTACATGAAATTCTTCCTGTATTTGTATTTTAAAATCAATATAACTAATGTTTGTACATTTTACCCCCATGAGTTGCTAAATCCCTACTGTTTCTTTTCTGTAGTTATTGTACTTTCTTGATCAAATCCCAGTTTGGGAAAAATACATTTATTCTTGGGCTTCTCAGGAGCACAAGTACCCAGGTAATCTGTGGAGGTATTCTTTGTGCAACATTTCAACTTGCACTACAGCAAAGAAAAATGGTTTGTACGGTTTCTATTTTTAAAAAAAGCTGTATATGATCGCCTCCAAAATTATCAAAATAATATTGTCTAGGTTACACAAATCATCCTTACCTTGAGATGGTACAAAATAATTCCTGTACTAAGCAAGTCATCATCAATACCAATCAAATGAGGTAACTCGGAGTCCAGAACCACACCGATTCCTTCTTTTCGAAGAGCTAAAGTTTCTTCCTAAAACAATAAGAATGAAGATTGACTGCTAGAAATTAGACAACTATTACCTGTAAAACAAATAGAAGATAATTATTGTAAGTCTATGACAGGACTTATTTCTCAGCTGTCATGTTGTACTTACTGTGTTACATCTAATTATCAATAGAATCTTGGGTAAAATTTCTGCATCACACTTGCAGTTGTGGCTCAAATTTCATATTCATAACAGACGACATGGCAACGAAAACATAGCAACCAGGAATGTAAATTACCAAATCAGCAATTTCAAAAATCTGACAATTTATAAAGAAAATAATAAAAATAACCCGCACAATATGATTTTCTAGGATGGGAATACTTATAACAATGTTTGCCTTTCAAGGCCTATGTACATGTGAAAACACGAAGCGGCGACATCATGCGGGTTTTCAGAAACATCGCCATTAGCTCAGGAGGCTAAAGCTAGCAGTCTGTAGCAAATAGCATCATCATCATAGGCAGCCCCTCGGGATCGAGGAAGACTTGCTTCCACTCTTAGCATGAGTTCTTAGGTGGCTGAACAGTCCAATACGAGAACCACAGTCTCTGTCACAGGTGGGACAGGTTTGCCACATGCTCTTTCCATTGCCTGCGCTTGTTTTCTGCATGCTCTCTGTGACAAGACTCGAGGTGCTCAGCGCCTTCCCGATGCATTTCCTCCACTTAGGGCGGTCTTTGGCCAGGGACTCCCAGGTGCAGTAGAGATGTTGCACTTTATCAGGAAGGCTTTGAGGGTGTCCTTGTAACGTTTCTGTTGCCCACCTGTGCTGACAACTTTTTTTTTTAAATGACTGACAGCGAGGTTGACCATTCAAGGTGTGCACTAAAATTTGCTGTTTAAAAGTCCTGCTCCCTTAATGGAAATTAATGAAAATCCACAGGCCAAACATTTTTTGGGGGAAAAGTGAAAATAACTGGAATGTCTCTGTCTTGTACAACACTTGAAAGATAAGTTAAAGCATAGACACTTCAATTTTTCAGAGGTAAAACAATTTTGGTTACTATATTCAACATTTGTTTACTACAAGCTATGGGTACGATGAGTGGAACTTTAAACTAATACATTTAAATGTGTAATCTTTTTATTTTATAATACATTCCAAATGGGTACAATAGCTGCTGTACTTTTGTTAATACTTTAAATTGAAAAACAATTTTTCATATGACAGGTGGACAGTAAGGAACCCCATATGGTATATTGCTTACATAACTGGAGTATTATTTACTTATCTACCACTAGTGAATAAGAAGGATATTATTTAATAATTATCCAGAACCGATCAAAAACAGTTCATAGACTCGGGAAATCTCTTACAGGTGCCTTTCTAAATCCTGTCACAGGACACATGTACGTCTAACCTCATTGACATTTCAGCGTTCCCTCCACCCATTTCAACAGGGTAGCTGCAGTCCTGTGAGCAATGCCATGGGAGAGCTGCCAATATTATTAAATAATTTTTCAAAATGAGTTACGTTTTCCACACATCCACTATTGGGTAAATGTGACTTAGTAGTGCTCGGCAGCACCCTTTCTAGCAAGTCACCCACTCAAAGCGAAAGACGAGCAGAGAAAAGGAGATGCAGAAGAAAAACAGAGATAAAGCTTCATCTTTTCTAAACAATAACTATGGCACTCACTGTATTTGTATAATACAACAGAAGTGTAATTGGTAAATGCATTCAAGAAGGTGGTAAAGGGCTGCAACCATATCAACTAGTTAAGATCTGGCTATACGTATAACTGTTAACTCCTACACAGGTGTTGGTTATTTTTTTATTTTTATTATTGTGGTGGTTATGACTTATTAATTTAGCTATTTTGCAGCTAGCTGACTGCAATTTGCATTGAATTTCAAGTAACAGGTAGAAGGTATTAAAATCTATTCTGATTGTAGCACTGAAGGTTTACAGAATTTCTCCTTAGTTATTGATACATTTGCTACAAATACATATTATACGACATGAGGAAGAAAAGATAATTCATTCCATATATGAGTACACCAAACATTTTTTTTTTGGGGTGGGGGGGGTTCAGATGATATCTTAAACTGTGGTGGGAAAGTTCAAGCGACCTTAGATAATCCATTATGTTGTGTAATAGATACATTTTTCATCACAGTATAGTTCAATCAGCAGCCCTTGGGTGTGGGCTTCTCCACCACAATGTTCATCATGTAAACAGAAACACAATTTCACTGGGACAATGACATCTGGAATACACTATGCATAACCAAGTACATTTATCTAGCATCTTTCACATTCTTGGGGTGTCCCAAACCACCTCACAGCCAAAACATTACTTTTGAAATATTCATGCGTCACTGTTATGTAGACAAATGCAGAAGCCAATTGTATTACATAGCGAGGCCCAACAAATACAAAAGATGACCAATAATCCGTTTTGGTGGTGTTGGTTGAGGAATAAAGAACACTGGGAGATCTCAAGCGCTTTGAGATGTCCGATGCTCGTGAAATGCATTATATAAATGCAAGTCTTTCTTTCTTTTAAAAATAAATAGTGCCATGATATTTTTTATATCTATCTGAATAGCTAGATGGGGTCTCAGTTCAACGTCTTATCTAAAAAGACAATGCAGAAATTGCTTAGCACCGAAGTGTCAGCTAGATTATGTGCCCTGGAGCAGGGCTTGAACTCTCAATGCTATGATTTAGAAGCAAGAGTGCCACTGAGCCAAGCCAACACTTAAAGAATCTATTAACAGGGCAGTTGCAAACTTCATGTTCAATGAAGATTTGATGAATAGTAAAATATCCCAGCTCAGTTGGATACATAACTACAGTTTACCGTCAGTAATAGTATACAGCTGCAAAATTAGGCGCCGAAAAGAAACTGAAACTCGCATATTTGCAAAGATTTGAATAATGGGGCACCAACAATTGGGGCTGGATTTTCTGCTGCTGCCTGTTTTAGCCCCGGAGGGGTGGCAATGGCAGCGGTGAGCTCTTCTGGGCGGAGTTTTCGGGGCTGGTTTCAGCGGGGCGCGAGCATTACCGCCCGGAAGAGGCGAGCCGGTGTGCAGTGCCCCTGGTTGCAACATCGGCTTGATTTTTGACTCCCGCCCGACCTGTAGCGTGTACTGGTGGGAATGCCTGTGAAAGCAGGCGTTCCAAGCTGCAGCGGCTGCAGTTATGGTGACGTGGGCTATGTGTTGAGAATGTTTTTGGTGTTTTTTTTCAGTTTTGTTATTCTCCCCAGAACTCTGATTACTCCCAGGCTGGCTCTTTAGCTTGGGATTTTCTCATTCTCAGCCGGCCTAGCGCCCCAAGACAGGTGAGCAACACCTCCCTTACCAGTCCGCCTCACTCAGGCTTCCCAATTTTGCTGACTGAGGTGCAAACCTTTTCCAGACGGTATCAGTACCGCCCCGTCGTCATACATCCCGAAATCCTAAAAGCCGATAATGCAGCCCTTGATCTATTAATGATGCAAAGACAGTGGATTATTAAAAAAAATGAAAAAGCCACAGAATGAACCCAAACCGGACTAAACTTTCTACTAATGTCAAACAAATGTTGGAGATACTACATAATATGCAGGATGTCACATGAGATAGGACCAGTCGTCTTGGTAGAATATCAGGACATACATTTTCTATTTCTTACTTGGTGCCCAATGAGAATTATTCAAGTATCTAATACTCGGGTTATGAGACCCTAATCGAAGAATCATTGGGGTGGAAATTCGGTCACGCCAATTTTGAGGTGGTAATCCAGGTGGAGTAGTAAATTTAGCACCTTGAAAAAGTTTGCATCTCCCGCCAAGAAATTTGTTGGAATCAGACGAAGAGCTGAAGGAGGCGCCAAATCAGTCGTTACACACCTGACCTGTGGGGGGCGCTAACCAAAATGCCGGTGCTAAATTTTGCTAAACCATTGCGCATGCTCCGAAGTCCGATTCAGATCCAGGAAAAGCCGAGTCTTAAAGGCATGGCAGGGTAAGTATGCGCATGCGCAGCTCCACCTCCTCACTGACCTGAGAGCAGGAAAATAGAGCAGCAGGGAGGAAGGCCGAGCACACACGGCTTCTCAACCAGAGTCCTTGATTGAGGCTGTTGAGAGGCACAACAATGCACTACATCCTGGAGGAGAACGAAGGCCATCGCCAAGGGTGTTCAGGAGGCTGTGGAGAGGTGGCCCAGCACATCTCTGCCCGCAACACAGTGGCCAGGAAAGCGACACAATGTTGTGAAAAATTCAACGACCTCACTAGGGGTCATAGAGGGAATACCCTTTACATTAAGCTTACAATGCGCTCATGTGAGCCTTACTGTCTTACACAATGTAAAGGCTTTATACTGCCCATCCCTTCTCTGTGTACCAGGTCATGCTCCTCGTTGCTGGAGACACCCTAAAAGTTCTCTATTGCCTCACCCCAGACATGTCCCGCCCATCCAAGTGTCTCTTACCTCCCGACTCAGCCGGAGGACACCCACCAACACCTTTTAATTCTCCATATGTAGTCGCAGTCCTTCAGCCTCATACTTACTCATAGCTCTTTGTCCCAAATCCCACATTGACACATCCACTGTGTGCTGCCACGCAGGCAGAGATACCACGACGCACACAGAGACATTAGCAGCGACTCACTTACTACAGACCCAATGACAACTTGTTTTGGTCAGTGCATGCCAAACTCACCCACAACAGATGAGAGCAGGAGCGGACGGGAGCCTGACCTCCAACAAGCGTCCGGGCACCAGTCGGGGGCGGTGGTGGCCGGCGAGGCAGTGACTGTTTGTGAACGAGATGTCCATTTTCTCTGAGACCCCTGACCCTTGAGCCCACATGCCTTACAACATGTAGCTCCAAAAGAACGATGCTCCCTCCTTCTGGCCCTCCTGCCCCCTCCCCAACTGCTACCCACACTTGTGTTGCTTTGTGCTTACAGATGATGAGCCAGATGAGCCGCAACTTGACCGTCAGCTGCCGTCACCACACGAAGGGGAAGATGAGATGGTCGTGGGGACGTGTGTGGCCACAGAACGGGACCCATCCTCAGTGCCAGCGAGTAGGGAGACCAGCTCTGTGGAGGACACCACCATGTTCCTGGGATTTGTTTATCCTGATGCTCCTGGCCCCAGTGGTCTGCAGCAACACGCAGCGCAAGGGGAAGCTCTGGGGCCAGCTCTCCAGAGGGTAAGTCGGCCGAGGAGTCCTGCTCAGAGTAAGGCAGATGAGGACCTGGATTGGGAGGCTATGTCCAGGGAGTCCATGCAGATGCACCGTGAGCTTATGGGTACATTGGGGAGAGTGCCGTAGAGCATGGATGCACTTGCTGTGTGTACCGGAGGCCACCTCAAGCATTAGCCGGGAAAAGATGGGCTCGGTGGACTGCTGAGGGGCATGGCCAAACAGGGAAGCGGGCTTAACAGCGACAGTGGAGTCACAGAGATGGTATTGTGTGCCATGGTTGACGTAGCAGCAGCCATCACAGGCTGTCCTTCATGATAACATTCTGGCTCCTGCCATTGCCAGTGTGTCTCTGCACCCTCCACCACAGCCATCAGACACTGCTGCCGCCCAATCTGAGGCGGTGCAGTCAGCAATCGGGCTTTCCATGCCCACAGCTGGTCTAGGGAGTCATCGTTGGCTGTCTGTCCTGACTCCCTCAGACACAGAGCAGCCCTCAAGTAGCCTTGCTGCAGGCAGAGGCTACACTAAGGAGCAGCAGTAGGCAGGGGGGGGGGGGGGGGAAAGAGGCAGAGGGGTGGGAAATGTCAGCGCAAAATGCACTGCGAATAGGTGTCCCCATGGGACCTCTGTACATATGTTCTGCAGTATCATCTTGTGTTCTTTGAAGGGGCGGTTGTTCCATTTTATTTTATTTGCGGGCGTGGTTTAAAAAAAAATGTCTCTTTGATCATCTCCTTCAGTCTCTGGTGTATGATTGTGGACTTGTGACGGAGATGTGGCATTATCGTAGCACAATGCACAGTCATTATTAGCTGCATCCCTCAGCTTCCTCCTTTTAAGCAAAACGATGCCTTATGAGCTGCCGCCGCCAACATTGGCACGCTGCCTCCTCCATGGTTGCTGCTGGTCCTCGTTGTCTTGCTGGACATTCGAGGTGTTGCCAGGTTTCTGTTCCTCTTCCTCCTGAAGTGAGCCTGCGATCGCTATAGGCAAGCCATGGGCCCTCATGATGGCCAAGTTGTGCAGCATGCAGCACACCACAATGAATAGTGAGACCTATTGAGGGGAGTATTGAAGGCTGCTGTTGCGTATGCAATAACTCAATCAGGTGCGACCTGACTATTAAGCTCCCAAAGTCACGATTAAATATGGAGGCTTTCTTTATATACAAGGGCTGCACGTGTGCATCTGTGGCACAATGACCTCCGACGGTCGCTCCCCCTGGTGGCAGGTAAACCCAGGCATACATACATTACAGCTACCTCCAGAGCGGTCCAGGCATCAGAATTTTACTCACGTTATCTGGATTGTATTCCAGAGGCCTGGACTAATAAGTCCAGTAATATAAGCACTGCACGACCATACCAGTTTCGGAGTCCTGGGCCGTGATTTTTCATACCGGGTCGGGAGGGAGGCAGGCGCCTTTGAATGTGTACTGGAACCTCGCTCTCTTCTTCAACCACCTCTGTCCGAGTGATTTTACATGTAGGGATGTTTTACGGTGTTGGTGTGGCGTGGTGCCAACCTGGTGCATCATGTGGCAGCCAGGGTGTACAGCATCAAGTGAAGTAAATCTGGCCATGGTGAGGCCATCCCTGGCATCCCACGCAGCACTGTGATCGGGTGCTGATGCCCTGTGACAAGTGCAGCATCAGATAATTATGGAGAAGGTTGGTGTTGGCAACTCTGGTGTGCTTAGTGATGCACACCAGAGTTATCTAGCTGAAACAAGGAACACAGTGCACAGTGGATCATGTGAGCTATCTCTCATTGCTGTCCAGAAGCCTGTGGCTATCATCTTCAAAAATCACCTCACTGAGGAAGCAGTAAATTAATTCAGTTCATACTAAGCCAACAGGTTTACCTTGGAACTAAGGTAACTTTTCTGCAGCATTGCACACTGAAGCTAAAATCCATTTTTTTACCTTTGTGAATTAAATGAGAAAAATAAAAAGCTTCTATTGTGTTCCTAACACAGATGAGGCTGCACACAGGGTGGTTAAAGTAACAGTGACCTCAGTCTTTAATAAGACACTCCAGAGTGAGGAACAGGCCTTAGGGGTTGGCTTATATATAGTGCTCCCAAGGGATGCTGGGATCTCTTGGGACTTCAGGGGATGAGCTCCCTGGTACACATCATCACCCCCACTCCCGCCTAAAGTCAAGTCAAAACTATTTACAAGGTGAGGCGGTCGGGAGCCTTTCTTTCCCTGGTGGGCCGCCTTGGTACAAATGTCTGTTCTGGTGTGTTGGCTGTGCCCTCGCTGGACTGGTGTGTTGTTGGCCCTGCAGGGCTGCTAGGTGAGCCTGGCCTTGCTGGGCTGTTGGGTGCGATGGGTTCGATTTCCAGGTCCGGCGTGGTCTCGTTGATCCTTTGGGTGTGTGTGGTGGGCTCGAAAAAGGTAGTGTTTGCTGTGGGTTGTTCAGGGCAGTCTGTGAACCGCAGCCTCGTTTGGTCCAGGTGCTTTCTGCAAATTTAATCCATTGTCTAGTTTGACTACAAACATAGAAACATAGACATAGAAAATAGGTGCCCTTCAAGCCTGCACCGCCATTCAATGAGTTCATGGCTGAACATGCAACTTCAGTACCCCATTCCTGCTTTCTCGCGATACCCCTTGATCCCCCGAGTAGTAAGGACTACATCTAACTCCCTTTTGAATATATTTAGTGAATTGGCCTCAACTACTTTCTGTGGTAGAGAATTCCACAGGTTCACCACTCTCTGGGTGAAGAAGTTTCTCCTCATCTCGGTCCTAAATGGCTTACCCCTTATCCTTAGACTGTGACCCCTGGTTCTGGACTTCCCCAACATTGGGAACATTCTTCCTGCATCTAACCTGTCTAAACCCGTCAGCATTTTAAACGTTTCTATGAGATCCCCTCTCATTCTTCTGAACTCCAGTGAATACAAGCCCAGTTGATCCAGTCTTTCTTGATATGTCAGTCCCGCCATCCCGGGAACTAGTCTGGTGAACCTTCGCTGCACTCCCATAATAGCAAGAATGTCCTTCCGCAAGTTAGGAGACCAAAACTGTACACAATACTCCAGGTGTGGCCTCACCAAGGCCTTGTACAACTGTAGCAACACCTCTCTGCCCCTGTACTCAAATCCCCTCGCTATGAAGGCCAACATGCCATTTGCTTTCTTAACCGCCTGCTGTACCTGCATGCCAATCTTCAATGACTGATGTACCATGATACCCAGGTCTCGTTGCACCTCCCCTTTTCCTAATCTGTCATCATTCAGATAATAGTCTGTCTCTGTTTTTAACCACCAAAGTGGATAACCTCACATTTATCCACATTATACTTCATCTGCCATGCATTTGCCCACTCACCCAACCTATCCAAGTCACTCTGCAGCCTCATAGCATCCTCCTCGCAGCTCACACTGCCACCCAATTTAGTGTCATCCGCAAATTTGGAGATACTACATTTAATCCCCTCGTCTAAATCATTAATGTACAATGTAAACAGCTGGGGCCCCAGCACAGAACCTTGCAGTTCCCCACTAGTCACTGCCTGCCATTCTGAAAAGTACTCATTTACTCCTACTCTTTGCTTCCTGTCTGCTAACCAGTTCTCAATCCACGTCAGCACACTACCCCCAATCCCATGTGCTTTAACTTTACACATTAATCTCTTGTGTGGGACCTTGTCGAAAGCCTTCTGAAAGTCCAAATACACCAGATCAACTGGTTCTCCCTTGTCCACTCTACTGGAAACATCCTCAAAAAATTCCATAAGTTGTGTCAAGCATGATTTCCCTTTCACAAATCCATGCTGACTTGGACCCATCATGTCACCTCTTTCCAAATGCGCTGCTATGACATCCTTAATAATTGATTCCATCATTTTACCCACTACCGATGTCAGGCTGACCGGTCTATAATTCCCTATTTTCTCTCTCCCTCCTTTCTTAAAAAGTGGGGTTACATTGGATCAGATCTTATGGAGTGGAGGGTAGCCAGAGTCTATGGAATGTTGGAAAATGACTGTCAATGCATCCGCTATTTCCAAGGCCACCTCATTAAGTACTCTGGGATGCAGTCCATCAGGTCCTGGGGATTTATCGGCCTTCAATCCCAACAATTTCCCCAACACAATTTCCCGACTAATAAGGATTTCTCTCAGTTCATTCTTCTTACCAGACCCTCTGACCCCTTTTATATCCGGAAGGTTGTTTGTGTCCTCCTTAGTGAATACCGAACCAATTGGTCTGCCATTTCTTTGTTCCTAGTTAGGACTTCCCCTGATTCTGACTGCAGGGGACCTACGTTTGTCTTTAATAACCTTTTTCTCTTTATATATCTATAAAAGCTTTTGCAGTCCGTCTTAATGTTCCTGCAAACTTCCTCTCGTACTCTATTTTCCCTGCTCTAATTAAACCCTTTGTCCTCCTCAGCTGAGTTCTAAATTTCTCCCAGTCCCTGGGTCCGCTGCTATTTCTGGCCAATTTGTATGCCACTTCCTTAGCTTTAATACTATCCCTGATTTCCCTTGATAGCCACAGGTGAGCCACCTTCCCTTTTTTACAATTGTTGTAGTTTATCCATGCGGTCTCTAAATGTCTGTCATTGCCCATCCACTGACAACCCCTTAAGTATCATTCGCCAATCTATCCTAGCCAATTCACGCCCCATACCTTCAAAATTACCCTTCTTTAAGTTCTGGACCATGGTCTCTGAATTAACGGTTTCATTCTCCATCCTAATGTAGAATTCCACCATATTATGGTCACTCTTCCCCAAGGAGCCTCGCACAAAGAGATTGCTCATTAATCCTCTCTCATTACACAACACCCAGTCTAAGATGGCCTCCCCCCTAGTTGGATCCTCGACATAGGTCTAGAAAACCATCCCTTATGCACTCCAGGAAATCCTCCTCCACCGTATTGCTTCCAGTTTGGTTAGCCCAATCTATATGCATATTAAAGTCAGCCATAACTGCTGCACCTTTATTGCATGCATCCCTAATTTCTTGTTAGATGCCCTCCCCAACATCACTACTACTGTTTGGAGGTCTGTACACAACTCCCACTAACGTTTTTTGCCCTTTGGTGTTCTGCAGCTCTACCCATATAGATTCCATATCATCCTTGACTCTTGCACAAACACTCTATTCCCTTCTTTAGCTATCACCGTGCCCGCAATCCACTTGGGACCATGTCTATAGTTTAGCATATACACAGGGTCATTCACATCAATTTCCCATGACACATTGGCACGACCATAGTTTACATTTCGTTGCTGCCGCCTGCTCTCTACTTGATCATGCAGGTTGGGGTGAACCAGCGAGAGTCTGATTTTAAGTGTCCTTTTCATGAGTAGCTCAGCCGGGGGCACCCCTGTGAGCGAGTGGGGTCTCATGCTGTAGCTGAGCAGTACTCAGGACAGGCGGGTTTGGAGTGAGCCTTCTGTGACTCATGTAAGGCTCGGTTTGATGGTTTGTACTGCCCGCTCTGCCTGCACATTGGAGGCTAGTTTAAACGGGGCCGAGGTGACATGTTTCATCCCATTGCAGGTCATGAATTCTTTAAATTTGGCACTGGTGAAACATGGCCCGTTGTCACTGACCAGTATGTCAGGCAGGCCGTGGGTGGCCAACATGGCCCTCAGGCTTTCAATGGTGGCGGTGCTTCCATTATTTCACATTCAATCCATTTTGAAAAAGCATCCATCACCACCAGGAACATTTTACTGAGAAACGGGCCCGCATAGTTGACATGGATCCTCAACCATGGTCTGGAGGGCCAGGACCACAAACTTAGTGGTGCCTCTCTGGGTGCGTTGTTCAACTGAGCACAAACGCTGCATTGCTGTACACAAGACTCTGTCAGATTCGATACCGGGCCACCACACGTGGGATTTGGCTATCGCTTTCATCATTACTACACCCGGGTGTGTGCTGTGGAGATCCGAGATGAACGCCTCCCTGCCCTTTTTTGGTAGTACTACGCGGTTACCCCACAACAGGCAGTCTCTGCCTGAATGGACAGCTCGTCCTTTCGCCGCTGGAACGGCTTGATTGCTTCTTGCATTTCAACGGGGATGCTGGCCCAGCTCCCATGCAGTACACAGTTTTTTTTAAAACTAGGGACAGCAGAGGATCTTGGCTGGTCCAAGTCCTAATCTGGCAGGCCGTGACAGGTGATATCATTTTCAAACACTTCCATGACCATCACCAAGTCTGCAGGCTGCGCCACCATCAACAAGTTTGCAGGCTGCGCCATTTCCACCACCGTGATGGGCAATTGTAGCCGACAGAGCATCGACACAGTTCTCGCTGCCTTGCCTGTGGCGGATGGTATATTTATACGCTGATAGCACGAGTGCCCACCTTTGTATGCGGGCTGAGGCATTAGTATTGACACAGTTCTCGCTGCCTTGCCTGTGGCGGATGGTATAGTTATACGCTGATAGCACGAGTGCCCACCTTTGTATGCGGGCTGAGGCATTAGTATTTATCCCCTTGATTTCAGCAAACAGGGATGTGAGGGGCTTGATCAGCTTTCAGCTCAAATTTGAGGCCAAACAGGCATTTTCTTTACCCCGAAAACACACGCTAATGCCTCTTTTCTCAATCATGCTGTAGGCCCACTCGGCCTCAGACAAGCTCCTGGAAGCATAAGCGACAGGTTGCAACTTCCCCGCAACGTTAGCTTGTTGTAATACACACTATTCGACTCCATACGACGACACGTCACATGCTAGCACAAGTCTTTTACACAGGTTATACAATACAAGCAGCTTGTTGAGCACAAAATGTTTCTGGCTTTCTCAAAAGCAATTACTTGTTTTTTTTCCTCATACCTAGTTCTCACCTTTGCGCAATAACATATGTAGGGGCTCTAAAAGGGTGCTTAACCCCGGCAGGAAGTTACCAAAATAGTTGATTCGTCCCAGGAACGACCGCAGCTCCATGACGTTCTGTGGCCTGGGCGCGTTCCTGATAGCCTCTGTGGGCCGAATGCCGTCCGCCGCGATCTTTCTCCCCAAAAACTCCATTTCTGTTGCCATGAAGACGCATATCGACCTCTTCAGCGGCAGCCCTACACGATCCAGTCACTGGAGGACCTCCTCCAGGTTTTGTAGATACTTGGCGGTGTCCCGACCGTGACCAATGTCGTCCTGAAAGACCACCGTGTGTGATACCGACTTGAGTAGGCTCCTCCATGTTTCTCTGGAAGATCGCTGCAGCCGACCGAATTCCAAACGAGCATCTGTTGTAGATCAACAGTCCCTTGTGCGTGTTGATGCAGGCGAGGCCCTTCGAAGACTTCTCCAGTTCCTGCGTCATGTAGGCCGAAGTCAGGTCGAGCTTGGTGAATGTCTTTTGCCTCCTGCCAGCATCGCAATTAGGTAGCGGGTATTGGTCCTGTAGCGAGAAACGATTAATAGTTACTTTATAATTGCCGCAAATCCTGACCGTGCCATCACTTTTGATTACTGGAATAATCGGGCTGGCCCACTTGCTGAATTCGACTGGGGATATGATGCCCTCATGTTGCAGCCTGTCCAGCTCGATTTCCACTCTCTCCCTTATCATGAGGTACCGCTCACGCCTTGTGGTGAATGGGTCGTGCCTCTGGGACCAAATGGATCCGCACCTTCGCCCCGGAAAAGTTTCCAATGCCTGGCTCAAAAAGGGAAGGAAATTTGTTAAGAACCTGGGTACATGAGGCCTCATCGACATGTGATAGCGCTCGGATGTCATTCCAGTTCCAGCAGATTTTGCTCAGCCAGCTCCTTCCAAGCAGTGTGGGGCCATCGCCCGGGACAATCCAGAGTGGCAGTTCGTGCACCGTGCCCTCGTAGGTGACCTTGACCATGGCGCTACCCAGGACAGTGATAAGCTCTTTGGTGTACGTTCAGTTTCGTGTGGATGGGGCTCAGGGCTGGTCTGAATGCCTTGTTGCACCACAGTCTCTCAAACATCTTTTTACTCATGATGGATTGGCTAGCACCAGTGTCCAGTTCCATGGCTACGGGTAAGCCATTTAATTTTATGTTTAGCATTATAAGTGGACATTTCGTCGAAAATGTGTGCACTCAGTGTACTTCACATCTGCCTCCTCTGAGGCTCGAAATTGCTTTGATTCATCAGGGACTGATCTTCCTCTGCCACGTGATGGTTAGCAGGTTTTGTAGAGCTTGCAGCTCGTTTGCAAGCTCGTTGGAGGTGCCCCATTGTTCCACAGCTCTTGCAAACATATCCTTTGAAGCGGCATGAATAGGCTGAATGGAAGCCTCCACAACACCAACAAGGTGTGAATTGCCTTGCATTTATCCTTTGTTGGGGACTCAGTCATCTGGGTCACCCAAGGCCAGCTGGCAGTTGCAGACTCGTGGTTTCTGCCCTGTACACATTTCTGCTCACAAACACAGTTCCAGTTAATTTAGGAACATTGCTAACACTTGTGTGCTGAGAGATTGGTTTGGTGTTATCACTGGTGGACATAAACGCCTGTGCTATCGCAATGGCCTTACTGAGGGTCGGTGTCTCTACAGTCAAAAGTTTTCATAGGATGGTCTCGTGGCCAATGCACAGTACAAAAAAGTCTGAGCATTTGCTCCAGGTAGCCATCAAACTCATACTGTCCTGCAAATCGCCTTAGCTCGGCGACATAGCTCGCCACTTCCGGACCTTCAGACCGCTGGCACGTGTAGAACTGATACCTCGCCATCAGCACGCTCTCCCTCGGGTTATGATGCTCCCGAACCAGTGTACACAGCTCCTCATATGACTTATCTGTGGGTTTCACCGGAGCCAGAAGATTCTTCTTGAGGTTGTAGGTCGGTGCCCCGCAGACGGTGAGGAGGAGGACCGCTCTCCTTTTTGCAGCGCTTCCTTCTCCATCCAGCTCGTTGGCTATAAAGTACTGGTCTGGCCGTTCGACATAGGCCTTCCAGTCCTCATCCGCCGAGAATGTCTCCAGGATGCCCACAGTTTGCTGCATCTTTGCGTTGGATTCGTATTCTCGTCGCCAGTTAGTGTTCCTAACACAGATGAGGCTGCACACAGGGAGGTTAAAGTAACAGTGACCTCAGTCTTTAATAAGACACTCCAGAGTGAGGACCAGGCCTTAGGGGTCGGCTTATATACAGTGCTCCCAAGGGATGCTGGGATCCCTTGGGACTTCAGGGGATGAGCTCCCTCGTGGCGGAACATGGGAGTGCATGCTTTACAGATACACAACAGCTTCAATATCATATGACTCAATTGATGATTTAATACTTAAAAAGACTTTAATATACTCTGGAAGGGTTGGTATTTTAGAAAGATTAAATCAAATAGACAAATGGGTCCATCAACCAATGGCCAAAATAGTCCTATGAATTTTGATTATTTGACTACCATACAAAAGAATTTTAAAAAGACAGCAGTAAAAACCATCCTCGATTTCTGTTGCAAATGTTGTCAATGGGCAGTAGTTCAAGTTGGAACCATTAAGTGACATCCCATATCCAAGCTGTAACAGCTTATTTCACATTTGTTGAGACAAGGAAATACAACATTTCTGCAATATCACTTCAGACATTTTCAAATAATGTGTGCTCAATTCAACCAGAATAACCAGATAAGCTTACCTATATTGCTTTCAATTTTCCCCAGTGCTTTTTTTTGGCATATTGCCAGAGTTCCGATCGTTTTCCTTGGCCCTAACTACTCCCAAAAAAATAGCATGTTTCCCCATTCTATTTTTTGAAATTGGCGCTGCGCAACCTGTCCTGTAGCTTCTGTGGGTGGAGCCTAATGCCTGCACCGAAAAAACGATGCACTGGCTTCTGCGCATGCACGAAAAAAAAATGGGACGTTTTTGACGAGATTCCTATGGGCGCGCATGCCCAGTATAGCTCCCGGTCTGCATTCGGCCACAAGATGCTACGTGGTGCAAGGACCAAGAATTTCTTACAGGATGAAGTGGAGGCACTAGTTACTGTGATTGAGGGCAGATGGTACGAGCTGGACATCAACCGAGGTCTCATAAAAGTTCCACTAAAAGAAATGAAGAAACGCTGGAACCAACTTGAAGTTTACTGTGCAATGATGACCACTCCGAGATCTGGAGGCCAGTGTAAAAAGTGGCAGGACCTTGGTCAAGTAGTTAGTTAAGTAATATTTTCATTTATACAATGGAATTGCAATTGTAAATGTGACCATCTTTGTCGTACCCAGCAGAAAGACACCCTCTCTAAAAAGTTATATTTTCATCTTTGCAGAGGAAAGCGGAACACAACAAACGAGAAAGAACTCGAACAGGAGGAGGCTCGACAAATCTGCCGCCACTGACACCCTTGGAAAAGAGGGTCGCTGCTTTGATGGGTCCTGCCTGGAGAAAAGCAACCACCACTGCACAAGCTGGGCCCATACTCGAGGGAGAGGGCAAGTCCTGCAAATTCCACAGTCTCGCTTTGCTAAATGTTAAGTACTGCGCGGGCTAGCCTTGTTTCGGTTCATGGGGATGTCGCCGTCAGCTACGCTTCAGTTGATGCAATGTGCTATCATTCATCGTGGTCCTTCAAATGAGCCTGCTGCCTGCGCCGAGAGGCTACTCAAGCCACCCACCCTGCCCCCTCCTCTGCTGCTAACCATGTTATATTTTGCAGACGTTGAGGCCAACCCAGACGATGATGATGATTCAGATACAGACGAGCCCGACGAGAACATCTTTCAATCCCACCTTCCAGACCAAGAGCATGGGGGTGGTGGGGAGGGGATGGAGGAATCCTCCACTGTTGCACTCACTCTGGAGGGGGTGCAGGTGCCGCCCATTGAGGTGCCAGCCCCTTCCCTGAGTGATATGAATGTGGATGGGACATTCCATGGTTTCCCACTGTCCGAGGCTGGGGATTCCAGTGGGGTGCAGCAAGGCATACCCAGGGCCCCACCATCCAAGGCTGCGGGTCCCAGTGGGATGCAGCAAGCCACACCCAGGGTGAGGAGGGGAAGGAGAGCTCGACAGCGCTCTCCTGAGGTGCAGGAACTAACAGATGTGGTTCAGATGATGGCAATGAGTGGGGAGAGGACTGACCTTACACGATCACTCCTGGACACCATCGGTGGGGTGGGTGATGAGGTATCGGGACTGTCAGGAAACACTCGGCCGAGAAATGGGAACACTGTCCGGGAACATGAGGGAGGGAATCTCTCAAATCAGCGAAAACAATGTCGGCGACCATGGAGGGAATGTTGTAGGTAGTTGACACACTGTTAGGGCACGAGGGAGGGAATGTCGGAGTTAGCTGCTGCAATAAGGGAACGCGCCCAGACTCTGCGCCCATTGGCAGAATCAACTGCCACTACAATTCCAATCCTCAGACCAGCCTGTGCCTCCACCCCACCCCATTACCCGAGATGTTCGAATAAATAAAGGTGGAGGAGAGATGGGTGCAGCCTTTTTTTGCTGTTATTATTGTTGTTACTGTTCTCAAATTAAAAGTTTTTTGTACATTATGTAAATTTACAAGTTTAAAAGTTTGTAAGTGATCTTATCAAACTTTAAAGTTTTCAGTTAAGTACAAACATTTGTTAAACTTCGGAATAAAATATATTTAAAATTATAACTGAATAATTTCCATTATTTGTTCCATTAACACAACACAACATCGCGGAACAGGTCCAAACAGCAAACATGGTCCATCTGGAATAGTTGCCGCTGAGCCTTTAGGCAGCAAAGCGTTCATAGAAACATAGAAAATAGGTGCAGGAGTAGGCCATTCGTCCCCTCGAGCCCACACCGCCATTCACTGAGTTCACGGATGAGCTGCCGGCGCATGGCTCGAGCAATCATTGGGGGCACGATGGCCCGCCCTCCTCCGCCATCGTGCTTTGGGTTCAGGTAGTTGCATGGCTTCCTCGTCCTCTGCATCTTCCTCCTCATCATCATCAGCCACTCTCACCTCAGGTGGGTTTTCTACTACCAGCTGCTGCTGCCTCATGATGGCTAAGTTATGCAGCATGCAGCACACAACACTGAACTGACCAACAATCTCAGGGGAGTATTGCAAGTAGCCTCCGGAATGGTCCAGGCATCGGAAACGCTGTTACAAGATGCTAATGGTCCTCTCTATTACGCTGCGCATTGCAATGTGCGACATGTTGCATTCCCGGTCAGCTTCCGTCGGGTTACGTGTCAGGGCATCATGAGCCAGGTGACAAGGCCATACCCTTTGTCTCCCAGTAGCCAGCTCTGCCCTTCTGGCTGCTGCTGAAACATGGCAGATATAATGTTCTCGCATAGGATGAACGCATCATGGGTGCTCCCAGGGTATCTTGCATCAACTGACGATGCGATGCTGGTCATCACACACGAGCTGCACATTAACGGAGTGGAAGCCCTTTCTGTTCCTGTACCTCTCAGAATCCTGCAAAGGTGCTCGCAAGACGATGTGGGTACAATCAATGCAGCCCTGTACCTTTGGGAAGCCACCAATCCTGGAGAAGCCCACAGCCCTTTCACAGATTGCCTGGGCGGTCATGGGGAACTTTATGTAATCATTCCTCCGGGCATATAGTGCAGCAGTCACCTGCCAAATGCAGATATGTGTTGCATGTTGAGAAATGGAGCACACATCCCCTGGAACAATCCAGATACATAGAATGAATCACTTCAATTGACAAAGCAGTCCTCCTGACGTTTCTAGGTTGCAGGTCTGCTTTTACTAACTCACAGATCTCAGTTCCAACTTTGTGGAAATGCAGCCTTCGGATAGTCTGCATCACTCAGGTGCAGGTACGAACATCTGTCTCGATATACCTGACATGGGTAAGGCCTCCTGCCCATTACCCTACGAGCTCTGAAGTTCCTCATGCGATGACGTCGAATCAATTGTCCCCTCTGCAGCACTATCATGCAGAAGGCTTGCATGAGGTAAGGCATTGTCAGTATTGCCATGATTAAATTGTACTCATTGTACCCATTGTACCCCATCCCCTTCCCCCCGGGCTTCATCTGATGCATAGTGTAAGGCTTCTCATGCCTTCCACAGTCCCCGTTTCTCACCCCCCCCCGCCAAACACTGCTTATTTTCAAGCCGAGCCCCAAGCATGGGCAAGGGACAGATTCTGCTGGCTGGTGCTCGATGCTCCGACCTTCGAGCCCGGTTTGGAGACGTTCGGTGGTGGCGTGTCAGTTTTAAAAAAATCAAAACTTAAAGAATTTCATTAAAGTTCCATTTCCTGCATTTTAAGTTTTAAAAATTTAAGCTTCATTATGCATATTTATGTGTTCTCGACTCCCTCCAAAACTTCGCCTAAAAACAATGGCGTCTTTCTGCGCCGATTTTTTTTAATGTGCGTTGGTTTTCCTTAAGCGCCCAGAAGTTTTTTCAGGAGTGGTTACATACACTGTCAGAGGAGAAATGTAAATTGGCCAAACATGCATAATTATGAAAAACTGGCGCAGACATCAGGTTACGCCCATGACACAAAAAAACACTAACCTAAAAAATCGTAACTAACTGAGTTACGCTGGCGCACAAAGATTGGGGAAACGGATTTTTAAATTTAGGCCAAAAAAAGCAGCGTGCGCCAAAAAAACGGTGCAAATTACTGGGGAAAATTGAGCCCACTGAATTTGGGATTATTCCATTGGTAGATCTCGAGATATCAAAGTGACGTTGAAAAATTATTCAATTGTGTACATTAATTTTGCATGAATAATCTTTAATATATCGCACTACTTACATATTGAAGGTGGGTCAAATTTATCAAAGCATTCTCTCAAGTTACTGATGGGACACTAAAGCAATATGGAAGATTTTAAAAGTATGTAAAAAAGATTCCACACATTGATGTAGAACTACATATTGAATTTGGTGCAAATCCATTAAAGGTTTGTCAAGTTAGAGAAAACTAATATTGCAAAGAAAGCTACAATGAATTTCACAGAAATACACAACTTTCCAAAGCATATTGAACATTGACAAACACTGGATTTGATGAAAGCTTGTTAGGTTTCTCAGTTTATTGGCATGACACTAAAAGAAAATATGGAGAGACAGCAATCTTGCATTTCTCTGAGTTAATCCACAAAGTGATGGGATCAGCACAAGTAAAATTGGTGCAAGTCCCCAACAGGTTTCTTACATTATCAAGGCAACACTGAAATACAAAAGGAGCAGCAGCAAACGTCAATTTTAGGTATCCAATTTTGACAAACTGCCCAGTACCAGTAGTGCGATGGAATATTCATTACTTGTCCAAATGGGTGCAGCCAAAACAATTCTGAAAAAGCTTGGCAGCATCCGGGAGAGAGAAGTTTGCTGGATCGGTGCGCATGCCACATTCGACTCCATATCCACCTGCATCACCATCATTCTGTGGCACAATATACAGGATACATGGCAGCAACTCACCATGGTTAGTTTGACAGCATCTCTCTCTCCCTTGCAACCTCTACCAGCAAAAAGTACAAGAGTCATGGGAAACTCATCACCTCCAACTCACACACTATCCTGCTTTGAACATGTATCCAAAAGCAAAATACTGCGGATGCTGGAATCTGAAATAAAACCAGAAAATGATGGAATTCTCAGCGGGTCAGGTGGCATCTGTGGAGAGAAACAGATTTAACGTTTCAGGTCGATGACCTTTCGTCAGAACAGGCAAAAGTTCAAAATGGAACACATTCTTAAGGACATGCAAGGGGCACTGAAAGGGGGAGGGGAGGAAAGAACAAAAGGGAAGGTCTGTGATAGGGTGGCAGGCAGAAGATTTGAGACACAAAAAGAATGATGGGCCAAATGGAGATGATAATGGCACAAGTTAGGAAACAAAAAGGTGAGTCTAGATAAGGTGTGAATGGCGGAATAATTACCAGGTGTCATGGAAAAGAGAAAAAATAAATAAAAAGGGTGGGGGTTTGTAAAAAAAAAAAAGGGAGGAAAGGGAAAAAAATATGGACAGAAGTTATGGTCTGAAATTGTTCAACTCGATGTTGAGTCCAGAAGTTTGTAAAGTAACTAAATGAAAGATAAAGCGCTGTTCCTCGAGCTTGCATTGAGCCTCATTGGAACAGTGTTGGAGGCCGAGGACAGAGAGGGAGTGGAGCAGAGAATTAAAGAAATAGACGACCGGAAGTTCGGGGTCATGCTTACGGACTGAACGGATGTGTTCTGCAAAGCGGTCACCCAATCTGTGTTTGGTCTCTCCAATTTAGAGACCACCACATAGTGAGCAGCAAACACAGTATACGAAATTGAAAGTACAAGTAGTAAATCGCTGTTTCACCTGGAAGGAGTATTTGGGGCCCTAGACAATGGGAAGGTAAAAGGGCAGGTGTTGCATCTCCTGCACTTGCACGGGAAGGTGCCATGAGAAAGGGAGGGGATATAGGAAGTGACTGCAGAATGGACCAGGGTGTGGTAGAGGGAGCAATCCCTTCGGAATGCTGAGAGGGGAGGGGAGGGGAAGATGTGATTGGTGGTGGGATCACACTGGAGATGGAGGCTGGTGAGGTGAAAGATGAGGACAAGGGGAAGAACCCTGTCGTGGTTCTGAGAGGGAAGGGAAGGGATGAGAGTAGAAGTGCGGGAAAATAGAACGGACACGGTCGAGGGCCATGTTAATCATGGTGGAAGGAAATCCTTGGTTGAGGAAAAATGACATAACAGAAGCACTAGTGTGGAAGGTGGTATCGTCAGAACAGATGCGACGAAGACTGAGAAAGTGGGAGAATGGAATGGAGTCCTTGTAGGATGAGAGGTGGGAGGAAGTGTAGTCCAGGTAGCTGTGGTAGTCAGTAGGCTTATAGTGAATGTTTGTCAATAGTCCATCCCCAGAAATGGAGACACAGAAGTCAAAGAAGGGAAGGGAAGAGTCGGAGATGGACCATGTGAAGGTGAGGGAAGGATGGAAATTGGATGCAAAGTGAATGACATTTTCTAGTTCAGGGTGAGAGCAGGAAACAGCACTGATAGTCATGGTGAGGGAGGGGACCTGAGTAGGACTGGAACAAAGAATGTTCCACATATCCCACGAAAAGGCAGGCATAGCTAGGAGCCATGAGGGTTCCCATAGCAACTCCTTTAATTTGGAGGAAGTGAGTGGAGTCAAAGGAGTTGTTGATCAATGCGAGAACAAGTTCAGGTCAGGCGGAGGAGGGTGGTGGTGGATGGGGATTGGTTGGGCCTCTGCTCAAGGAAGAAGTGGAGCGCCCTCAGGCCATTCTGGTGGGGGGATGGAGGGGTAGAAGGATTGGACATCCAGTGAAAAGGAGACGGTTGGGACCAGGAAACTGGAAACTGTTAAAGTGGCAGAGGGCATCAGACGAGTCGTAGATGTAGGTGGGAAAAGACTGGATAGGGGAGAAAAAAAAAATTGAGATGAGAAGAAATAAGTTTGGTGGGGCAAGAACAGGCTGAAACGCTGGGTCTACCAGGGCAATCCTGTTTGTGGATCTTGGGAAGGAGGTAGAAGCAGGTTATGTGGGTTTGGGGAACTTTGAGGGAAGATCTCCAGAGGAGATGAGATCAGTGACGATCTGGGAAATGATGGCTTGATGTTTGATAGTGGGGTCATGGTTCAGGGGGAGGTAGGAGGAGGTGTCAAACAACAACAGCGCCATCCTGGTCAGCAGGTTTAGTGAAAGTTGGGGTTGAATCTGAGAAAGCGGAGTGCTGCAAGTTCAGAGGGAGGTAGGTTGGAATGAGTGAGGGGAGCAGAGAAATTGAGATGGCTGATGCCCCGTTGGCAGTTCACAATGAATATATATCACTGTTCTGATATCCTGGAATGCCCTCCTGAATACCACTGTGGAAGCACCACCCCCACAAGGACTGGAGTGTTTCACGATGAACATAACAAACATAAGAACATAAGAATTAGGAACAGGAGTAGACCATCTAGCCCCTCGAGCCTGCTCCGCCATTCAACAAGATCATGGCTGATCTGGCCGTGGACTCAGCTCCACTTACCCGCCCGCTCCCCGTAACCCTTAATTCCCTTATTGGTTAAAAATCTATCTATCTGTGACTTGAATACATTCAATGAGCTAGCCTCAACTGCTTCCTTGGGCAGAGAATTCCACAGATTCACAACCCTCTGGGAGAAGAAATTCCTTCTTAACTAGGTTTTAAATTGGCTCCCCTGTATTTTGAGGCTGTGCCCCCTAGTTCTAGTCTCCCCGACCAGTGGAAACAACCTCTCTGCCTCTATCTTGTCTATCCCTTTCATGATTTTAAATGTTTCTATAAGATCACCCCTCATCCTTCTGAACTCCAACGAGTAAAGACCCAGTCTACTCAATCTATCATAAGGTAACCCCCTCATCTCCGGAATCAGCCTAGTGAATCGTCTCTGTACCCCCTCCAAAGCTAGTATATCCTTCCTTAAGTAAGGTGACCAAAACTGCACGCAGTACTCCAGGTGCAGCCTCACCAATACCCTATACAGTTGCAGCAGGACCTCCCTGCTTTTGTACTCCATCCCTCTCTCAATGAAGGCCTTCATTCCATTCGCCTTCCTGATTACCTGCTGCCACCTGCAAACTAACTTTTTGGGATTCATGCACAAGGACCCCCAGGTCCCTCTGCACCGCAGCATGTTGTAATTTCTCGCCATTCAAATAATATTCCCTTTTTACTGTTTTTGTCCCCCCCCCGCAAAGTGGATGACCTCACACTTTCCGACATTGTATTCTATCTACCAAACCTTCGCCCATTCGCTTAACTTATCTAAATCTCTTTGCAGCCTGTGTCCTCTACACAACCTGCTTTCCCACTAATCTTTGTGTCATCTGCAAATTTTGTTACACTACACTCTGTCCCCTCTTCCAGGTCATCTATGTATATTGTAAACAGTTGTGGTCCCAGCACTGATCCCTGTGGCACACCACTAACCACCAATTTCCAACCCGAAAAGGACCCATTTATCCCGACTCTCTGCTTTCTGTTAGCCAGTCAATTCTCTATCCATGCTAATACATTTCCTCTGACACCGCGTACCTTTATCTTCTGCAGTAACCTTTTGTGTGGCACCTTATCGAATGCCTTTTGAAAATCTAAATACACCACATCCATCGGTACACCTCTATCCACCATGCTCGTTATATCCTCAAAGAATTCCAGTAAATTAGTTAAACATGATTTCCCCTTCATGAATCCATGCTGCGTCTGTTTGATTGCACTATTCCTATCTAGATATCCCGCTATTTCTTCCTTAATAATAGTTTCAAGCATTTTCCCCACTACAGATGAAGGCCCATCACTACTTTACAACTAGGATAGGCAATAAATGTGGCCTTGCCATCGTCACCCACATCCCAAGAACAGTGAGATGCCCCTCTCCAGCAAGATTTGGCCCATTAAATCAGGTCATTTTCTTTTTTTTTAAAAAAAAAGCTCTCCGTTATATTTTAAAATCATAGTACAATGCACTAACAGATATCTGGAAAAAATATATATAAATACTCAAAGTTAGAACATTCGCAGATTGAAAATTAGAAAATGTATTCAATAATCAAAGCATTAGTGCATGAAGACTTTAGACAGAATTCCATTAAAAAGTTTCAGCAATAGGTTGGATCTCGGAGAAATGCCAATTTACAGATATGACAGACAAATCAGAGTACTGTCTGCGGCATGTCAAAAGATTTAAAAGGAACTACTTTTACGTTCAAAAAAATATATTTTAACAGAACATTCAAGGTGGTAACTGGGCATTAAGATTCATTTTCTGCAAGGCTCAGCATCACTGGGTCTGCTTCATCTTTGGCACAGTTGCTGCCTTGCAAATCAGCTCAACACCAGCTGAATTACTCTGTAATAACAACTATGAATCTCTGGTCATCCATTGCTTGCAGAAGCTTCCTTCAGAGCAACACCAGCCCAGAATAGGCCAGTGCGTGAGAAGCAGTAATCCTTGAAGTAGGAGAGGTGGTACAGACAAGCAGAGCAAAATCACCAGTAAGTTGGCCAAAAGCAGGGGAAAGAAAACTGGAAGTGACAATGACCCAAAAAGGTGTTGAACATTTTATTGAATTTTATTAAGTTTTAGATTAGTGATGAGCACTGTAATTAGAACAATGTTGTGTACGCCAAGTGTTCTGATAAGCTTAAAACCAAAACAAACTTTCAAAAAACTCAGATATTTGCTAACCAAAACAGTTACAACTTTAACACACCTCGAAGATGCTTAACTGTTTACCACCTCATGCAATCTTTTGTACTCAGTGAGTGGAGGTATTAGCAATTATTCTCTACTGTACTTCAAATACTGAACATCTGCAGCAGCCAACCATGAATTAGCACTCCAATTTTACTAGGCATAGACATTCACTTATAATAATTCAGTAAATATGAGACAACTAATACATAAAATAAAAGCATGCCATACATTGATCTTCACCGGGTTTCCTCATCTTGGTGAAAACCAAAACAAATATGAATTCTTATTCATGAAAGCACTGGTAACAGATAAATTGCATCAAACAAAAAAGGTGCTAATTAGTCTCATACTTAAAGAAACATTCAACTGTAGCTCACAAGTTCGATTTTGAATCCGGTGTACATTTTGTGCTAAGTTGAAAAAAAATCGAACTCAAGACTCAAAGCACTGCATTACTAAGCATTTGTGTTACTTATACAAAAAAGTATACCTGCTTGAAAATATATGTATCCTGCTTTGACAGATGTCACAATATGGGTGGGCAAAAATCTTATAAATTAGTCGTCTTCTTAGGCAGTCTGAGTCGAGGATGACTTGCTTCCACACTAACACGAGTCCTACGGTGGCTGATGAGTCCAATGCAGGATCTATAGACTACTGCAGGTGGGACAAGTGGGGTTGAAGGGTCGGGTGGGTTAGGTATTTGGTTTGTCATACGCTCCTTCCGCTGTTTGTACTTGACTACCGTGTGCTCCCGATGGAGAGACGCAAAAAGTGTTTGGTGTCTTCCCGAATTGAGCGGTCATGGGCCAGAGATTCCACGGATGTTACATTTTTTTCAGGGAGGCTTTGAGGGTTTCTTCGAAGTGTTTACTCTGCCCTCCTGGGGCTTACTTGTCATGACGGAGCTTGGAGTAGAGTGCCTGTTTCGGGAGCCTTGTATCATCCATGCGGACTACGTGGCCCACCTAACGGAGCTGATTGAAACATGCTGGAGATGTTGGCCCGAGAGAGAGAACACCGACGTTGGTACACCTATCTTGCCAATGGATTTGCAGAATTTTGTGGAGGCAATGCTGATGGTACTTCAGTGCTTTGATGTGCCTACTGTACATTGTCCATGTCTCTGAAGCATAAAGAACAGCAGGAATCACTACTGTTCTGTAGATCATGAGCTCGGTGCCGGGTTTGAGATCTTGGTCTTCAAACACTCTTTTCCTCAAGCAACCGAAGGCTGCACTGACACACTGAAGGTGGTGTTGGGTTTCGTCATCAATGTCTGCCCTCGCTGACAGGAGACTCCCAAGGTATAGAAAGTGGTCCACGCTGTCCAAGGTCTTGTCGTGGATCTTGATGATTGTGGGGGGGGGGCAGTACTGAGAGGCAGGTGTAGGCTGGAGACGACGGAGATTGAACAATGTCCTGTTCCTCCTGTATATTAGCTCCGATCCAGCAGGGAGCTTGTTGGAGGTTAGATATAGCATTGCAGCAAGAAAGATTGAGAAGCGCGTTGGTTCAATGCCACAGCCTTGCTTGACCCCAGTCTGCATTTGAATTGGGTCTGTGGTAGATCCGTTGGTAAGGATCATGGCTCGCATGAGGATAGCCGAATTTGAGGAGCAGACTCCATAATCCCTTTCGCTTGACAGAGTCGAAGGCCTTTGTGAGGTCAAAAGAGGTCATGTACAGAGGTTGGTGCTGCTCCCTATATTTTTTCTGGATTTGTCGCACGGTGAAAGTCATGTCTGTTGTGCCTCGAAGTGGGCGCCATCTGTGTTGTGACTCTGGAAGGAGCTCTTCAGCCACTGGGAGGAGACGATTGAGGAGGATTCTTGTGATAATTTCCCCTGCGGCAGACAGCAGGGAGACTCTTTAATTACCGCAATTGGTCTCATCACCTTTCTTGAAAATGGTCACGATTACGGCGATTAGTGATGTGCTGATGAACTATGACAATAAGTGATGACATTTCCTATGCACGTTAATAGATTGCATTCAGATATGGTTAAAGTATCTCACCACTCTTCTACAAGGGGAATTTTTTTTTTTTTTTAAACACTGTATATTAAGAAAATTAGGTCAACCCCAAATGCCTAGGAAAAACATTTCCATTAGATGTTTTTTTTTTAAACCTTTACCAATGCTTTAGGTTATAATCATCCTCATTCATCAAGAAAAGTAATTAGAGAATCTGTTGGAAGTTAGATTAGGAAAATTGGAGAATTTCTGTAAATAGCTCATCACCTAAACGCAGATGCTGTGGTTCTAAGACCACAAAGGCATCAATAATAGTTTGAAATTTGTCTCAATTTAAAAAGTGGTTGTAGCATCCAAAAATCCATAGCTCAGCACATAAAATGTGTAAGTTAGAGAAGTAGTACAAGAAAATTGCAGACTACAAACTTAATAAATATGTCTCAATATATTTTGTGATAATTTAAATTTGCAATTGTAAAATATTCATGTGGCGCTTTCCTAAAAATGTTTTTACAAAAATACACAAGATTTTTAAACACTGGGGAAATTTTCTCCAGTGTAAATATGTTTAGGTTCATTCGGCCGGAATTTTGCTGGACGGGATCGGTGGCGGGTCAGTTGTTAAATTTAAAATGATTGGCAGCTGGTCGGGATCCTGCTGTCAACCTGCCACCACGCTACTTTCCCAGATGTCAAGCCTGTCAACGCTGAACAGACCCGACACGCAGCGGCGGAGGAGGCAATTCATTCTGACCTTAAGAGCCTATTAAATAGAATTTTGAGCTGAATTTTACCAGGTTCTTCACTAGGTTCTAGCTGCTGGGTGATCACTTCAGGCAAGGACGTCAAGGAGTTGTGTGACCATGAATTAATTTCTTTACTTGGCAGCTGCAATTATTCTATAAAAGCTCCCATCTTACAGCTGTTCACTAAGATCAAAAGCTCTTGCTTACTACATTTGGAAGTCACATTCACCTTTATGCAGGTTGCAAGTCTTTGGAACAATCTCTATCCAATGTCACCTCATTGAAACAACCTCTCACCAGTGACAGATCACTTGTGTCATCTCAAGTTCACCTGCCATCTATTACATTAGCATCGGTGCCCTTGAAACCATCTCACCTTGGTCCTCAGAATCCCACCACAGTCAGCCCCAACACCACAACCTTCTCCACAATCAACTGATGCTGCACAGGACACAGGGTATCAGCACCCTGGCCTCAACATGGCCAGATTTACTTCACTTGATGCTGTACATCCTGGCTGCCAGGTTGGCACCACCCCACACCAACACCATAAAGCACCCCTACAATACCCAAGCCATTCCTTTCACACTCATCACCAATGCATGAAGTACCATTTTGCCTCACCATTCACTGCAACTCACTAAGCCACTTCCAAAAGGTACACACAGATCTGTCCAAGTAAGCAAAGTGTTGAAAATAAAGGTTTCAATCTTTGACACCACATTAACAGAAATTTTACATGAACATTGGCTAAAACACCCAAGTGTTGTTAGTTGGTATGACTGGACTAGGATGAGGGAGAGTGTGAGGGGTGGCTAGTGAGATGGAAAAATGATAATGCAGATCGAAAGGGATGGATATAGGTGCACGTTAAGTTGGTGTGAGTAAGGATGTGCAGGAGTAGGGTAGAGAAGGTAGAGGGATGGTGATGTGGTGAGATGAATGGCACAGGTTGAATGTGACTTTGTAGTAATATTTCATGATCCAGAGATCATTGAAAGTTTTGCGCCACTGCAGCCTGGTCCTTCTGACAACATCCCTGCTTGTGTCCTCCTGTGTAACGTGCAACCAGGCTGAGTTGATCTCCTGGGGAGGTCTCTTCTTCCACCCATTGGAAGGGAAGAAAACCTCCCTGCGTGTTGTGACTCCCACCATAAGCACCTCTGTGCAAGGTCTGCAGCACCTCAATACTGTACAACACTGACAGCACAACTGTCAAAATCAATTTGCGCATGGTCCATTTAAGGAAACTGGCTGATGACGCGTAATCAAATGTCATCAGACCCGCTACCTTCAATTGGCCCGGGAAATGCGATGGGTGGGCTTAACAAGGCCAATGAAAAATAATTTCTCTAGTGAGCTGGAGCCAGCAGCGAGGTTGGGACATGCCCCCTACCCTGGCCGCACCGGACCCAATGAGGTAGGTGAAATCGTGGTCATTGTAATTACCTGGAGTGAATATTTTTTTCTGCAAATCAGTGAGTGTGACATTATACAATTCTTGAGCAAAATTAAGTTTTTGTTTCCTTTTATGAACTCTCATTTCAGGTTAAATGTTTCTCTTGGATTTGCAAGAAATTCATATAAATGTTTCTGTAATTAACAGACTTTGAAGTGCTATGGGAGGAGGGGGTGTTCATAATGAGAAACAAATTGAAGGATGGAGATGGTCATTTTTAACCTACATAATTGACACCCACATGGTCTACATACCATGAGGCTTAAACCATTACAAAAGAAGATCACTATCAATGTAGCTGCCTCCACAAACTGTTAGGTAAGCCTCTCTTTAATAATGAGCATACTGATGCAACGTGAATAAATTCTGATTAGTTTAATTATGTTATCAAAGGGTATTGCTGCATTAACTTGAAAGATATTTATCATACTATATGTGTGTAAGAGAATTGGACAAATATCTGATTCAGCAGGGAGTAAGAGGGCTTGGGCAAGTAAAGCAACAAAGAATGACTGTGCTATGCTTTCTGGATTACTAGCCTGGGTGCAGCCATGCACCTCTGTGCAGTGCTCGTCATTGTTTGCAGCACTTCATAGGATAGCCTCATAGGAAATGGCTACGTGAAGAGAGCAGAAAGGAACAAGGGCAGTTACAACCCTCCTTAGATTTGCAACCTTCCTTTGGAATAAAATGTAATTTGCACATTAGGATTTTAAGATCATTTCTTGAAGCTCAAATAGAATAAAATACCTGTACTGTGTGGGGGTATTGCTCGACATCCAGCCGAGCTTCCGTCCAATTCCATTAAGTTACCAAGAGCATTTTTTTTTAAAGCTTCTATTACATCACCTACACTGTTCCTAAAACCCTAATCCACACACTTGACACATCAAATCTCGATTTACCTAATGCTCACCTAGTCAGCATCAACCAGTCATAAATTAAAGCTCATTCAGAATGCACAATTCCCATCACTCCTGTCATTGCAAAGATCCACCATCACCAATACCCTGGTGAACTAACTTCAAGGCCCTTATCCTCACTTTCAAATCCCTCCAGTACATCACCCTACCCTATCTCAGCCATATGTCCCAACATGTACGCACCATTCCTCTGATCCTTGGCTATTCATTATTCTCCACTTCCTCTGCTCCATCATCAGTGGCCACTCTTCCAGCCACTAGTCCCTGATGTTTAGGAATGCCCCCCCTAAATCCCATCGTATTGCCATACTTTGAAAAGCCTCTTGTAATGTATGCACCCTAGAGTTGTTGCGGGGCAAAAAGTTCTTAAGTTGGTACACGAACTCCCAGACCGCCTGCAATTTCTGGGGTCTAGAGGAGTCAGTGTTCCACGTTTATGTGCAACGCATGAGGTTTCAGTCCCTATTCCATTATTTGAAAGGGCTGCCCCTCAATTTTTGGCTGCACTTCAGTCCCATGATCCTGATCTTTGGGCTCCCGGTGCGGAGGGGAGCGGACAGGTTGGAGGGCCTCCTCATGGGACAGCGCCTGGGCCTGGCCAAGGTAGCCATTAACATGTCCAGGCAGCGGGCAGTCGAGGGGGTTGTTCAGCCAGACTGCCTGCCTCTCTTCCATGGTTACATTTGTACCAGAGAATCCCTGGAGATGGAGCACACGATGTCCACCGGTACGCTTGTGGCCTTCCGCACAAGGTGGGCACCGGAGGGACTGGAGTGAATCATTTCTACAGGGAACAAAATGTTAATTTAATTTGATTTGTCAAGGTTCCCTTTAATGTTTGTTCGTTAATTTTGGTTTTTTTGTGCCCTTACAAAAGGGGGCACTTGAACTAACATTCTAACAAAAATAGTTGTAGAGTTGTTGCATTGAGAGTGGCTTAACCAGTCATGTGACATTCACAAGATTCACTAAAACCTCAGTCAGTTGGGTCTAGGTCATCCACGATGAGGAATGCAGTTGCGAGCATAGTGGATGAACTGGTATTGTGTAGTGTGATTGTTCAACCTTTCTTAATAAACCAACTAGTTCTTAATAGCAATGTGTTGCTATGAATTCTTAAGCAAAGCACCCATGAAGCAAATACATTATACCTCCCAAAATCTTTCACCATCCACAATCTTTCCATTATCCCTCCATTTAAAGTTCACATTTGACCTGTAGAAATGTAAATAAAAGGCAAAAAGCTGTAAATTTTGGAAATCCAACATTCTAGGCAGAGCCTTTCTTCAGAACTATAGAAATACAAGTTGTTTAAAAACTGCAGATAAAAGATTCACTGCATATTTTTCTCTGTATGCTAATCAAATATGCATTAGGGAGCAATTGATTAAATTAATGCTCCAAGGAAAATATCGACAGTTAATGTGCAACCCGAGATTAAACATTTTATAGCCAATGTCATGATTTTCTATTAATCTGTGAAGCACATTTCAATTCCATTCATTGGTTAAACAACCAATTATTAGCTCTGTAGAGCTGCTTTGCTGCTCCCGAATTGGGTTGCTACTTTAAGTTCAGAAATGCCCTAGGCTTGCAGTTTATAAGCTCCTGGATCTCCTGGTCATTCTCGTCAAACCAGCCTTGGTGTTTCCTGGTTGAGTGACCGAGCGAATCTTTGCAGGTGCTAGTTATGGTGGCCTGGAGGGCAGACCAGGCGCTGTGGGCACTCTGTCTCAGGGTCATTGAGGGTCGCCAGGTTGGTAGTGAGGCGCTGGCTAGAGAGGGCTCTCTTAACTGGGTTTTTGAGTGCCCCGGCATTGATTTTTCTGCGGCATTGCTTCTGTTGCCATCACCGCTTTGGAGCTATATTAAATGTTGATGACAATGGATTAGGCAGTGATCCGTCCAGCAGTCGTTGGCCCCAGTCATGGCGCGGGTGATGCGCACGTCCTTGTGGTCCCTCGCTCGGACGATGATGTAATCTAGCAGGGGCCAGTGCTTGGAGCGAGGGTATTGCCATGATGCCTTGTACTTGTCCCTCTGGCGGAACGAGGTGTTGGTGATGACAAGGTCGTGTTCCAGGTATTTTGTCAGGAGCAGGGAACCGCTGGAGTTGGTTTTCCCTACCCACTTTCTACCGATCACACCTCCCCAGAGTGTCCTTACTGACTCTGGCGTTGAAGTCGCCGAGGAGGATCAGTTTGTCGTCCGTAGGGACTCGGGACAGGGATTGTTCGAGGCTGGAGTAGAATTCCTCTTTGGTCTCATCTGTTGCGTCGAGTGTTGGGGCGTACACGCTGATAACTATGGCACACTGATTCCGGGATAGGATGAACCGGAGAGTTTGCTTATCCCACAGGGGTTGTCTGGCAGACAACCAGCTCATTCTTGATGGCGAATCCAACTCCATGGAGGTGACATTCTTCTTCTGGTTTGCCTTTCCAGAAGGAGGTGTAACCTCCACCTTGTTCTTTGAGCTGGCCTTCCCCTGCCCGCAGTGTCTCGCTTAGGGCGGCAATGCTAACGTCGAAGTGTCAGAGTTCCGGGCAACGATGGCGGTGTGGCGTTCTGGTCTGTCACTGTTGGGGTTGTCCATGAGGTTTCTGACTTTCCAGCTCCCGAACTTCATTTTGAAGGGGTGAAAGATGCCTGTGCGTGAGTTCTTTTAACGTGGGGTGGCCGTTGCACACCCGCTACCACACAGGCTTAGCAGAGCAAGGTCTTTGTCCAGTGGCAAGGGGGTCCAAGGACCAGAATCGACTGTATGGGCCTAGTTGCCTACGGTGGGATGTGAGCCGTAAACTCGGTGCTGAGCAGTGCCCTTTGGTGAGATGGTGACTCTGCATCAGTTCCTATGGACTGGAGGGTAGCTAATGTAACACCACTTTTTAAAAAAAGGGAGAGAAAACAGGTAATTATAGACCGGTTAGCCTGACATCAAGTAGTCGGGAAAATGTTGGAATCAATTCATCACAGGCAGTCCCTCGAAACGAGGATGATTTGCTTCCATGCCAAAAATGGATGAGTTCACAGGTGCTTCAATCATATTCCGGATTCCGAACTACATCTTGAAGGGTGGAAGATGCCTATGCGTGAATTTTTTTAAACGTGTGGTGACCGTTGCACACCAGCCACCACACAGGCTTGACAGAGCTAGGTCTTGGTCCCGTGGCAAGGATTAACCAAGACGACTGGAGACCAGCTCTGCTGCACGGACTTGGTGCGCGCACATATCGCAGTGTGGGCTGACCCGTGCTGCCCCTGGGCCCTCGCCTCTTCTGGATCCTGAACCTTCGTCTCTCCTGGGACCCGATCACATCCCTCTACGAACTCTTGCCCCTCCTTCACCCAGACCTTGCTGCTCCTGCCCGCACTGCAGTCAGCCATCGCTCTCCTACAGCAGCATGCACTACTCCCTGCAGTGGTGTGCCACCGCATGCTGCTCCCTTTAATGGCCCCAGCGTGCTGATGGTCTTGCAGGCCAGGACCGTGCCAATTTCAGAGCCAGGTCACGAGTAAGGATAGTGCGACACTCAGCAGGTGACCAAATCTTGTGTCAAACATATTTTCTTGGATTGTTGAGGATGTGTGGAGGATGTATCACATCACAGTCAAGAATGA
This sequence comes from Pristiophorus japonicus, assembly GCF_044704955.1. Classification (NCBI taxonomy): domain Eukaryota; kingdom Metazoa; phylum Chordata; class Chondrichthyes; family Pristiophoridae; genus Pristiophorus; species Pristiophorus japonicus. The sequence goes on along the minus strand of NC_091985.1, from coordinate 126,085,284 downwards.
GTGGGGTGTAGAAAATATTTGGAGCTGTTTAATCAATTATTAAAGATGAAATAGCAGCGCATTTGGAAAGCAGAGACAGGATCAGTCCAAGTCAGCATGGATTTATGAAAGGGAAATCATGCTTGATAAATCTTCGAGAATTTTTTGTGGATGTAACTGGTAGAGAGAACAAGGCAGAACCAGTGGATGTGGTGTATTTGGACTTTCAAAAGGCTTTTGACAAGGTCCCACACAAGAGATTGGTGCAAAATTAAAGCACATGGTATTGAGGGTAATGTACTGACGTGGATAGAGAACTGGTTGGCAGATAGGAAGCAGAGAGTCGGAATAAACGGGTCCTTTGCAGAATGGTGGGCAGTGACTAGTGGAGTGCCGAAGGGCTCAATGCTGGGACCCCAGCTATTTACAATATACATTAATGATTTAGAAGGGATTGAGTGTAATATCTCCAAGTTTGCAGATGACACTAAGCTGGGTGTCGGTGTGAGCTTTGAGGAGGATGCTAAGAGGCTGCAGGGTGACTTGGACAGGTTGGGCGAGTGGGCAAATAAATGCATGGCAGATGTGAGGTTATCCACTTTGATGGCAAAAACACGAAGGCAGAATATTATGAGTGGCGGCAGATTAGGAAAAGAGAAGGTGCAACGAGACCTAGGTGTCATGGTACATCAGTCATTGAAAGTTGGCATGCAGCTACAGCAGGCGGTGAAGGCGGCAAATGGTATGTTGGCCTTCATAGCTAGGGGATTTGAGTATAGGAGCAGGGAGGTCTTACTGCAGTTGTACAGGGCCTTAGTGAAGCCTCACCTGGAATATTGTGTTCAGTTTTGGTCTTGTAATCTGAGGAAGGATGTTCTTGCTATTAAGGGAGTCCAGCGAAGGTTCACCAGACTGATTCCTGGGATGGCAGGACTGACATATGAGGAGAGACTGGATCGACTGGGCCTGTATTCACTGGAGTTTAGAAGGATGAGAGGGGATCTCATAGAAACATAAAATTCTGACAGGACTGGACAGGTTAGATGCTGGAAGAATGTTCCCGATGTTGGGGAAGTCCAGAACCAGGAGACACAGTCTAAGGGTAAGGGGTAAGCCATTTAGGACTGAGATGGAGAAACTTCTTCACCCAGAGTTGTTAACCTGTGGAATTTCCTACTGCAGAGAGTTGTTGAGGCCAGTTCATTGGATATATTCAAGAGGGAGTTAGATATGGCCCTTACGGCTAAAGGGATCAAGGGGTATGGAGAGAAAGCAGGAAAGGAGTACTGAGGTGAATGATCAGCCATAATCTTATTGAATGGTGGTGCAGGCTCGAATGGCCTACTCCTGCACCTATTTTCTATGCCTATGATGAGCTCTCCAGTTTTCTCTATATAACCAATTATTATTTCAGTTAATGATTCAGTTATAAATGAGGATATCATTGTATTGTAATTTTTTCAAATCTAGGCTGACACTCCAGTGTAGCACTGAGGGAGTGCTACGCTGTCGGAGCTGCCGTCTTTTGGATGAGACGTTAAACCGAGGCCCTGTCTACTCCCTCAGGTAGATGTAAAAGACACCATGGCACTATTTTGAAGAGCAAGGGAGTTATCCCCGGTGTCCTGGCCAATATTTATTTATCCCTCAATCAACATCACTAAAACAGATTAACTTGTCATTATCACATTGCCATTTGTGGGAGCTTGCTGTGTTTACTACATTATAAAAAATCTACTTCATTGACTATAAAACGCTTCAGGACATTCGGTGGTCGAGAAAGGCGAGATACAAATGCAAGTCTTTTTAGAAATAGATTTCCCAGTAAAACTTGGGGGGAGAAATTCTGTCGCGCCTCATTTGGGGGCGGTAATTTAAAAAGTTTGCGCCCTCCACCCAGAAATTCATCAATCGGTTGACGAGCTGATAGGAGTGCTAAATCAACCATTGCTCACTACAGCTGGGGAGCAATAACAAAAGTTTGGTCAGTAAATATGGCGGACCCATTGTGCATGCGCGGATCTCCCGAGTCAGACCCCGGGAACAGCAGAGTCTTAAAGGCGCGTCCACCTACCAGCACCTTTCAACTCTTGTGGTCCAGTCCTGAGCCTCATACTTACTGGTAATTGCTTGTGCCCCAGACCCACTGTTCACACATCCACTGTAATGCCATGCAGGATGAAATGTTGATATGCACACTTAGCCATATTACTCACGAGTACCCTACTGCAGACACACGTGGCACACCAGCAATTTATTGCTTTTGTCATTGCAGGTTGAATCCGCGCGAGTTGCATTGTCGAGGAGAAGGCCAACCCTACCTCCAGGACCTGACCAACAAAGAGGAGTGACTGTCTGCCTTCTTGGGCACTGCAGTCATGGTAGTGGAGGGTGGGGAGGCAGAGCCCCAGCTCAACAGTTACGGTATGTGAATGAGATGGCCGTTTTGTGCCAGTCCGCTTAGCTTCGAGGCCACATGCCTTGAGCTAACTATGCCCCCCTCCTTCTTGCCTTCCTGCTCCCTCCCCAGCTGATAACCGTACTTCTGTTGTTTTGTGCTTACAGATGAGGAGCCAGAAGAGCGTCAACCTGCCGTCAGCCTATGTCTTCAGATGACAGGGAAGAAGCGGAGGAGGAGGTGGAGAGCAGTGTGCCGGGACAGGACAAGACTGCCACAGTTGCATCGAGTGGGGAGAGCACCTCCGTCGAAGAGGCTGTCTTCCTGGGTTGGTTAAACCTGAGCTTCTGCCCCCAGTGGCCTGCAGCAATGCCCAGTGCGAGGGGAAGCGAGAGGCCCAGCTCTCCGGATGGTAAGTCGGTCCATGAGTCCCGCGGACAGGCAGATGAGGACCTGGACTTGGAGGCTATGTCCAGGGAGTCAATGCAGATGCACCATGAACTCATGGGTTCATTGGCGAGGATCCCGGCAAGCGTGGATAAACTTGCGTTAAATGTAGCGGAGGCCGCCTCAACCTTGGCATTTGCGCTTCGGGGGCCCATCAAGCCCATCCTTGGTCGATTACAATGGATGCCACACATGGCACGGGCCATGGCAGTAGCCCTTGAGCAACAAACCGAGACCACGCAACACCTGCATTCTGCCATGTCGTCAGTGCGTGTTGGCATCAATGCGCTGTCTGCTCTGATGCAGGGTCAAATTGATGCCACGCAAGCACTGACTGCTGCCATTGTGCCTGGGGCCTCATCAGTCCAACGGGGAGGTAACGGTGCCGAAGTAGGCCAGCAATCTGCGCTCCACCAGATTGCTCCGGATGCTGAGGCTCTGCCCCGGGGGAGTGGCTGGCCATCGCTCGAGATGGAGCATAATGTCTTCTCGGGACATCATTTGGTCTCCTGATACTGCCATTTCCCCTTTGCACCTGCCACAGTCTGCACCTCAGCCATCCCACACTGCTGCAGCCCATTCTCAGGAGGTGCTGTCAGCAGCCAGGCCTTCCAGGCCCAGAGTGTCATGCTAGGCCATTTGTCCGATCTCCCTTAGACACGACAGCCCTCAAGCGCCCCTACTGCAGGCACAGAGGACCCATTGAGGAGCAGTAGGCGAGAGAGAGGGGTGAGGCAGAAGGTGGGTAATGCCCTCGCAAGACCCACTGATGAAAGGTGTGATCATGGGCCCTATGTAGAAAAGGTGTAAATATTCATCTGTTGTATTATTTGAAGGGGCAGGTGCCCCATTTTGTTTTCTTTGAGGGGGTGGGGTTTGTGTACATATGCTGTAAATGTTATTCATTTGTTGTATTATTTGAAGGGGTGGGTACCCTATTGTGTTTACTTTGCGGGGGGGGTGGTTTGCCGTTGTTTGAGGGATGAATTTCAATAAAATGTAATGTTGAACGTTTCCTTCAGCCTCTGTTGTTTGACTGTACAGTTGTAATGGAGAAGTGATATTATCGTGGCACAATACACGCTCATTAGCTGCATCGCAGCTCACTCTATTTAAGTGAAGCGCTCCCTTATGAGCCGCCGCCGAATAGCCCTGCTGGTCATCGTCCTGTGGCTGGACATTCGGGGCGTCGGCAGGTTCCTGTTTCTTCTCCTCCTCCTGAAATGGGTCTGTGATCCCTACTGGCAAGGCATGGGCTCTCATGGTGGCCAAGTTGTGCAGCATGTAGCGCACCACAATGAATAGTGAGACCATTGAGAGGAGTTTTGAAGGCTGCCTCCAGAGCTGTCCAGGCATTGGAATCGCTGCTTCAGCACCCCTATTGTCTGCTCGATGATGTTGCGGGTTGCGGCATGGCTCTCATTGTAGCATTCCTCCAGCTTTGTGATGGGGTTGCGGAGCGGGGTCCTTAGCCAGGTAGCCAGGCCATATCCCTTATCCCTGAGCAGCCAGCCTCGGCTTACCATGGTGGCTAAAACAGTTGAGACACAGTGCTTCCTGCAGGATAAAGGCATCATGTGCGCTTCCAGGATAGCGAGCATTTACTGCAAGGATGCACTGCGTGTGGTCATGCACCAGCTGCAGTTTCTGAAGACATCTCCATTCTGGAATGGCGCTCAGAAGGCCATGTGCGTGCAGTCAATTGCTCCTTGCACCCTCGGGAAGCCCGCTATCCTGGCAAAGTCACACGCGTGCTCATCCTGTTTCGCCCTGGTCATCAGGAAGGTAATAAAGTCCATTCGACGGGTGTAGAGAGCTTGTGTGACATCGCGGATGTAGCGATGTGCTGCAAATTGTGAGACGCTGCATATGTTCCCTGATGCAGCCGGGAAAGAGCCGGAGGCATAGGTGGTGAGTGCCACCGTGACCTTCACTGCGGTAGGCAGCGCAGTTCTGGTGCCGATGTGAGGCTGCAGTCTTCCTGCAGGAGATGGCAGAGCTCTGTAACGACCTCCTTTCGGAAGCACAGCCTTCTGGCACACTGCTCCTTGGACAGGTCCAGGTATGAGTGTTGCTGCCGGTAAAGCTATGGGGGGGGGTAAGGCCTCCTGTCCAGACGTCTAGGGGCTCTCCTCCTTCAGCTGTCAACATGGCCAACAGCGCTGCTCTCTTCACAATGCCTTGCTGGAGCATATGAACGCGACCCTGGTAAACTAGTAATGCCCTTTTTAAAGTTTTAGAAATAAGCTTCCTTCATGCTGAACTGGTATGTCCGTCTGCCGCTGCAAACTCAAAAGCTCACCACCGTGCTGTGTGTAAACGTTGCACTGACTGTGACCTGCGAGGCAAGTGCTTCCTCATCCCTTTTAAGTAGCTACCAGTTAACGACATTGCAAGCCTGTACCGACTGTTTTTCCATATGTTGTTCTTGACGGCCGCTAAATAAGGCGGCCACATCTAATTTACCGATCGGGGCGTAAGTGTGGGCTTTTCACCAGGACGGACGTCAGGATCGCATCTATCGTCAGCAGCCCAAGCGCTGCTGGTTTGCACCCCCGGTGATCCCCTAATGAATTTTCAGTCGGGGAGCTAAAAGCCGCACTGCCAGTCGGTAACCTCTTACGCTCCCATTAACGCTCTCTCGGGTCGCTAACTGAGGCGTTAGGCAACTGAAAATCCAGCCCAAGGACTTTTTAAAACCATTACTACTTCAATTATCACTTGCGTTATTTTTTTTTTTTTAAATCGCATACTGTGGATGCGGCATCATTTGATCACTTGACAAACTGTTACTCACCACCACCCCCCACAACCAAAGGCTGTTTCCACACCCCCCCTCCACCCCACAAACAGGTTTCTTCTCATCTGTTCATCTGCTTTCAATCAATTCCTACCCATTATCTACTTTTTAAAAACAGCAATCTTTGCATATAGTTTTATCAGTCTCACCAAAATAGACTCTACAGTAAGGATACGCAGTTCATTTTTGGTTGCAAACTTTCATTTATTCTGACAAACGCACAGGAGAGACTGGACAATTTGAAACTTGGTGGTGACAAAGTTACTGGGATTCAGGTGGGAGCAAAGTGGAGTGTGTCCAACAGTGAAGTACGAATCAGGAATATGCTTTGTGCAGTCAGACTGTGGTACAGCAAGAAGACGGTGATGGGCAAGATAGGTGTACTATATGGCTGAAGATCTGTACCGGAGAAGTTGATTGAGTAGGTTCTACCCGTGAAATGTCAACATGGAAGGCCAAATCTAAGATGGTGGGATGGTGTACAGAATAAAACATAATGACAGGTAACAGGACAATTCAAGGAGTTGGCAAAGGGGAAAACAAGGACTTGTGGCATTAATAACCAGACTAGTTAAGATGACTTTTTTTTTTAATTGAGAAAGCAAGGTGAAGAGAGTCAGGCCCCTGGTTTAGGATGCTACCAAGGTTAAAATAAATCAAAGTTAAGACAAAGTAAAACAGGAAGTAGTGATTAATTAATGTCAAATTAACTTCGCTGTTCTTTGTATGGATGTCTTTATATTAAAATTCTGCATTACTTATTTTTGTACTACAGGGTATATGCAAAGTGAAATATACAATTGTAGCAATTGTTTTATTGAATAAACTAATTGTAACCAAACACTACTATAACATTTAATAGGTTAAACAATAAAACTAAGCTGATTTTTTGCAGGAACTATGATATGTTTCATTTCAGTCAAATGATTTCAAAATTCTGCACAGTTGCATTCCTACATAATGAATATCCATTTTTTATGTTGACCTACATACGATTTTTCAAAAATTAATAAGAAAGTTGCTGCTTAAAAGATCGCATATAATTATTAGAATCATTTTGTAATTGATTATTTTTTCCCCTACGAATCCATGCAAACCTTTTTGGAGGAATTAAATGGCCAAGTCATTCATAACGGATACACGTGGAAGAACTTTAACTCGTTCCATCCTTTGTCGAATCTCAAAATTAAATCACTGATTGGTGCAGCTGCTTATAAATTTATAGTTCAAATGAGTACATTCAGATGTCCATATCTAATTTTCAGTTGTAGATTCAAAGAAATTTAGAGCAGTAATATTTTAGCCATAGATATCTTTATCGTGCTTTGTAACTAAGACAGGGCATGCTACTCTCTAAATACACTGGGAAATACATCAACATCTGTTTGCATTATATTGACTGGCAGTCCAGTTAACATCTTGGATACTATATTTAGTATGCAAAGGTGAATGTCAAACATCCAATGGATAATTAGAGATTTGATTAAATTTAATATTGATGGCTATAATGAAATAGTGGCTAAGAGAAATCAGTATTAACATTAAGTAATGTGGTTTTTAAAACTGAGTTTTCAACTTTAAGAGCAACAATTCATAATCTGCTCATCAGTGTACCTTTTAAACGGGTTAGTGACTAAAATACATTACTGCTACTTTTAACAATTTTATTGATCAAAAAATTATAGTACACAATATTGCTTTATTCAGCTGGTGTATTCCCTTCATTATAGGCTACAACAAATATATTTTAAATAAAAGTTGTTATTCAAGCACTGACCAAAAGTTATGGTAATTTAATAGATTCATACACTATCTCAAAAAGATATGCAATTAAAGTTGCAAACACAATGGGCCCAAGTTTCCACATGATTTGCGTCTGATTTTTTGGAGCAACTGGTGGAGAACGGACTATTTTAGAAATCGCAATTCTCCACATTTTTTTTTCTGCCGTTCTAGTCAGGTAGAACATTTTCACTTTGAACAGAATTTTTTCTTCAAAAGGGGGCATGTCCGGCCACTGACACCTGATTTCAAAGTTTTCACAGTGAAAACGTACTCCAAACTAACTTAGAATGGAGCAAGTGAAGATTTTTGTAGAACTGAAAAAACCTTGTCTACACATTAAAAAATCAGGCGCAGGTTACAAATTAGACGTCCAGAACGAGGTGGGGGGGGAGGGAAGGGAAGTCATTAAATTCTATAATAAATCCTTATTTATACTTGTACAAATAAATCCAACCTGAATAAAAATTTTAAACCATCTTCCTACCTGTGTGAAAGTGCTTCAGCCAGGGAGAATGCTGCGGGGGGGGGGGGGGAAAGGAAGCAGCCGTTCGCTCCTGTGGAGGAAGGAGGGGGGGGGAGGGGAAAGAGAGGGAGGAGGAAGCCGTTCGTTCCCGCGGGGGGGGGTGGGAGGAAGAGCAGCCGTTCGTTCCCGCGGGGGGGGGGGAGGGCAGCTGCCTCAACTTTGAGGCTTCCTGCAGCCTTCTCACTGCTGCAAGAAGCCTCAGTGCTGATGGTAATGTGCTTTTATTTAAAAATGTTCAAAAATTAAACAGCTACGAAGAACTACAAAAATGGCCGAGTGCCAATGTTTCCTTCACACTGCGCGTGCGCGAACACTCCAACACACACGCACAGCGTTGCCGGCAGGAAAAAAACTAATTTAAATGGTACCCGCCCCCTCCCACTTTCAAAATCGGCGCGAGTGTAGGCTCCACCCCCCTGGGCACCGCGCCAAGCAGACATGGAGCTGCAGGGCTCTCCAGAATCGCGCGTTTATTTTCCGGCGCCGTTTTTGGCGCGAAAAACAGGCGCCCAGCTCGGAGGGGCGCCCGTTTTTTATCGTGTGGAAACTTGGGCCCAATATATCTCTTCACTTTTACATAGAATAAATGACAGATCTGTCAACATATTTCATATGGCAAGGAAATACTCTCAAACTTAACAGGGGAATAATTAACTTGCATGGGTTCCTGTATCAAATGAGCAGAGTCTAGAGTCCCCAAATCTAACGACTAAACAAATTCTCTCTCCGAGGACAGTGCAGTTAGTTCCTCCAATCTCTGGACACACATCAAATAAAATCAGCTCGTTTCGTAATGCCATCTGCCAAGCAGTTTCAATCTCTACATTCCACTTGCAATTTATTTTGTATTGCAGTTCTTCCAAATTATCTCAAAGACAGTATTTTTTCTAAACTTTCCTTTTCAGCATCTTGCGAATTGATGTGATAAAGTTAAATATTACTGAAATGGATACAGGTAGCTTAATGCAAGAGGTAACAGTAAGCAATTGTTAAAATAAGCAGACTAGATGTGATATATGTGGGTTTCAGCCAAGTGCAAGACCAAAATAAGATCGAGTATCACCCTTTGTTACGAGTACTCCTGAAAGTTCACAGCAAAGTATCGGAATCTTTTAAGTTAAAAAAATGTTTTTTAAATAGCAGTGATTAGTCAGATGTGAATTTTAATCATGCCAAATACTTTAGTATTAACGTTTATGATATCTTACATTATTAAATGTAGTATAGGGCAGGAGTAGGCAATTATTTGGGCTGGAGGACCACTTAACAAGTGTTGGTGAGCTGTTGAAGGCCGCACACCAATGCTCCCACCAAGGCACGTGGCTGCATGGTCGCGCAACAATTGCAAGGTCCCACGCACGCTGCTCCCTAGCTCCTGCCGCTGGAAGAGAAACTGCGTATGTACGGCTGCATAGTGCCCGGCCGTGCAGCAAATTTAAAATGACAGCGCGAGAAAAAAAATTAGAGGGAACATTGCAGAAACCAAAACATTGCATAAACATAAATTCTGATAGTAGACAGATGCTATCTTACAAACACAACATGTATTGGATACTGCTTAGAAATGAAACAAAGATAAAAGTTGAAAATGTAGTGGTATCTTCTGGTCTCTGTATATCAATGCTGTGAAATAGAATTGTACCCTCTTTCGAGCCTGTGTCAGCATCAATTCCCCATCTCAGTCATCCTTATGCCCCTATGCAAAGATTACTAATGCTGTCCTAATTGGTGCCAGATGAAACTCCCCTGCCGTCGTACTCTGGATACCAGGAGAGGAAAGATGCAGCACTGGTCACTTTCTTCTGTAAAAGAGTTATGGAGATGAACAGCCATGACTTCACTTTAAATGGATAGGGCATATTTGAGTACGCAGTGCAATCTAGGCCCAGAATCATGGAACGGATCCTTTTAAGATTAGGCCAGGGAAAATTGCTCTTGCGAATTATTAATTTAAATGAAGCATTACTATGGTTTTTTTCCTTGGCTGCAGTTCGGCTCCGTCTCTGACCTATGAGAAGTGGAAAATTGATAGTGAAAGTGCAGCTCGAGCTCCGGCTTATGTTCTGTTTCTGTCCCATCCAGCGGGCCGGATAGAATGGCCCAGCGGGCATATTTTGCCCACCACTGGTATAGGCAATTACCCAATTAAGTATTTCTATAGACAATAAGCAAAATACATCATGGTAGACCTACCTTAAGGATATTTTGTGTTTCATTCCATTTATTTGTCCACTCTTTGGTCAGTTCTTCTACCTGCCATGCAACAATGAAACAAGCATTTCAGACCTAAAAAATATAAAATTTCTCTGCACCAATTCTACTCCCGACAAATGACGATCAGTTAGTGATAAACAGGCTTTATCTAGAGCTCTTCATGAAACAGCCATTTGCTGTTTTTCCATAGCAGTCCAGATATTTTAAGTGGATTGGCCAGATAATCTGGAAACAGTGCTTAAAATAGGACTTCTTAAATGAAAAACTATGGGACAAGCACCAAAGAGTCAGGAGAACGCCCCCTCCCCACAATCGGGTGCTTAATCGTCAACATGCAAGGCTGCAAGAGTTAGGACAATATAATCCCTTGGCCATGGAGTTTAAAAATTAGAATATTGACTTGGAATGCTGTTCTGGGATTCATTCTGATTCTGCAAAGGGTGTGTTTAAAAACTGTGAATTTAGTTGCAGTGCAGATGAAATGTAAATTATTCACCATAGTACATTCCAGTTCTCTGAAAGAGTTTGAATTTTCCCCAATCACAACTGTTGTGAATTATTGCATTTGTATCTGTGTTACCATACAACCCATCAGAAAAACTGCACAACTATTAACAGTTCTGAATCCGGGCAGTTTCCTACTGGAATGCCAGTTTTGCAAGCTTGTATTTAGGTCAAGAAGATTCTCCTTCAGAGAACACATATCACTGGATAAAGGGTAATCACACAAATGTCTATACTGAAACTAGAGAAGTCAGCACTAATCTGCCCAGAGAGATCTGCATTCTGTCTGCAGTGTTTGTTTAGAAATGGGAGACAGTTAGCCTCTGCCCATAAAGAGATGTAAATAGCCCAAAGTGTGATGAATCTCAGTTCATTCAGATTGATGACCTTTCATCTATGTGTAAACGGCAACTCTATTTCCCTAGCCACAGATGCTGCCTGATCTGCTGACTATTTCCAGCATTGTGTTTTTATTTCAGATTTCCAGCATCCTCAGTATTTTGTTTTTGAATGTGTAGACGAAAATAGATGTGTGCGAGCATCCAAACAACATCTATACAGATTAGAATACTGGAAATTTAATTCAATTTTAGGCTGGTTCAGCTGTAACCCAAAATTTACATTGGTAAGGAAACTGTAATCAGGATAATTCTGCACCACTTTTCAGTCTGAGCCAACAGCCTCAACTTCACCAATCCATCCTACTGAATGATAAAAAGCATCCAAAGGCAGAATACGAGAAAGGAATAGAAGGTTATGCTGATGGCATTAGATGAAGAGCCGGTGCAAGGAAGCTCATGTGGAGTATAAACGCTGGCATAGATCAGCTGGACTGAACGGCCTGTTTCTGTGCTGTAAATTCTATGTAAGGTAATATAAACTTTTGAACAAACTTGAATCAAACCTTAACAAAAGCAAAATACTGCGGATGCTGGAATCTGAAATAAAAACAGAAAATGCTGGAAATCTCAGCGGGTCAGGCAGCATCTGTGGAGAGAAACAGAGTTAACATTTCAGGCCGCTAACGCCATCAGCATAACTTTCTATTCCTTTCTCATATTCTAGCTTCGGATGCTTTATCATTCAGTTCTGACGAAGGGTCATCAATCTGAAACGCTGAGATTTCCAGCATTTTCTGTTTTTAGTTTTGAATCAAAATGTGTTTGGATCACACTTGGGAGTAGTGTGTACAACTCTGGTAGCCATATTATAAAGAAGATATAGAGGCATTGGAGAGGGTGCAAAAAAATGACAAGGATGATACCAGAAGTGTGAGGTTATAACGATCAGGAAAAGATGAACAGCCTGAATCACTTGGGGAAAAAAAGGGGTGACCGAAGGTGTCTTTAAAATTATGAAAGGTTTTCATAGACTAGACACAGAGTGTGTCCACTTGTGGGGAAGAGCAAAACTAGAGGCCATCAATATAAGATAGTCACCAAGAAATCAAATAGGTAATTCAGAAGAAACTTCTTGACCCAGAGAGTGTGAAAATGTGGAACTCGCTACCACAGGGAGTGGTTGAGGCGAACAGTATAGATGTATTTAAGGAGAGGCTAGATAAGCATGAGGAAGAAGGGAATAGAGGGCTCTGCTGATGAGAATTAGATGAGGAAAGACAGGAAGAGGCTCGAGTGGAGCATAAACACCAGCACGGACTGGTTGGCCTGACTGGCCTGATTCTGTGCTGTATATCCTTTGTAACTTTATGACTGTTGGGTAACTATATGATTCTACAGTACATTAAATTCATTCTTTTGTGAACTGTGAAATTGCCTGCAGCTCCCAACACTTTCCGATGGATGTTGGCCAATACACGTTTTAAAAAATATATAAATTCAACAGCCAATAGTTTCTTCTAAAAGGTGATAAACTTTGTGTACCTTTTGTGTGAGCATTGTGTGTCAATTTTGTTCTTAAGGTGAGTAAACACAATATAAAACATCCTATGCAGACATTTATAACAAGACATTACTATCAAAAGATGTCAATGTTTTAGAATGGGAAAATGTATGTTAATATTTCACTATCAATGTTTCATCACTACCTAATTGAGTCAAAATGCTTTTTTGAAAAAAAAAATCATTTGCCATTCCCTCCACAGTAACTGAAATTTGTAAGATACAAATTAAGGTTTTACACAAAAAACATTCAAAAATGCATTATTTCACATTAAAACGATTACATTTTTCCACTGAATTATTTTGTGTGTCTTCTTACACCTTCATTAAATATTTTTACTTGAAGGATTCAAGCTCTCAAAAGCCAGGACTTGGCTTGACATTTTTGACAATAATGTGACTCTGTTAGGTGATAACAGATCTTGCAGTCAGCAGTGTACACAATTCCCCAGGAATCATCAGTAGCATTTAGCTAGCCAAACAAAACAATAGCCTAGAAGTTGCGATTGGAGGTGTACGTCGGAGTACGCCTCCGACCCACGGAATATTTATGAAATGAACTGCTGTTCAGGTTGTGAAGGGTTGTGGTCTAGGGGCCCTGAGGTGGAGGGGGCATAATGGCCCACAGATCCCAAGGTCGCAGGCGATTTGGAAGTGTACCTGGGATAACGTGGGCCCTGTCCTCCAATGACAAAGGAGAATTCCATTGCAATCATTTATGAAGGGAATCTTCTAATGGTATGCAATTGAATCCCCAAATCTAATAATTTAACAATGTACAGAATTGCAATTTTATTCATAAGTTCCTTCATTCCACCAACCTCAATAAAAATTTAATTTTTTGGATAATTTTAATTATTAGATTGTAATGCAGGCCAATATTTGCATAAACTAATTTAATAAAGTGTATGTGCATAATATAAAAATGTTTAAATTAAGGCTCAGATATTCCCTTATGCAGATACAAGGTGGTCCTATGCCTTCATGCATCAATTGTAAGACTTACATTGGCAATTGCTGACCAGTCACTGGGCAAATAGCCCAATTCTGCACCAGCAATTGCTTTACAAAGCCCCCACAGATGGTCTGTTGACAGACCGCAAGTTCTGGATTTTGTGAACTTGTGGGGCATTTCAAAGGGTTTATGACAGCGTACTCTAGAGTACGCCATCACAGACACCGCAATTTCAGGGCTTCAGCTTCTAGCAACAATGGGGGATTTTAACCTACATATCGATTGATCAAATCAAATCGCATGGGGTAGCCTGGAGGAGGAATTCATAGAATGCATACGGGATTGTTTCTTAGAACAGTATGTTACAGAACCTACAAGGGAGCAAGCTATCTTAGATCTGGTCCTGTGCAATGAGACAGGAATAATAAACGATCTCCTAGTAAAAGATCCTCTCGGAATGAGTGATCACAGTATGGTTGAATTTGTAATACAGATTGAGGGTGAGGAGGTCGTGTCTCAAACGAGTGTACTATGCTTAAACAAAGGGGACTACAGTGGGATGAGGGCAGAGTTGGCTAAAGTAGACTGGGAACACATACTAAACGGTGGCACAATTGAAGAACAGTGGAGGACTTTTAAGGAGCTCTTTCATAGTGCTCAACAAAAATATATTCCAGTGAAAAAGAAGGGCGGTAAGAGAAGGGATAACCAGCCATGGATAACCAAGGAAATAAAGGAGAGTATCAAATTAAAAACCAATGCGTATAAGGTGGCCAAGGTTAGTGGGAAGCTAGAAGATTGGGAAAATTTTAAATGACAGCAAAGAATGACTAAGAAAGCAATAAAGAAAGGAAAGATAGATTACGAAAGTAAACTTGCGCAAAACATAAAAACAGATAGTAAAAGCTTTTACAGATATATAAAACGGAAGAGAGTGACTAAAGTAAATGCTGGTCCCTTAGAAGATGAGAAGGGGGATTTAATAATGGGAAATGTGGAAATGGCTGAGACCTTAAACAATTATTTTGCTTCGGTCTTCACAGTGGAAGACACAAAAACCATGCCAAAAATTGCTGGTCACGGGAATGTGGGAAGGGAGGATCTTGAGACAATCACCATCACTAGGGGGGTAGTGCTGGACAGGCTAATGGGACTCAAGGTAGACAAGTCCCCTGGTCCTGATGAAATGCATCCCAGGGTATTAAGAGAGATGGCGGAAGTGAAAGCAGATGCATTCGTTATAATCTACCAAAATTCTCTGGACTCTGGGGAGGTACCAGCGGATTGGAAAGCAGCTAATGTAACGCCTCGGTTTAAAAAAGGAGGCAGACAAAAGGCAGGTAACTATAGGTCGGTTAGTTTAACATCTGTAGTGGGGAAAATGCTTAACGCTATTAAGGAAGAAATAGCAGGGCATCTAGATAGGAATAGCGCAATCAAGCAGATGCAACATGGATTCATGAAGGGGAAATCATGTTTAACTAATTTACTGGAATTCTTTGAGGATATAACAAGCATGGTGGATAGAGGTGTACCGATGGATGTGGTGTATTTAGATTTCCAAAAGGCATTCGATAAGGTGCCACACAAAAGGTTACTGCAGAAGATAAAGGTACACGGAGTCAGAGGAAATATATTAGCATGGATTGAGAATTGGCTGGCTAACAGAAAGCAGAGAGTCGGGATAAATGGGTCCTTTTCGGGTTGGAAATCGGTGGTTAGTGGTGTGCCACAGGGATCGGTGCTGGGACCATAACTGTTTACAATATACATCGATGACTTGGAAGAGGGGCAGAGTGTAGTGTAACAAAATTTGCAGATGACACAAAGATTAGTGGGAAAGCGGGTTGTGTAAAGGACATAGAGGGGCTGCAAAGAGATTTAGATAGGTTAAGCAAATGGGCTAAGGTTTGGCAGATGGAATACAATGTCGGAAAATGTGAGGTCATCCCCCTTGGGAAAAAAAAAAAACAGTAAAAGGGATTATTATTTGAATGGGGAGAAATTACAACATGCTGCAGTGCAGAGGGACCTGGTGGTCCTGGTGCATTAATCCAAAAAAGTTAGTTTGCAGGTAATCAGGAAGGCGAATGGAATGTTGGCCTTCATTGCGAGAGGGATGGAGTACAAAAGCAGAGAGGTCCTGCTGCAACTGTACAGGGTGTTGGTGTGGCCGTACCTGGAGTACTGCGTTCAGTTTTGGTCACCTTAAGGAAGGATATACTAGCTTTGGAGGGGTTACAGAGACGATTCACTAGGCTGATTCCGGAGATGAGGGGGTTACCTTATGATGATAGATTGAGTAGACTGGGTCTTTACTCGTTGGGAGTTCAGAAGGATGAGGTGTGATCTTATAGAAACATTTAAAATAATGAAAGGGATAGACAAGATAGAGGCAGAGAGGTTGTTTCCACTGGTCGGGGAGACTAGAACTAGGGGGCACAGCCTCAAAATACGGGGGAGCCAATTTAAAACCGAGTTGAGAAGGAATTTCTTCTCCCAGAGGGTTGTGAATCTGTGGAATTCTTTGCTCAAGGAAGCAGTTGTGGCTAGCTCATTGAATGGTTTCAAATCACAGATAGATAGATTTTTAACCAATAAGGGAATTAAGGGTTATGGGGAGCGGGCGGGTAAGTGGAGCGGAGTCCACGGCCAGATCGGCCATGATCTTTTTGAATGGCGGAGCAGGCTCGAGGGGCTAGATGGCCTACTCCTGTTCCTAATTCTTATGTTCTTATGTAACAATGTTTCGGTTGCATATCACAATTATTTGAAGAAGAGTTAGAGATCAAATTTCAAAAGTAAAGTTGGGTATTTTTTAAAAAAAGGCACACTGTGTATGCACGCGAGAGTGAATGAAAGAAAAAGAAAGAGTGTTGGGGGGGGGGGGCGGGGAGGTGGGGGAGAGAGCGAGAAACCTATTGGAGCTTTTGTTTTGTATTCTGGTGGAGGGGGATTGTGCACCACAATCAGAGAGGATGTAATTTGTGACTTTTGATTAGGTGAAAACCAGAAAAACAGTATTAAAATCAAAGTACAATATAAAACGGGCAAAATGTATGACTCTTAAAATGGAAACCGAATGATTTCTACACCCCCTGGTTAAATTATCCCACAACCTTTAATCCAGCTTCAACTGTGGAGTATACCCATCCCGCTCTTGACTTATTTACAATATCATGGGAGATCAATTAATTTTATACTTAATTGGACTGAATGGCCTGTTTCTATGATGCAAATTCTATGTAACCGGTGAATTAATTTAGAAAATTAATTTTTCTATACAAAAAGGATGGATATGTATATTGTAATGTTACTTACTCTAGCTTCATTTTGTTGAAGCTTCTCCTCCATGCTTAAAGCCGTTGGAGAATCCAACAACGCAATCTGAAAGGAAAGACAAAATATATTTGGTTGTGGGTTAAACGTGACCTAATAGAAACATAGAAAATAGGTGCAGGAGCAGGCCATTCGGTCCTTCAAGCCTGCACCGCCATTCAATATGATCATTGCTGATCATGCAACTTCAGCACTCCACTCCTGCCTTCTCCCCTGATCCCCTTATCCATAAGGGCCACATCTAACTCCCTCTTGAATATATCCAACGAACTGGACTTAACAACTTTCTGTGGTAAAGAATTCCACAGGTTCACCACTCTGGGTGAAAAAGTTTCCCCTCATCTCGGTCCTATATGGCTTACCCCTTTATCCTGGACTTCCCCAACATAGGGAACATTCTTCCTGCATCTAACCTGTCCAGTCCTGTCATAATTTTATATGTCTCTATGGAAATCCCCCTCATTCTTCTAAATTAGTGAGTATAAGCCTAGCCGATCCAGTCTTTCTTCATATATCAGAACTGCCATCCCAGGAATTAGTCTGGTGAACCTTCGCTGCACTCCCTCAATAGCAAGCACGTCCTTCCTCAGATTAGGAGACCAAAACTGCACACAATACTCAAGGTGCGGTCTCACCAAGGCCCTGTACAAGTAAGACCTCCGTGCTCCTATATTCAAATCCCCTAGCTATGAAGGCCAACATACCATTTGCCTTCTTCACTGTCTGCTGTACCTGCATGTCAACTTTCAATGACTGATGTACCATGATACCCAGGTCTCATTGCACCTTCCCTTTTACTAATCTGTCACCATTCATATAATAATCTGCCTTCCTGTTTTTGCCACCAAAGTGGATAACCTCACATTTATCCACATTATACTGCATCTGACATGCATTTGCCCATTCATCTAACCTGTCCAAGTCACCCTGCAGCCTCTTAACATCCTCCTCA
Organism: Pristiophorus japonicus; assembly: GCF_044704955.1. Classification (NCBI taxonomy): domain Eukaryota; kingdom Metazoa; phylum Chordata; class Chondrichthyes; family Pristiophoridae; genus Pristiophorus; species Pristiophorus japonicus. Next base: position 126,067,487 of record NC_091985.1, on the reverse strand, counting down.
CAGCTCATACTGCCACCCAGCTTAGTGTCATCTGCAAACTTGGAGATATTACATTCAATTCCTTCATCTAAATCATTAATGTATATTGTAAATAGCTGGGGTCCCAGCACTGAACTTTGCGGCACCCCACTAGTTACTGCCTGCCATTCTGAAAAGGACCAGTTTACTCTCACTCTTTGCTTCCTGTCTGCCAACCAGTTCTCTATCCACATCAATACATTACCCCCAATACCATGTGCCTTAATTTTGCACACCAATCTCTTGTGTGGGACCTTGTCAAAAGCCTTTTGAAAGTCCAAATATACCACATCCACTGGTGCTCCCTTGTCCACTCTACCAGTTACATCCTCAAAAAACTCTCGCACATTTGTCAAGCACAATTTCCCTTTCATAATTAATGCTGACTTGGACTGATCTTGTCACTGCTTTCCAAATGCTCTGCTATTACATCTTTAGTAATTGATTCCAGCATTTTCCCCACCACCAATGTCAGGCTAACTGGTCTTTAATTCCCTGTTTTCTCTCTCCCTCCTTTATTAAAAAGTGGGGTTACATTAGCTACCCTCCAATCCATAGGTACTGATCCAGAGTCCATGGAACTTTAGAAATTGACCACCAATGCATCTACTATTTCTAGGGCCACTTCCTTAAGTACTCTGGGATGCAGACTATCAGGCCCTGGGGATTTAATCGGCCTTCAGTCCCATCAGTTTCCCCACCATTTCCTGACTGAGGATTTCCCTCAGTTCCTCCTTCCCGCTAGACCCTCGGCCCCCTAGTATTTTCGGGAGGTTATTCATGTCTTCCTTAGTGGAGACAGAACCAATGTATTTGTTCAATTAGTCTGCCATTTCCTTGTTCCCCATTATGAATTCACCTGATTCTGACTGCAAGGGACCTACATCACTAATCTTTTTCTCTTACATATCTATAGAAGCTTTTGCAGTCAGTTTTTATGTTCCCTGCAAGCTTATACTCTATTTTCCCCCTCTTAATTAAACCCTTAGTCCTCCTCTGCTGAATTCTAAATTCCCTTCAGTCCTCAGGTTTGCTGCTTTTTCTAGTCAATTTATATGCCTCTTCCTTGGATTTAACACTATCCCTAATTTCCCTTGTTCGCCATGGTTGAGCCACCTTTTCAGTTTTATTTTTACACCAGACAGGGATGTACAATAGTTGTAATTCATCCATTGGATCTTTAAATGTTTGCCATTGCCTAAACACCGTGAACCCTTTAAGTATCATTCGCCAGTCTATCCTAGCTAATTCACGTCCTATACCATCAAAGTTTCCTTTCTTTAAGTTCAGGATCCGAGTCTCTGAATTAACTGTGTTGCTCTCCATCTTAATGAAGAATTCTACCATATTATGGTCACTCTTCCCCAAGGGGCCAAGCACGACGAGATTGCTAATTAATCCTCTCTCGTTACACAAGACCCAGTCTAGAATGGCCGACTCTCTAGTTGGTTCCTCGACATATTGGTCCAGAAAACCATCCCTTATACACTCCCCTCTACAGTATTGCTACCAGTTTGGTTAGCCCAATCAATATGTAGGTTTAAAAAGTCACCCATAATAACTGCTGTACCCTTATCGCACACGTCCCTAATTTCCTGTTTGATGCCATCCAACTTTCCTACTACTGTTTGGTGGTCTGTACACAAATCCCACTAACGTTTTCTGCCCTTTGGTGTTTCGCAGCTCTACCCACATAGATTCCACATCATCCAAGCTAATGTCCTTCCTTACTGTTGCGTTAACCTCCTCTTTAACCATTAACGCTACCCCACCTCTTTTTCCTTCCTGTATATACTTCCTGAATATTGAATACTCCTGGATGTTGAGTTCCCAGCTTTGGTTACCCTGGAGCAATGTCTCCGTAATCCCAATTACATCAGATCCGTTAACAGCTATCTGCGCAGTTAATTCGTCCACCTTGTTACGAATGCTCCTCGCATTGAGGCGCAGAGCCTTCAGGCTTGTTTTTTCTTTTAAAACACTCTGTCCTTTTCGAATTATGTTGTAATGTGGCCTTTTTTGATTTTTGCCCTTGATTTCTCTGCCCTCCACTCTTGCTTTTCTCCTTCCTATCTTTTGCTTCTGCCCCCTTTTTACTTCCCTCTGCCTCCCTGCATAGGTTCCCATCCCCCTGCCATATTAGTTTAACCCCTCTCCAACAGCACTAGCAAACACTCCACCTAGGACATAGGTTCCAGTCCTGCCCAGATGCAGACTGTCCGGTTTGTACTGGTTCCATCTCCCCCAGAACCAGTTCCAATGCCTCCTCCTTGCACCATTCCTCAAGCCACGTATTCATCTGAATTATCCTGCGATTCCTTCTCTGACTAGCACGTGGCACTGGTAGCAATCCTGAGATTACTACCTCCAAGGTCCTACTTTTTAAATTTAACTCCTAGCTCCCTAAATTCACTTGTAGGACCTCATCCCGTTTTTTTACCTATATCGTTGGTACCTATATGTACTACAACAGCTGGCTGTTCCCCCTCCCCCTCCAGAATGCGCTGCAGCTGCTCCGAGACATCCTTGACCCTTGCACCAGGGAGGCAACATACCATCCTAAAGTCTCGTTTGCAGCCACAGAAACGCCTATCTGTTCCTCCTACAATAGAATCCCCTATCACTATAGCTCTCCCACTCTTTTTCCTGCCCTCTTGTGCAGCAGACAGCATGGTAGGACAACACATCATCCTTCCTGAATATTGAATACTCCTGGATGTTGAGTTTCCAGCCTTGGTTACGCTGGAGCCACATCTCTAATCCCAATTACATCATATCCGTTAACAGCTATCTGCTTAGAGAAACCCATTAGCTTGCACTGGCAAGTTGTAAATACTGCTCAGCATCCCACACACAAGCCATATTTGCATTCTTACAACTGCAAATGTTCACACACAACTCAGATACTGTGTGTGTCAAAAGCCAAGCTCGATCATATCTTAAAACAGTAAAAGTTTTAGTATTATAATTTTTATGTGCTTTTAAGAGAAAAGGGTTTATGGACTTCAGTTAGTTATGTTTTTTTTAAAATAGATATTTTCTCTTGGTGGCTGGTCCAAGTAATAAGTGAACTGCTTGGAAATATTCACATATCTAGAGGGTGCCAATTTTTTTCCCCCCACAGTGATGCAATTTTCCTGTATTCTTAAGCCAAATGCATTAGAAATGATCTCGTATCTTTGAAATGTTGCAGGTGCCTTTCAGACTCTCAGATTGCTGTTGGAACCAGCTGATGACATGGAACCAGGCAAATTATTTGAAATGCAACACAGGTGTAAAGAGCAGCCAGGGATAGATAATCAACACAAACCGAATCTGATGGTCAAAAAAAAACATCTGCAAATGGCAGATAGAAACATAGAAACATAGAAAATAGGTGCAGGAGCAGGCCATTCAGCCCTTCTAGCCTGCACCACCATTCAATGAGTTCATGGCTGAACATGAAACTTCAGTACCCCCTTCCTGCTTTCTCGCCATAACCCTTGATCCCCCGAGTAGTACGGACTTCATCTAACTCCCTTTTGAATATATTTAGTGAATTGGCCTCAACTACTTTCTGTGGTAGAGAATTCCACAGGTTCACCACTCTCTGGGTGAAGAAGTTTCTCCTCATCTCGGTCCTAAATGGCTTACCCCTTATCCTCAGACTGTGACCCCTGGTTCTGGACTTCCCCAACATTGGGAACATTCTTTCTGCATCTAACCTGTCTAAACCCGTCAGAATTTTAAACGTTTCTATGAGGTCCCCTCTCATTCTTCTGAACTCCAGTGAATACAAGCCCAGTTGATCCAATCTTTCTTGATAGGTCAGTCCCGCCATCCCGGGAATCAGTCTGGTGAACCTTCGCTGCACTCCCTCAATAGCAAGAATGTCCTTCCTCAAGTTAGGAGACCAAAACTGTACACAATACTCCAGGTGTGGCCTCACCAAGGCCCTGTACAACTGTTGCCAAAACATTCTTCCCCACCTTGTGTAATGTATGCACCTGTGAGTATGCTCACAGGTTAGCTGTTGTACTCCCCGCCCGCCCCCCCCCCCCCCCTTAATCAGGGGGCACTTGACTGTTTTCTACAAAAATATTTAGAGCTGTTGGGGGTGTGGCTTATTCACTTGGGAGCTGAGAGCTGTGGAGGAAGGAGGTGCTGCAACTGCTCCTGCCTGCAAGCCTGTGTAACCAGGAAGAGGAGGAAGGGGCCTACTGCTTCAACACCTTGAGGGAGGAGGAGGAGAGCAGGAACTACAACACTGCTACAAAGGAGTTGGAGTGAGGGGAAAAGGAAAAAACATCAACTTGAAATAACACCATCCAGTGTGGAAGGAGAGCGAGCCATTATTCAACATTCTACAGGTGGGTGTATTGGTGCACTCTCCAAAAAAGACACTTTTATTGGTGGGGGGAGGAAAGAAGAGTAACTAGAAGGCCAGAACATCGCACGTGTGCGCACACAAGTGTGTGTGGGGTTCTTGCCAACAAGCCCCCACACACCAAAAAAGGACCCCTCCCCCTGGCCCGGGTTAGCTGGGTGAAGATTCTTTTCCATATTAATTAAACATCGTTAAGACCTGGTGGAGGACTGTGCCTGGGTGGTTCCAACTATCCCAGGTGAAGACATCTTCTCCCCCCACGAGAAGACCATCTTTTAAGACTGACTGTTTATTATCCAGGGAGTGCACCCCTGCAAGCACCCACCCAACGCTGTGAGGACTGACCCTGATACCACAGTCGGAGTTCCTGGCCCTTAAAGGGGCTCACTGTGGGCGGGACCTTCATGCCGGTGGATCCTCGGGAGGCCACTGCGCAGAGACTTGTCAACTCAAACACCCCACCCTTTGTTCCCGGTGAGTTTCTCCTTCTCCACCCAAGTCAACTGGGGTGGCAAGGTCGGGGATAAACCCCATACAGCTCGGCCTCAGGGAGGCCAGCCTCCATCACGTGTTCTCCTTCTGCCACGAGCTTTTTGTTCAGCTGTCATGGGAGGAGGTAACTGAGGGAGCCCTTTAGCATGGTCCACAAGGTGACTACCTACCGCGTCTTCTGGACATTGGACGGCGTGTGGTGCCACGCCTGTAAGGAGGTGGGGCACGTCCGCAAGAACTTCCCTACCTCCAAGACCGCAAAAAAAATCTAAAGGCGGCCAAGGTGCCGCCGCCACTCTTCCCAGTCATCGTCCCGGCATCGCTGGGGGCCATTGTCTTCACGGCCTCCAGTGGGGAGGAGGGAGAGCATCCGGTCGGAAGAAAGGTGCAGAGGAAAACAAAACACTTTTGGGCGAGTTCCCTCAGCGGGCCAGACAGCCCCATCACTGCGCTCAGACAAACAGTCACCAGCGAGCGCGGGGCATCCAGAGCCCGTGCTCGAGCCCTTGACCATACCCGCTACCGCGGAGAGTTTGCCACCTGCGGTCAGGCTCAGGCACAAAATACAGGAGGAGGGAGCGAAACCGCACGCCTTGGCAGACATGGAGGTCTTCCTGCCTCCGCCCAGACAAAAAAGGAGGCACCACTCCAAGAAAGCGGAGGTTGAACAACATACCTCCGTGGAGGAGTTGGTGCCCGCCACGTGTCTCGCGTCCCCCATCACACTCCCAATGTGCGCCTAAGGCGGGTAGGGGAGAAGAGGGAGTCTGTCCCTTGGGTGGGCGAGACATCCAAAGTTGCCCAGCTTGAGCCTCCCGGGGATGGGGAAAAAGACTTGCCAGTTACGGGAGGGGGGGGGGGGGGGGGGCGCAAAAAGAATGTATCGCTGCCGGGTCAAGCGACACGGGGACTGAGGCGGGCGAGGCCGAAGAGGTCAAGTCCGAGTCCGCCCAGTCAAAAATCAACATCCCCCGGGATCTGCTTGACAAGGCAGAAAAAAAAATTAAAAAGAACATGAACTTCAGGAACACCCACCTGCTGGGCTTGAGGGTGGTGGCGGGGAGGGTGAGGAACCCCAATCTTCATCCCTAATTTTGGAGCCGGGGGGCTTGGAGGACCAGGAGCTGTGTTTCGGCACGGTTTCTCAGTGTTCCCTGGTGCCTGGGGCGGAGGGGGACTCCCGTTCGCTGCCGCTTCCCGACCTGGCATCCCAAGAAGAGCCCAGGGGGACACACCTCTGCCGACGATCCTGGGGGTGGGATCGTGACAGAGGTAGGGCCAGATGGTGCGGCTGGGCCGTTCGCCGTACCCAGTGGGGTCGACGGACCAGCTGCTGGTGGCGATCTCCCGAAGGAGGACGGGGGACTTGGTGGTAGGCGCGGGAGAGGATTTAGAGTCCATCGCCAGTGAGGCGATGGATCTCCTCGTGCCCGCCATAGTCCCCCCTCATTCCTGCAAAGGAACTCCGGGACTTTTTGGCCAAATGCCAGGGTCGCTGCAAAAGAGCCCATCTGGCCCTGGAAAAATGGTCCGAGCCGGCGCTGCTCATCAGGTCCATCCGCGCCGCCATCAATACCATGAGCGCGGGTGGGGCCTTAAAACCAAAAATCCTTGAGCTGCGCCGGCTCAGAGCGTTCCTTGCTGGGTTGCTGAGGGAGTGGAGATCATTAAACGACTCCGCTCTCCTCCCCCCCCCCCCATCCCCCCCAAAGTAGTTGAAGTTAGAGATTGCACTATGCTTTTGTCATGAAAATAACCATAGCCAGCCTCAACATCAACGGCGGCAGAGAGGCACGCTGTAGATTTAACAATTTTTCGCTCCTACGGGAGGGGGAAATATGCGGTGTGCTTCCTGCAAGAAACCCACACCGTTCTGGGAGACGAGGCCACGTGGCTCCTGGAATGGCAAGGAGAGGTCTGCATGAGCCACTTCGCTGCCACTTGTGGGGTGGCCATCTTGCTGGCCCGGCTATCTTGCTGGCCCCACATTTTCAGCCGGAGATCTTGGGGGTCGAGGAGCCTGTGCCAGGCCGCTTGCTCCATGTCACAGTTCACCTGGAGGACGTGCCGCTCCATTTCATGAACGTGTACGCCCCCCCAGCAAGTGCGCTTCTTCGAAGAAGTGTCCACTCTTCTAGGATCCATCGATGTCGGCAACTGCATTGTCCTCGGGGAGGATTTTAACCGCTCCGGTGCCTCACAGAGCACGACAACGATGGAGAAGTTGAGGGACTTGGTCGGGTCCTTCGACTTGGTTGATGTCTGGCGAAATTTCCATCCCAACTCCAGCGCCTTTACTTGGGTGAGGCCAGAAGAGGATAGTCCAGAATCAACCGCCTTTACGTCTCTCGGGCGTATATCTCCTGCGTTCCAGCTGCTTCCATGCGGCCGGCGCCATGCTCGGACCACCACCTGGTGTGGGCGGAGCTTGCTTCGCTACACACGCGGGTGGGGTCCGTGTACTGGCACTTTCACAACCTGCTGCAGGAGGACGAGCGGTTCCGGGAATCGTTCCGTCGCTGCTGGACTGACTGGAGAAGGAAGCAGGGGGACTTCCCCTTCTTGAGGTTATGGTGGGTCGTGGGCAAAGTTCACGTCAGTCTCTTCTGTCATGAGTACTCGAAGGTGTTGACCAAGAGGCGGGCGGCCAGGTTGGGGTGCCTGGAAAAGGAGGTGCTCGACCTGGAATCCCGTCTTGGTCAAGTCGTCGAGGACCCGGCCCTGCGAACGGTGTACGAAGCAAAGAAGGCCGCGCTGAAGGACCTGCAGCCTGTCTGATCCCGAGGCGCGTTGGTGAGGTCGTGGATCCGGGTCCTCCGGGACCTGGACCGCGGCTCCCCCTTCTACTCGCCAGAAAGACAGAGGGTCCGTAAGCAGCTCTTGATGCTGCTGGCCAATGACGGATCTCTGGTCTCGGATCCGGAGGGAATCAGCAACAGTGCCCGACACTATCACGGGGCTCTGTTCTCTCCGGATCTGTCCAGCGAGCAAGCTCAGAGTTTTGTGCTGAAGGTCGGCCCGGAAAATCTGGACACTCCGCTAGGCCTGGTGGAGCTGACCGGTGCCCTCGACCAGTTCCCGAGGGGAAGTCCCCGTGGCTAGATGGGCTGACCATGGAGTTTCACAGGGGGTGTTCTGGGACGTCTTTTGGGGGTGGGGGTGGGGGTGTGGGGGGGGGGGGGTGGCTGCGCACGGGTCCTGGGGGACCGGGGAGATTCCCTTCTCTTGGTGCAGGGCAGTCATCGTCCTGCTGCCCAGCAAGGGCGATCTCCACCTACTTAAGAACTGGCGCCCGGTCTCCTGCCTCAGCATGGGTTACAAAATTCGCACCAGGGTGATGTCTGCTCGTCTTGGCGCTGTGCTAGACCAAATGATCCATCACAACCAGTCCTACACGGTGCCGGGCCGGTCAAGCCACGACAACATCCATTTGGTCCGGGACCTGGTCCACCATTCCCAGAGGACTGGTTTGTCAGTTGCCTTCCTTTCCCGAGATCAGGAGAAGGTGTTCGACAGGGTGGATCACAAATATCTGTTCGGAACTCTGCGCGCTTTCGGGTTCGGGATTGATTTTGTCACCCAGATCTGACTTTTGTATGCCGTCGCGGAGTGTTTGATTAAGTTTAACGGGTCTTTGACGGCGTCCCTTTGCTTTGGGAGAGGGATGTGCCAGGAATGCCCCATGTCCGGCCAGTTATATGCCATATGCGTGGAGCCTTTCCTGCGCCTCTTGCAGAAGAGGCTGGCGGGATTGGCTCTGCAAGGGCCGGACGTGGAGGTTGTCCTCTTGGCTTACGCTGATGACGTGCTCCTCATGGTCGAGGATCCCATTGACCTGCGGAGGATGAGTGAGTGGCAGGAGATTTACTCGGCCGCATCCTCCACCAGGATCAACTGGGAGAAATGTTCTGGACTCCTGGTGGGTCAGCAGCGGGTGGACTCCCTGCCGGAGAAGTTCAAGCCTTTTGTCTGGAGCACAACCCATCTCCTCTATCTGGGAGTCTACTTTAGCCCTGATGAGGAAGCTTGGCCGATCAACTGGCAAGAGCTGGAGGCCAAAGTCGCCGCTCGCCTAGGGTGCTGGACAGGACTGCTGAGTGCTGTCCTACAGGGGTCGAGTGCTAGTCATAAACCAGCTGGTGGTCACGATGCTGTGGTACTGGCTGGTCACTTTGACTCGAACCCCCCCCCACCCCGCATTTGTTGCCAAGATACAGAAGAAGCTGGTCGACTTCTTCTGGAACAACAGGAAGTACTGGGTCTCTCCTGCTTAGGGAGGGCGGTCAGGTGTTGGTGAGCGTTAGCACTCAGGCTGCGACTTTCCATCTTCAGACCCTGCAGCGATACCTGTACGTCGAGCATCCTCCTAGATGGTGTGCGCTGGCTACATATTTCTTCCGCCAGCAGTACTGCTTCAATTATGACACGCAGCTCCTGTTTGTGAGCCTGGGGGGAGTCAGGACTGCCATGCAGGGGCTGCCTGTCTTTTACCAGGAACTCAAGGTCTGGAACAGAGTCTCCACCAAGCGCAGTTCTCCCCCGTCTGGAGTGGTGACTGTCCTTCGAGAGCCGTCATTCAGGAATCTGTATCTCCACGACCACAGTTTTAGGTGGCAGGCGGACAAGAGGGCTGTGTCTGGCAAGATGACCAGGGTCAGGTACGTGCTCGATGGCGGAGGAGCGGGCTGGATGGCGCCAGAGGAGCTGGCACGGCCCCTATCCTGGACCGACGTCTGGCACGCAGCCAATGCCATCGAGTCGCTAAAAACAGCACTGGGCCCTAACTCAGTTAGGTGTATTGAGGAGGCTCAAGCATGTGGAGCGATCCCGTCTGAACTGACCCCCGCCCGGACGGAATTCCTCATCGGCGCCAAGCTCCGAAACCTCCCTCTCGAGCCGGCGCCTCACAACTTGAGCCTCCTCTGGGAAATCCCCTCTATGCCTTTCACTTCTGCACGGAGGGGTTTCCTGTACAGGCTGCTCTTGCACACTCTGCACATTGCCATCCTCGTCTGCCATCGGGACACGCCATGGCGCACCATCTTGCTGTCCAGGGGAGGCGGGGGTCCGCAATGGAGTGCTCTCTACACGGGAATCCTCCCTCTATTTATTGGGGACTTGGCCTAGAAGATGTTGCACACAGTCCCGTGTAATAAGTTTTTAAGTCGGTTCACGGGCTCCCAGGCCACCTGTAATTTCTGCAGTCTAGAGGAGTCAGTGTTCCACATTGATGTCGAATGTGTGAGGTTGCAGCTCCTGTTCCAATATTTGAAGGGACTGCTTCTCAAAATCTGGTAGCACTTCAGTCCCACATTCCTGATCTTTGGGCACCCAGTGCGGAGGGGAGCGGGCAGGTCGGAAAGCCTCCTCGTAGGACTGCTCCTGAGCCTGGCCAAGGGGGCCATCAACCAGTCCAGGCAGCAAGCGGGCGAGGGGGTTGTTCAGCCTGACTGCTTGCCTCTCTTCCGCGGTTACATCCGAGCCAGGTTGTCCCTGGAGATGGAGCACGCGGTGTCCACCGGTACGCTCGCGGCCTTCCGCGAGAGTTGGGCGCCGGAGAGACTGGAGTGCATCACCACCCCCGGCAACCAAATTTTAATTTGATCCAGTTGACTGTCCAAAGTTTAATTTGTTTAATTGTCGGTTTTAGTGCCCCCCACCCCCAACCTCCCCCTTTAACCAGGGGACACTTGATTTACAAGTGCAACTTAAAATAGTTAGAGCCGTTACATTGCGAGTGGCTTAGCCAGTCACGTGATGTTCATAACACTCAAAAAAAACGCAGTTAATTGAGTCTAGGTCATCCACAATGAGTTATGCAGTTGTGAGCCTAGCAGATCAACTGGTAATGTATAGTTTGATAAATCTGTTAATAAACCAACTAGTTCTTAATAGCAATGTGTTGCTATGAATTCTTAAGCAAAGAACCCATGAAGTAAACACATTACAAAATCACAGACAAGAATGGGAAGTCTCTTCATCAAGAAATTTTGGTGGAATTTCCTTTTATGAGAAGGCAAATGCAAGTGGAGCACAGCAAGATGATATACCAGCAGCGTGGTTCCCGAATGAAAGTACCATTTTTTTTTAAACTAGTGAACAGTGTTGAACTGACAAAAATAGCTTGTGAAAAGCTATTGAGTCACTTAAAAATTATTGAGTGATTAACGGCTATTAAGCTAAGAAAGCAACATGGATGCGACAACGAGTTGTCTCAGTAATTTGGGAACTTTTGACAAGAATAAGGAATAGTTTAGATCCTAAAGGGAAAGATTGCAAATGTTTTTTTTTGAGGTAATGATGTCAATCAAGTCCCAGCAGGTGTGGCAGATTCACAATTAAGGAATAAAGCAGTTCTAAAGAAGATGAAAGCTATTTTGTCAGTCATGATTGGAGCAAAGAATTATAATATATTTGTGAATTTATTAACCCCGAGAAAGGTTAAGGATGCTTCATTCTTAGATATAGGAGAATCATTTTGATCCATAGCCTTTAGAAATAGCAGAGAGCTATAAGTTTGCAATGAGAAACCAAAGGCCTGATGAAACCTTCAGTGAATACATAGTTGCCCAATATCTGTTGTTGGGAAATTACTAGTCTATATTTAAGAATAGGGTGACTGAACTGCTGGAAAATTTTCAGTTGATCAGAGAGAGCCAGCATAGATTTGTGAAAGGTAGGTTATGCTTGACAAACCGGATTGAATTTTTCAAAATGACAACTATAAAGTAGTTAACAGAGGAATGTCTGTGGATGTTATTTATATGGACTTCCAGAAGGCATTTGATAAAGTCCCACATAAGAGACTGTTAACTAAAATAGATGCCCACAGAATTGAAGATAAATTATTGAACAGGTTAGGAAATTGGCCGAGTGGCTTGAGACAGAGTAGTGATAATGGGAAGCTACTCTAATTGGCAGGATGTGACTAGTGGTGTCCCACACGGATCGGTGTTGGGGCCTTCACCGCATTTATTAACATGGGTGATGGGATAGAAATTCATATATCCAAATTTGCCGATGACACAAGGATAGGCGGCATTGTAGCCAGTGTAGATGAAAGCATAAAATTACAAAGGGATATTGATAGATTAAGTGAATAGGCAAAACTGTGGCAAATGGATTTCAATGTAGGCAAATTTGAGTGATCAACTTTGGTTCCAAAAAGGATGGACTTTCTAAATGGTGAAAAGCTAAAAACAGGTACATAGATCATTAAAATGCCATGAAGAGGTACAGAAAGTAATCAAAAAAGCTAATTGAATACTGGCCTTTATATCTCGAGGACTAGAATACAAGGGGGTAGAAGTTATGTTGCAGCTATACAAAGCCCTGGTTAGACCACACCTGGAGTAGTGTGATCCATTCTGGGCACTATACCTTAGGGAGGATACACTGGCCTTGGAGGGAGTGCAGCGTAGGTTTACCATGATACTTGGACTCTAAGGGTTAAGTTACAAGGCAAGATTACACAACTTAGGGTTGTATTCCCTGGAATTTAGAAGGTTAACAGGTGATCTGATTAAAGTTTAAGGTATTGATTAAAGTTTAAGGTATTGAGAACAGATAGGATAGAGCGAAACTATTTCCATTGGCTGAGAAGTCGAGGATTAGAGGACATAGTCTAAAATTTAGAGCCAGACCTTTCAGCAGTGAAATTAGGAAACTCTTCGACACAGAGGGTGGCAGAAGCTTGGAACTCTTTCACAAACGGCAATTGATGAGAGATTAATTAATAATTTTAAATCAAAGATTTGTAGATTTTTGTTAACCAAAGGTATTGAGGGATATGGGACAAAGGTGGGTATATGGAGTTAGGTCGCACATCAGCCATGATCTCACTGAATGGTGGAACAGGCTCGAGGCGCTAAATGGCCTACTCCTGTTCCTATAACCGTTCCTTCTTGTTCTCCCACCTCCAGAATCCAGCATTTTCAACTCCAGGATTTAAAATGACATCGACTCATGCAGATCATCATCTCGCCTGCTCAACCTAATTGGTCAGGAAACCCGGAAGTCAAATGCAAACACAGTGGTTGGGCTAAAAAGCCACTGACAGACGTGCTGCACTTACCTCCGTATTTACCACGTGCTCCCAGTGCGTAGGCAAGTAAAAATTCCCCCAATCAGCATACCTCTCCACATTTTCGTCCAGTATATCCACCCTCTAAATTCACGAACATCTGTCCTCCCTAAACCTCGCCTTCCACATTAACTGTCCAACCATACACAGCCACCTTGTCATCTCTCGTGGCCTTTTTACTCCCATGGTCTCCATCACTGACAAGGCCATCTCCGACCACTTCTTTGCATCCCTCACTAATAATAACTCCCACCACCTTCCAACAAAACTTAATTCTGGCAAAAAAGAATCTCCCCAAATCACTTACAACTGCCTAGCCATTGGCCCTCAATTTGTCTCAGTAATTCTGCAGCCATTAAATTGCTTATCCACTCCCTCGTGTATACCGTTGATGCCCTTGTCCCCAGTAAAACCATCCTGGCCAATCCGGTTGGTATGGTCCCGATCTTCATTTGCTCAAGTCCAAGGGCTGCAGATTTGTGTGTATCTGACACATAGCAACTTAGAAAATACGTGCAGGAGTAGGCCATTCTGCCCTTCAAGCCTGCACCACCATTCAATAAGATCATGGCTGATCATTCCCTCAGTACCCCTTTCCTGCTTTCTCGCCATACCCCTTGATCAACTTAGCCCGAAGGGCCATATCTAACTCCCTCCTGAATATATCCAATGAACTGGCATCAACAACTCTCTGCGGCAGGGAATTCTACAGGTTAATTCCAGTGAAGAAGTTTCTCCTCATCTCAGTCCTAAATGGCCTAAACCTTATCCTAAGACTGTGTCCCCTGGTTCTGGACTTCCCCAACATCAGGAACATTATACCCGCATCTAACCTATCCAGTCCCGTCAGAATCGTATATGTTTCTATGAGATCCCCGCTCATCCTTCTAAACTCCAATGTATAAAGGCCCAGTTGATCGTCTCCTCATATGTCAGTCCTGCCATCCGGGAATCAGTCTGGTGAACCTTCGCTGCACTCCTTCAATAGCAAGAACATCCTTTCTCAGATTAGGAGTCCAAAACTGAACACAATATTCCAGGTGAGGCCTCACCAAGGCCCTGTACAACTGCAGTTAAGACCTCCCTGCTCCTACACTCAAATCCCCTAGCAATGAAGGCCAACATACCATTTGCCATCTTCACCGCCTGCTATACCTATATGCCAACTTTCAAAGACCGATGAACCACGACACCCAGGTCTCGTTGCACCTCCCCTTTTCCTAATCTGCCGCCATTCAGATATTTTATCTTCGCGTTTTTGCCCCCAAAATGGATAACCTCACACTTATCCACATTATACTGCAACTGCCATGCATTTGCCCAATCACCTAATCTGTCCAAGTCACCCTGCAGCCTCCTAGCGTCCCCCTCACAGCTCACACCGCCACCCAGTTTAGTGTCATCTGCAAACTTGGAGATATTACACTCAATTCCTTCATCCAAATCATTGATGTATAGTGTAGTGTAAAGAGCTGGGGTCCCAGCACCGAGCCCTGCGGCACTCCACTAGTCACTGCCTGCCATTCTGAAAAGGACCAGTTTATCCCAACTCTCTGCTTCCTGTCTGCCAACCAGTTCTCTATCCACGTCAGTATATTACCTCCAATACCATGTGCTTTGATTTTGCACACCAATCTCTTGTGTGGGACCATGTCAAAAGCCTTTTGAAAGTCCAAATACACCACATCCACTGGTTCTCCCTTGTTCACTCTACTAGTTACATCCTCAAAAAATTCCAGAAGATTTGTCAAGCATGATTAGGGCGGCCTATAAAAAGGCCAGCAGTGGCGAGTTCGAGGCGCAGCGGGCGATCGAGCAGCGTTGGTGAGGCGTGAGGAGGCCTATAAAAAGGCCCAGCATGGTGAGTTTGGTGAGAGGCGTGCTTGTGCAGCTGCAGCAGGGAGAGAAGGCAAAAAAGTAGAAGGAAATCGACAGGTGACATCACAACCAAGGGGATAAGGGATTGGCTGGTGATTGGTAAGTTGCTTTTCTTTTTTCTTTTCTCTATCAGTGAGTAACCTTTAGCATTGATGTTGCCAAATTAAGTTTATCCAAGGGTTAAGTCATGGCAGGACAGCTCGGACACATCTTATGCTCCTCCTGTGCTATGTGGGAAGTCAGGGACGCTTCCGGTGTCCCCGACGACGAAGTGTGCGCGAAGTGTATCCGCCTCCAGCTCTGACGGACTGCATTGCGGCACTGGAGCTGCGGGTGGATTCACTCTGGAGCATCCACGATGCTGAGAATGACGTGAATAGCACGTTTAGCAAGTTGGTCTCACTGCAGGTAAAGGGTACACAGCCAGATAGTAAATGGATGACCAGCAGGAAGAGCAGTGCAAGGAAGGTAGTGCAGATGTCCCCTGCGGTCATCCCCCTGCAAAACAGATACACCGCTTTGGGTGCTATTGAAGGGGATGACTCATCAGGGGGGAGCAACAAGCAGCCAAATTCATGGCACCTTGGGAGGCTCTGCTGCACAGGAGGGCAAGAAAAAGAGTGGGAGAGCTACAGTGATAGGGGATTCGATTGTAAGGGGAACAGATAGGCGTTTCTGCGGCCGCAACCGAGACTCCAGGATGGTATGTTGCCTCCCTAGTGCAAGGGTCAAGGATGTCTTGGAGTGGGTGCAGGACATTCTGAAAAGGGAGGGTGAACAGCCAGTTGTCGTAGTGCATATAGGCACAAACAATATAGGTAAAAAAATGGGATGAGGTCCTATGAGACGAATTTAGGGAGCTAAGAGCTAAATTAAAAAGTAGGACCTCAAAGGTAGTAATCCCAGGATTGCTACCAGTGCCACGTGCTAGTCAGAGTAGGAATCGCAAGATAGCTCAGATGAATACATGGCTTGAGGAGTGGTGCAAGAGGGAGGGATTCAAATTCCTGGGACATTAGAACCAGTTCTGGGAGAGGTGGGACCAGTACAAACCAGACAGTCTGCACCTGGGCAGGACCGGAACCAATGTCCTAGGGGGAGCGCTTGCTAGTGCTGTTGGCGAGGGGTTAAACTAACATGGCAAGGGGATGGGAACCTATGCAGAGAGACAGAGGAAAATAAAATGGAGTCAGAAGCAAAAGATAGAAAGAATAGTAAAAGTGGAGGGCAGAGAAACACAAGGCAAAAAACAAAAAGGGCCACATTACAGAAAAATTCTAAAGCGGCAAAGTGTGTTAAAAAGACAAGCCTGAAGGCACTGTGCCTCAATGCGAGGAGTATTCGGAATAAGGTGGACGAAATAACTGCGTAGACAGCAGTTAACAGATATGATGTAATTGGCATTACGGAGACATGGCTCCACGGTGACCAAGGCTGAGAACTCAACATTTAGGAAGGATAGGCAGAGAGGAAAAGGAGGCGGGGTGGTATTGCTGGTTAAAGAGGAAATTAATGCAATAGAAAGGAGGGACAATAGCCTGAATGATGTGGAATTGGTATGGATGGAGCTGCGGAATTCCAAAGGGCAGAAAACGTTAGTGGGAGTTGTGTATAGACCACCAAACAGTAGTAGTGAGGTTGGGGACAGCATCAAAGAAGAAATAAGGGATGTCTGCAATAAAGATACAGCAGTTGTCATGGGCAACTTTAATCTACATATTGATTGGGCTAACCAAACTGGTAGCAATGCAGTGGAGGAGGATTTCCTAGTGTATTAGGGATGGTTTTCTAAACCAATATGTCGAGGAACCAACTAGAGAGCTGGCCATCTGAGACTGGGTCCTGTGTAATGAGAAGGGACTAATTAGCAATCTTGTTGTGCGAGGCTCCTTGGGGAAGAGTGACCATAACATGGTAGAATTCTTTATTAAGAAGTAGAGTGACACAGTTAATTCTGAAACTAGGGTCCTGAACTTAAGGAAAGGTAACTTCGACAGTATGAGGCGTGAATTGGCTAGAATAGGCTGGCAAAGGATACTTAAAGGGTTGATGGTGGATAAGCAATGGCAAACATTTAAAGATCACATGGATGAACTTCAGCAATTGTACATCCCTGTCTGGAGTAAAAATAAAATGGGGAAGGTGGCTCAACCATGGCTAACAAGGGAAATTAAGGATAGTGTTAAAGCGAAGGAAGAGGCATATAAATTGGCCAGAAAAAGCAACAAACTTGAGGACTGGGAGAAATTTAGAATTCAACAGAGGAGGACCAAAGGTTTAATTAAGAGGGGGAAAATAGATTACGAGAGGAAGCTTGCAGGGAACATAAAAACTGACTGGAAAAGCTTCTATCAATATGTGAAGAGAAAAAGATTAGTGAAGACAAACGTAGGTCCCTTGCAGTCTGATTCAGGTGAATTTATAATGGGGAACAAAGAAATGGCAGACCAATTGAACAAATACTTCGGTTCTGTCTGCACGAAGGAAGACACAAATAACCTTCCGAATGTACTAGGGGACAGTGGGTCTAGTGAGAAGGAGGAACTGAAGGCTGTCCTTATTAGACGGGAAATTGTGATAGGGAAATTGATGGGATTGAAGGCCGATAAATCCCAGGGCCTGATAGTCTGCATCCCAGACTACTTAAGGAAGTGGCCCTAGAAATAGTGGATGCATTGGTGATCATTTTCCAACAGTCTATAGACTCTGGATCCATTCCTATGGACTGGAGGTGCAGCTAATGTAACACCACTTTTTAAAAAAGGAAGGAGAGAAAACGGGTAATTATAGACCGGTTAGCCTGACATCAGTCGTGGGGAAAAATGTTGGAATCAATCATTAAGGATGAAATAGCAACGCATTTGGAAAACAGTGACAGGATCGGACCAAGTCAGTATGGATTTATGGAAGGGAAATCATGCTTGACGAATCTTCTGGAATTTTTTGACGATGTAACTAGCAGAGTGGACAAGGGAGAACCAGTGGATGTGGTATATTTGGACTTTCAAAAGGCTTTTGACAAGGTTCTGCACAAGAGATTGGTGTGCAAAATCAAAGCGCATGGTATTGGGGGTAATGTACTGACATGGATAGAGAACTGGTTGGCAGACAGGAAGTAGAGAGTTGGGATAAACGGGTCCTTTTCAGAATGGCAGGCAGTGACTAGTGGAGTGCCGCTCAGTGCTGGGACCCCAGCTCTTTACAATATACATTAACGATTTAGATGAAGGAATTGAGTGTAATATCTCCAAGTTTGCGGAAGACACTAAACTGGGTGGCAGTGTGAGCTGTGAGGAGGATGCCAAGAGGCTACAGGGTGACTTGGACAGGTTGGGTGAGTGGGCAAATGCAGTATAATGTGGATAAATGTGAGGTTATCCATTTTGGGGGCAAAAACACAAAGGCAGACTATCTGAATGGCGGCAGATTAGGAAAAGGGGAGATGCAACGAGACCTGGGTGTCATGGTTCATCAGTCACTGAAAGTGGGCATGCAGGTACAGCAGAGGATTAAGGCGGCAAATGGTATGTTGGCCTTCATAGCCAGGGGATTTGAGTATAGGAACAGGGAGGTCTTACTGCAGTACAGGGCCTTGGGTGAGGTCTCACCTGGAATATTGTATGCAGTTTTGGTCTCCTAATCTGAGGAAGGACGTTCTTGCTATTGAGGGAGTGCAGCGAATATGCACCAGACAGATTCCAGGAATGGCTGGACTGTCATACAAGGAGAGACTGGATCAACTGGTCCTTTATTCACTGGAGTTTAGAAGGATGAGAGGAGATCTCATAGAAACGTACAAGATTCTGACGGGACTGGACAGGTTAAATGCGGGAAGAATGTTCCCAATGTTGGGGAAGTCCAGAACCAGGGGATATAGTCTTCGGATAAGGGGTAGGCCATTTAGGACTGAGATGAGGAGAAACTTCTTCACTCAGAATTGTTAACCTATGGAATTCTCTGCCGCAGAAAGTTGTTGATGCCAGTTCATTGGATATATTCACGAGAAAATTAGATATGGTCCTTACGGCTAAGGGGATCAAGGGGTATGGAGCGAAAGCAGGAAAGGGGTACTGAGGGAATGATCAGCCATGATTTTATTGAATGGTGCTGCAGGCTCGAAGGGCTGAATGGCCTACTCCTGCACCTATTTTCTATGTTTCTATGTTTCATAAATCCATGCTGACTTGGACCAATCCAGTCACTGCTTTCCCAATGCACTGCTATTTTATCTAATAATTGATTCCAACATTTTCCCCACTACTGATGTCAGGCTAACTGGTCTATCATTACCCGCTTTCTCTCTCCCTTTTTAAAAAGTGGTGTTACATTAGCTACCCTCCAGCCCATAGGAACTGATCCAGAGTCGATAGACTGTTGGAAAATGATCACCAATGCATCCACTATTTCTAGGGCCACTTCCTTAAGCACACTGGGATGTAGACTATCAGGCCCCGCGGATTTATTGGCCTTCAATCCCAACAATTTCACTCCTAATAAGGATGTCCTTCAGTTCCTCCTCCTCACTCGACCCTCGGTCCCCTAGTACTTCCAGAAGGTTATTTGTGTCTTCCTTCGTGAAGACAGAACCAAAGTATTTGTTCAATAGTTCTGCCATTTCTTTGTTCCCCATTATAAATTCACCTGAATCCAACTGCAAGGGACTTATGTTTGCCTTCACTAATCTTTTTCTCTTCACATATCTATAGATGCTTTTGCAGTCAGTTTTTATGTTCCCGGCAAGCTTCTTCTCGTACTCTATTTTCCCCCTCTTAATTAAACGCTTTGTCCTCTGCTGAATTCTAAATTTCTCCCAATTTTCAGGTTTTTTGCTTTTTCTGGCCAATTTACATGACTCTTCCTTGGATTTAACACTATCCTTATTTTCCCTTGTTAGCCACATTTGAGCCACCTTCCCCATTTTATTTCTACTCCAGACAGGGATGTACAACTGCTGAAGTTCATCCATGTGATCTTTAAATATTTGCCATTGCCTATCCACCGTCAACCCTTTAGGTATCATTTGCCAATCTATTCTAGCCAATTCACCCCTCACACCATCGTAGTTACCTTTCCTTAAGTTCAGGACCCTAGTTTCTGAATTAACTGTGTCACTCTCCATCTTAATAAAGAATTTTACCATGTTATGGTCACTCTTCCCCAAGAGGCCTCGCACAAGATTGCTAATTAGTCCTTTCTCATTACACATCACCCAGTCTAGGATGGCCAGCTCCCAAGTTAGTTCCTCGACATATTGGTCTAGAAAACCATCCCTAATACACTCCAGGAAATCCTCCTCCACCGCATTGTTACCAGTTTGGTTAGCCCAATCAACATATAGATTAAAGTCACCCGTGATAACTGCTGTACCTTTATTGCATGCATCCCTGGTTTAGCAATCCATCATCAGAACTGGCTGGTGATTAAACGTGCTATATAAATACAAGTAGCAGTAATTGTTGTAATTTACAGTACAATTCCACCATCATCTAAATTACAGTCCTCTTTTAAAAAAAAAAATCATAATCATCATCATCATCATCGGCAGTCCTTCGGAATCGAGGAAGACTTGCTTCCACTCTTAAAATGAGTCTTTAGGTGGCTGAACAGTCCAATACTAGAACCACAGGCATATCAGGCATAAACAGAATCTCATGACTCCTGGTTCAACTATGAATGGCTTGCAGATACCTAGTGGTTCCTGAGAGTTATCAGTGATAAGAAATGGTACACGCTTCACATCGTGTCAGCATTCCTTGATCAAGAACTAGGAGCAGAATAAAGCACCCTCTATACAGCCTCAATTTTGTCTTATTCCCAATATCAGAACTATATCATCTACTGCGTTGGTGTGAACCTTTCATTTACCGACACTAGTCATTCCTGTGGTCAGTCTGTGTCTCAGTGAATGCCACATTAATTCAAATGTAATGCAAACTTGTGCTAAATTATGACCAGTTAGATGCTTTGAATTCACCTTCAATTTACAATGAGCAAACAAAACAAAACCATCCTATTTATCAGGATTCAATATGAACCAAGGCCCAAAGATGAACACTGTTCTGGCCCAGATTGTTACTCAATTACCCTTTATTAATTGGACAAAATGATTCAGATTTAAAACCCGAAGATCAGTGGAATAAATGCCTCTCCACTTTGAGTGGAAATTGCCAGTAGGTCTCAAAATTAATACTGTCAATCTTGTTGCTCTTAATATATTGTAATATAAAACAAACTAAAGCTCCAGTTGCAAGTCAGATTAGTCAAAGACCTCCATGCTTTCAGGACATCAGATTCCCACCATTCTACAGAAACTATGCTGGACCTTGCTGCTTAACTAATTGCCCGAGATAGAAATTTTCTCTGGGGTTGCCACACCAGTCATCTATGTAGCCAAAAATAGTTTCCTGACTCTTTCAATCAGACGTCTAGTAAGATTAACTAGGTACTTTGTATAGTTCAGAATACATAACACTAAAGGTATTTTCCCAGAGGATATGATAAAACATGCATTTTAATAAAAGCTGTGAATTTTAAAATATTTACCTAAAATGAGCAACTTTACGTAGGTCTGTTTCACCTTCTGAACCATATTATCAATACAAGTTTTTTTTTTAAAACAATCAATCTGGGTAGTTTTAATGCAGTGAACTTTCATGGATTAGGTGCGCGTTGGCACCACAGATTTGCTACATATTAACAGACCTATTGTGCTAGCAATCTGCAGTTATGCTCTAAACACACCACTGTTTTCAAATTTCACCCACAATTTAAGCTAAAGCTGTAGAAGAAAACCTTGCCTGCCATCTAGAGGTTTTTAAGCTGAAACAAGAATTGAAGTATATGTCAATTATTAATCATGATCCAGAGTGGATTACATCTAAAAGAAAGTTTCTTAATTAGGTTTATAATTCTACAGAGCTAAAGTCAGCTTCATTAATTTCTTGTGGGAAGATAATTTGTGTGTCCATATTATTACTGCAACATCCACACAAAAAAATAGCAACTTCTAGAAGCCAAGCTCAATGAGTATAAATGATTTAGCCATTAGTTGTACAACTCAATTAGTCCGAGGTTACCATAATGTAATAAGGCAATTAAAATTGGGAATCAGGAGCTCTTCCCCCAAAACAAAAATAAATGACCAATCCATCAAAAGATAAAAACTAACCTGATTTCCCTGAGCAAGTAAAGCCTTCAGTCGTGCTATTTCAGCACGTAGTTCACGAATGAGTTTGACATTAGAATCTTCATTAATGGTCGGTTTGTTAATTATGTTTTTGGCTCTGTTTGCATAGCGAAGTGTACTCAATGTTTCTCCATAATTGACATCTGCTGGTGAAATGGCTATCAAAAGAAAGATAATCAATATTGACCTATCCATAAGATATTCAAAGCATTTTATATAAGCCATACCAGAAACAAAACATACAGCGGAGTGATATATAATTAGTGTGGATTGACAAAAAACAATTGTTATAATAGTTAGATCAGAAAAATTAGGACTTAAAGTAAATTTACTTGTATTGCTTTCTCACATTTGCATATTCTGTGCACTCAGATTATTTAAAGCTTAAATAAATTTGAAAATAACTTAAAATCCCAGTTTTAAATTTAAAATATACATATTTTGCACTTGTATAACTCCTTGCTTAGGACATGCACTTGTACATATTATTCATTTCTGGTGTGAGGCTTTCATAGCGAAAACATGTATGTCAACATATCACAAAGGGAAACCCTATGTAAACATTAATAGTAAGGAACTGCACACTTTGTAGAAGAGTGTTATAGGCTGAGAAATTGAAAAAAGACAAAATGAGGGGCAAACTCGAAGGAGATTACAGGCCGGCAGTGGCCCGCAGTACTTTTGTGGAGTTAATGGGACAAATGTACAAATGGGACATGAAATTTATACTCCCAAATGCAAAGTACTCCAACAACAACCATCTGCATTTATTTATATACCACCAGTAAATGTATTAAAACATCCCAAGGCTCTTCAGAAGATCGTTATCAAGCAACGTTTGACACCTAACTGCATGGGAAGATATTAGGATAGGTGACCAAAAGCTTGGCCGAAGAGGTAGGCTTCAAGGAGTCTTTGAAAGTAGGAGGGGTAGAGAGATGGAGAGATTTAGGGAGGAAATTCCAGAGCTTAGGAGCTAGGCAGCTGAAGGCACAGCCGCCAATGGTGGAGCGATGAAAATCAGGAATGTGCAAGAGAGGGCAGAGAGGGCTGGAGGAGGTTACTAAGGTAAGAAGCCCACGGAGGGATTTGAAAACAAGGACGGAAATTTTAAAATTGCTGCATTGCCAGACCAGGAGCCAGGTGAGCAGGACTTGGTGTAAGTTAGGATACGGGCAGCAAAGTTTTGAATGAGATCAGATTTGTAGGACAAGGAGACTTTGAAAGGGGTAAATTCCTGACTTTCACTATTGTAATTGTGCAAAAGCAAATAGAATGTTGGAATTCATAGCCAAACAAGTTAAAACAAGTAGGGCTGGAGGAGGTTAGTGAGATAGGGAGGGGTGAGGCCATGAAGGGATTTGAAAACAAGGATATGGAGGGTTAACAAGACAAGGGAATACACAATAAATGGAAGGATATGGAGAAGTGTAGAGGAACAGAGGGACCTTGGAATGCACATCCTTAGATCCCTGAAAGTAGGACAGATAGATAAAGTGGTTAAGGGGGAATACCAGACGATTTCTTTTAACCTAGGCACAGAATACAAGAGCGGGAAGGTTATGCTAGAACTGCATAAAATACTAGTTAGGCCATAGCTAGAGTACTACGTACAGTTCTGGTCACGTTACAGAAAATGAGAGATTGCACTAGAGAGGTTGTCAGGACTGGAGAATTTAAGGTAGAAGGAAAGATTGGATATGCTGGGTTTGTTTTTTGGGGGAACAGAGGAGGCTGAGGGGAGATTTAATTGAGGTGTATAAAATTGAGGGGCCTAGATAGAGTGGATAGGAAGGACCCATTTCCCTTAGCAGAGGGGTCAATAACCAAGGAGCATAAATTTAAAGTAATTGGTAGAAGGATGAGAGAGAAGTTGAGGAGAAACTTTTCACCCAGACTATGGTGGTGGT
Organism: Pristiophorus japonicus; assembly: GCF_044704955.1. NCBI lineage: Eukaryota > Metazoa > Chordata > Chondrichthyes > Pristiophoridae > Pristiophorus > Pristiophorus japonicus. The sequence continues at coordinate 126,043,554 of NC_091985.1, read as the reverse complement.
CTGAAACTCACTGCCTGAAAGGGTGGTAGAGGTAGAAACCCTCATCGCATTTAAAACGTACTTGGATATGCACTTGGGAAGTGCTGCAACCTACAAGGCTACAGATCAAGGGCTGGATTTTCGTCTTTGTATTTCGAGACACTATTCGCAGCACGGTGCAAAGGTTACCAAGGAAATAATTTGCACCCTAGTCAGGAATTTTCAGCAAAAAAAGTGATCTGGAGGAGCGTTAGCGTTAAGTCAGCCGTTGCATGACTGACTTTGTGCACCTGAGCCAAAACTTTTGCCGTTGAAGGAGACGGCAACTTTGCGCATGTGCATTGAAAAAAAATTGTGTTTTCGCTGGTGCCCTCGAGCAGCGACAGTAGAGTTCCAGAGTGTGGCACGTGCCCTTGATCACATCGCAGACTCTGGCGCATCACAGCATAAGCTTTGCTTCAGTTTGGGAAAGTAATGCAGTCAATGTCTGATTTTATACTCTTTGCGTTCCCCACTGTCTCACGGGGAAGTGACGGTGCCAAAGCAGGCCAGCAAGTTGTGCGTAGACATCGTGTTCTAGTTGCTACAGCCCAGACCCGTCGGAGAGTCATTGGCTCCAGGGAAATGGCAGGTGTTCTCATTCCCCAGGATGAGAGCATTCCGGCCCCTGTGACTGGTGACGCCAAGGAAGAGATGCCCCAGTTGAAGATTGGGTCTTCCAGGCCAGGAGCCAAGAACGCCTCAGCATTGTCTGGCGCTGCGCTGCCCCCCCCTGCCCCCAACAAAGCAGCCATCTAGCAGCCTTGCTGTTCGCCCTCATTGAGGGGCATCAGGCATGGAAGGGGAAAGTCTCGCAAAGACCCATTAAGGGCTGGCAACACTGCATTGCCAGGAATGTCTGTACCATTGTCCACATTGTACATAGTTGTGTGATAACAATGCACTCCTGTTACATAAGAACATAAGAATTAGGAATAGGGGTCGGCCATCTAGCCCCTCGAGCCTGCTCCACCATGCAAAAAGATCATGGCTGATCTGGCCGTGGACTCAGCTCCACTTACCCGCCCGCTCCCCATAACCCTTAATTCCCTTATTGGTTAAAAATCTATCTATCTGTGATTTGAATACATTCAATGAGCTAGCCTCAACTGCTTCCTTGGGCAGAGAATTCCACAGATTAGAACCCTCTGGGAGAAGAAATTCCTTCTCAACTCGGTTTTAAATTGACTCCCCCATATTTTGAGGCTGTGCCCCCTAGTTCTAGTCTCCCCGACCAATGGAAACAACCTCTCTGCCTCCATCTTGTCTATCCCTTTCATTATTTTAAATGTTTCGATAAGATCACCCCTCATCCTTCTGAACTCCAACGAGTAAAGACCCAGTCTACTCAATCTATCATCATAAGGTAGCCCCCTCATCTCCGGAATCAGCCAAGTGAATCGTCTTTGTACCCCCTCCAAGGCTAGTATATCCTTCCTTAAGTAAGGTGACCAAAATTGCACGCAGTACTCCAGGTGCGGCCTCACCAATACCCTGTACAGTTGCAGCAGGACCTCCCTGCTTTTGTACTCCATCCCTCTCGCAATGAAGGCCAACATTCCATTCGCCTTCCTGATTACCTGCTGCACCTGCAAACTAACTTTTTGGGATTCATGCACAAGGACCCCCAGGTCCCTCTGCACCGCAGCATGTTGTAATTTCTCCCCATTCAAATAATAATCTCTTTTACTGTTTTTTTTTCCCCCCCAAGGTGGATGACCTCACATTTTCCAACATTGTATTCCATCTGCCAAACCTTAGCCCATTCGCTTAACATATCTAAATCTCTTTGCAGCCTCTGTATCCTCTACACAACCCGCTTTCCCACTAATCTTTGTGTCATCTGCAAATTTTGTTACACTACACTCTGTCCCCTCTTCCAGGTCATCTATGTATATTGTAAACAGTTGTGGTCCCAGCGCCGATCCCTGTGGCACATCACTAACCGATTTCCAACCCGAAAAGGACCCATTTATCCCGACTCTCTGCTTTGTTAGCCAGCCAATTCTTTATCCATGCTAATACATTTCCTCTGACTCCGCGTACCTTTATCTTCTGCAGTAACCTTGTGTGGCACCTTATCGAATGTCTTTTGGAAATCTAAATACACCACATCCATCGGCACACCTCTATCCGCCATGCTCGTTATATCCTCAAAGAATTCCAGTAAATTAAACATGATTTCCCCTTCATTAATCCATGTTGCGTCTGCTTGATTGCACTGTTCCTATCTAGATGTCCCGCTATTTCTTCCTTAATGATAGCTTCAAACATTTTCCCCACTACAGATGTTAAACTAACCGGCCTATAGTTACCTGCCTTTTGTCTAGCCCTTATTTTAAACAGAGGCGTTACATTAACTGCTTTCCAATCCGCTGGTAACCTCCCCAGAGTCCAGAGAATTTTGGTAGATTATAACGATTGTATCTGCTATAACTTCCGCCATCTCTTTTAATACCATGGGATGCATTTCATCAGGACCAGGGGACTTGTCTACCTTGAGTCCCATTAGCCTGTCCAGCACTACCTCCCTAGTGATAGTCTCAAGATCCTCCCTTCCCACATTCCCGTGACCAGCAATTTTTGGCATGGTTTTTGTGTCTTCCACTGTGAAGACCGAAGCAAAATAATTGTTTAAGGTCTCAGCCATTTCCACATTTCCCATTATTAAATCCCCCTTCTCATCTTCTAACGGACCAACATTTACTTTAGTCACTCTCTTCCGTTTTATATATTGGTAAAAGCTTTTACTATCTGTTTTTATGTTTTGCGCAAGTTTACTTTCGTAATCTATCTTTCCTTTCTTTATTGCTTTCTTAGTCATTCAAAATTTTCCCAATCTTCTAGTTTCCCACTAACCTTGGCCACCTTGTACGCATTGGTTTTTAATTTGATACTCTCCTTTATTTCCTTGGTTATCCACGGCTGGTTATCTCTTCTCTTACCGCCCTTCTTTTTCACTGGAATATATTTTTGTTGAGCACTATGAAAGAGCTCCTTAAAAGTCCTCACCGTTTAGTCTGTGTTCCCAGTCTACTCTGGCTAACTCTGCCCTCATCCCACTGTAGTCCCCTTTGTTTAAGCATAGTACGCTCGTTTGAGACACTACTTCCTCAGCCTTAATCTGTATTACAAATTCAACCATACTGTGATCACTCATTCAGAGAGGATCTTTTACTAGGAGATCGTTTATTATTCCTGTCTCATTACACAGGACCAGATCTAAGATAGCTTGCTCCCTTGTAGGTTCTGTAACATACTGTTCTAAGAAACAATCCCGTATGCATTCTATGAATTCCTCCTCCAGGCTACCCCGTGCGATTTGATCAATCGATATGTAGGTTAAAATCCCCCATGATTACTGCCGTTCCTTTTTCACATGCCTCTATTAATCCCTTGATTATTGTCCGCCCCACCGTGAAGTTATTATTTGGGGGCCTATAAACTACACCCACCAGTGACTTTTTCCCCTTACTATCTCTAATCTCCACCCACAATGATTCAACATTTTGTTCATTAGAGCCAATATCATCTCACAACTGCCCTGATATCATCCTTTATTAACAGAGCTACCACACCTCCTTTCCTTTCTTGTCTATCCTTCCGAATTGTCAGATACCCCTGTATATTTAATTCCCAGTCTTGGCCACCCTGCAGCCACGCTTCTGTAATGGCCACCAAATCATACCCATTTGTAATAATTTGTGCCACCAACTCATTTACTTTATTTAGAATGCTGCGTGCGTTTTGGTAGAGTGTTTTAATACTAGTTTTTAAACCATGATTTTTAGTTTTGACCCCTCCTGCAGCCCCTTTATATTCATACATATTGTCCCTTCCTATCATCTTGTGGTTTACACTTACCCCAAGTGCTACTCTGCTCAGTTGCCTCCTGCCTTTTGCATTCTTTCCTGGGGTCCTGTTCATCTGAGCTCTCACCCACTAACATTTCAGAGCCCTCTCCTGGGTTCCGAATACACCTCGCCTTGAGGCGCCGAGCTTTCAGGCTTGCCTTTTTATTACACTTTGATCCTTTAGAATTTTGCTGTACATTGGCCCTTTTTGTTTTTTGCCTTGGGTTTCTCTGCCCTCCACTTTTACTCATCTCCTTTCTGTCTTTTGCTTCTGTCTCCATTTTGTTTCCTTTTGTCTCCCTGCATTGGTTCCCATCCCCCTGCCATATTAGTTTAACTTCTCCCCAACAGCACTAGCAAACACTTCCCCGAGGACATTGGTTCCGGTCCTGCCCAGATGCAGACCGTCCGGTTTGTACTGGTCCCACCTCCCCCAGAACCGGTTCCAATGCCCCAGGAATTTGAATCCCTCCCTGCTGCACCACTGCTCAAGCCACGTATTCATCTGCGCTATCCTGCGATTCCTACTCTGACTAGCCCGTGGCACTGGTAGCAATCCCGAGATTACTACTTTCGAGGTCCTACTTTTTAATTTAGCTCTTAGCTCCTTAAATTCGTCTCGTAGGACCTCATCCCTTTTTTTTTTTTAAAACCTATGTCGTTGCTACCAATGTGCACCACGACAACTGGCTGTTCTCCCTCTCTTTTTAGAATGTCCTGCACCCGCTCAGAGACATCCTTGACCCTTGCACCAGGGAGGCAACATACCATCCTGGAGTCTCGGTTGGGGCCGCAGAAACGCCCATCTATTCCCCTTACAATTGAATCCCCTATCACTATCGCTCTCCCACTCTTTTTCCTGCCCTCCTGTGCAACAGAGTCAGCCATGGTGCCATGAACTTGGCTGTTGCTGCCCTCCCCTGATGAGTCATGCCCCTCAACAGTACTCAAAGCAGTGCATCTGTTTTGTTCAATGGTGTTGCTGCATGAAGCAGTGTAGTGTAACTTTATATTTTGTTCACTGCATGAAGCAGTGTAGTGTAACTTTACATTTTGTTCATTGCATGAAGCAGTGTAGTGTAACTTTAGATGTTGTAGAGTGCAGGTTGAGTGTAGTTCAGTACTAGTCCAAGATGGCAGATGGGATGGCAGCTCCCTAGGGAGCATTTCCCATCCCTAAAGTATATTCCTTACCCCTAAAACCCATGTTGCAAGGGCAGCTACCTGGGCCCACAGCCCATTCCCCAATCAAGACATGGCTTCCAGATCGACCTCCCTACTGGACCTTCGCTTTTCGCTCCCCACTGGACGTGGTCGACTCAGCTGCTCCACCAGATTCCTGACAGCAGTGAGCCTCTGACCAGCTCTGACCACAGCTTTTAACCCAACCGTGACTCTTTGCCCTCACGTCCTTCCTCTCCCCGGCGACGTTTGGGCTTTCCTCCCCCCGACGGCGTTCGGGTCTTCATCCCAGTCCCTACCCCACTCAACTGCGAAGCCTCTGTTGATCACGTGGCGTGCACAATGGCTGTGGCCACTCGGACCTCTCTTCCTTCCACGACGTGGACCTCTGGTCATCCCAATGCCTGTCCTCAGTCAGGAGCTGATACCTGTGAGGGGGCGGCATTACCTCAAATCTCTCACCCACTTTCCACGCCTCTGATTTCTCACCATCCTCACTGAAAGGCGCTGCTCAACGCCAAGCTTATGGCTCTCATCCCGCCGTAGGCAACTAGTCCATACAGTAGTGCCTGGTCTCCAGTTGTCTTGGACCTCCTTGCCACTGGACCAAGACCATGCTCTGCTAAGCCTTGTGGCAGCTGGTGTGTAACGTCGACCACACATGAAAGAACTCACGCACAGGCATCTTCCACCCCTTCAAAATGAAGTTCGGGACCTGGAACATTAGGACCCTCAGACAACCCAAACAGCGACAGACCAGAATGGTACACCGCCATCGTTGACCAGGAACTGAGACGCTTCGACATCGCCGCCCTAAGTGAGACCCGGCGGGCAGGGGAATGCCAGCTCAAAGAACATAGAGGTTACACCTTCTTCTGGAAAGGCAAACCAGAAGAAGAACGGCACCTCCATGGAGTTTGCTTTGCCATCAAGAACGAGCTGGTTGGCCGCCTCAGAGATTTCCCCTGCGGGATTAGCGAACGTCTCATGACTTCTCCGGTTCACCTTATCCCGGAACCAGTGCGCCAGTTATCAACGCGTACGCCCCAACAAATGAGGCCAAGCAAGAATTCTACTCCAGCGTCGAACAATCCCTGTTCAGAGTCCCTACGGACGACAAACTGATCCTACTCAGCGACTTCAACGCCAGAGTCGGTAAGGACACAGACCTCTGGAGAGGTGTGATCAGCAGAGAAGGGGTAGGGAAAACCAACTCCAGCGGTACCCTGCTCCTGACAAAATGCCCAGAACACGACTTTATCATCACCAACACCTTATTCCAGCAGAGGGACAAGTACAAGGCATCATGGCAACACCCTCACTTCAAGCACTGGCACCTGCTCGACTAAGTCATCGTCCGAGCAAGGGACCGCAAGAACATGCGCATCACCCGCGCCATGACAGGAGCCGACGACTGCTGGACGGACCACCGCCTAATCCGCTCCGTCATCAACATTAATATAGCCCCAAAGAGGTGACAACAACAGAAGCAATGCTGCAAAAAAATCAACGCCGTCGCACTCAAAGACCCAGTTAAGAGAGCCCTTTACAGAGGGCGCCTCACTGCCAACCTGGCGATCCTCGATGACCCCGAGACGCAGAGTGCCCACTGCGCTTGGTCTGCCCTCTAGGCCACCATAACCAGCGGCTGCGAAGAGACACTCGATCACTCAACCAGATAACAACAGGACTGGTTTGATGAGAATGACCAGGAGCTAATAAACCGCAAGCACAGGGCATTTCTAAACTTAAAGCAGCAACCCAATTTTGGAGCAGCAAAGCAGCTCTACAGACACCTGAAGGCTGAGGTCCAACAAAAAAACCTGCGACCTAAAGAATAGATAGTGGGTGGAAAAAACACATGAGATCCAGCAGCTGGCTGACAACAATTACGTGCGAGGATTCTTCACCACAGTTAAATCCACCTATGGCCCAAGCACACTCCCTTGCTGGCGAAGAACAGGACCCGCTGGAAGGAGCACTTCGAAGATCTCCTTAATCGAGACTCTGCCTTTGACATGAGTGTTCTCGACTCCATCCCGCAGCATGTTACCCTCCACCATCTCAGCAAAACCCCAGCCCAACACGAAGTAGAAAAGGCCATCCATCAGCTCAAGAACAAGGCATCAGGAGCAGATGCAATCCCTGCTGAGGCACAAAAGTATGGCGGAGAAGCACTATTAGCACAAATGCATGACCTCATCTGGAAGGAGGAGAGCATGCCGGGAGATTTCGGATGCTGTAATCGCGACCATCTACAAAAAAAAAAGGAGGACAAGTCCGACTGTGGCAACTGCAGACGAATCTCCCTGCTGTCGGCCACTGGGAAAGTCATCGCTAGAATCCTCCTCAACCGTCTTCTCTCCGTGGCTGAAAAGCTCCTCCCAGAGTCACAATGTGGATTCCATCCACTAAGGGGCATAACGGACATGATCTTCACTGCGCGACAACTACAAAAGAAATGCAGGGAACAGCACCAACCCTTGTACATGGCCTCCTTTGACCTCACAAAGGCTTTTGACACTGTCAACCGTGAGGGACTATGGAGCGCCTTCTCAGTTCCGGCTGCCCCCAAAATTTTGCCACCATCCTCCACCTGCTAGATGAATCACATTTTTCAAGATTAGTCAAGCCAGTAGGAAATAGGACATAAATTACTGAATGGTAATGTTTAAAAAAAGTTATGCAAAAGGGCGATTGGAATATGCAACCTGGCAAGATTGTGAAATCAAAGATATTAAGGGAATTACAATTGCAATTGAACGCTAAGCTGAGTGAGTTGGAATTCTAGGGACTAACTTGATGGGCCAAATGTAAAAAAACTGATTTTAAGCTGTTCATCCTGGCAAAATAAGGAAGCTGAAGGAAAAACAGCATATGCAGATTGAGGAATAAAATGACTACAAGTCACTATAACGCGAGTACAAAGAACTCACACCACAATCTACCAAAATATTTTCTAAGATCCCTAACTCATAGAATAGATCTTTATTTATAGCACTGTTCTCTGCCCTTCCACCCGCCGTGGAGGCACATCATATCTGGACTCCTCTTGTTGCAGGAGTTGGTTAGATGGGCATCAGGGAGTCGGTCCACAAAGAACCTTAGATATTGATATCTGGAACCAGCCTAAATCCTGATCAGGAGGTGCCTAAACCAAGCAAAATTAGTACAAACGGAGTTCACAGCCAACTGACGCACGTTTTTTTTTTTAATTCACTGGCTTACATTCCTCAATGTAATTTCTAAACTTGATTTCTAAAGCAAGTATTCTGTGTTTAGGGCAGTTAATAGGCATAACAATAAAATGAATATGTTGGAACTCGAAATTGTATGCATTATAAAAATTAAAACCTTACTGGCAATCATAATTGTTTTTGAGTTTCCACCAAGGCTGTCTTTTAATAACCAGGTCAAAACAGAGTCTCTGTAAGGCACAAACACTTGTTTCTTCTTTGTTTGAGAATTTACCCCATCCTGAGACAAGTCAGCTGTGAAAATAAAAAGCAGTTCAATTCATCACTTTTCAAGAACATCATGGAAATGCAAAGCAATGTCAGTCAGCTGCTTTTAATAAACATTAATTGCTGTTTGCAAAATTAGAAATGGTTCAAGAAAAATTTTAATCCAGAACCTACCCAAAGCAGAAATGACATTTCCCAGCGTGACTAAAGATTTATTTATATTCCCTCCTTCTTTCAATCTTACGCCAGTAGCACCCGTGGCATCTGCTCTTTCACTTCCTGCAAGATCGACCAAGTGGATCTTGCTAATAGTTTCACAAGGCATCTCAGCATCAAATTTAGCCTAAGATTTAAATTTAAGAAAATCAGGACCCTCAACAATGATCATTTTATGAAAACTAACCTTGTAGAAGCAGCATTTAATCAACAGTTTCATGTCTAGATATTCAATGAGGATATTAAAGTTTTCTATATTAAAATAAAAATTTCAATGCGGTGCCATAATGAAGATACAAGTGTGAAGAAAGAGCACTGAAAATTGAGACTGTATGTTCTTACTCACATTTCACAATGGCGGTTGGATGGCTAAGGGGCCAGGTCAGGTTGACTATTCTGGATATTAATCAGGGTATAGGGGTTTTGTTCTGGGTACTAATTAAAGGATACATGGTCAAAGAACTACCAGATATGAGAGCTGGGCAAAGTGTGAAAACTGACATTAGTATGGCATGGAATATCTACTATTACAGGGCAAAGAGGAAAGATGTAAAGACAGTTTAGATTTAACTACTTTACACAAAAGATATGGAATGGACTGCCAATGAAAATGGAGATAGCTGACTCTTAAATTTGCAGATGCAGCGAATTAGATAAGTACTTAGAAACAAAATTGATAGGTACTGAAGGTATGAGGGATTATTTAAATTCTCAGGCACTGGAACTGGCCAGATGGATGTCAGCTGTCCTTTCTGGTTCATACATTCCTATGTACCATTGTGTTGTTAATCAAGGATGATTGACTTATATGACTTAACATAAGAAATAGGAGGAGAGTAGGCCATTCGGCTCTTCAAGCCTGCTCCGTCATTCAATAAAATCATGGCTGATCATCAACTTCAACTCCACTTTCCTGCCCGATCTCCACATTACTTGATTCCCCTAGAGTCCAAAAATCTATATCTCAGCCTTGAATATACTCAAGACTCAGCATCCACAGCCCTCTGGGACAGAGAATTCCAAAGATTCACAACCCTCAGTGAAGAAATTCCCCCTCATCTCAGTCTTAAATGGCCTATCCCTTATCCTGAGAGTATGGCCTCTAGTTGTAAACACTTCAGCCAGGGAAAACAACCTCTCAGCATCTACCCTGTCAATCCCCTTCAGAATCTTGTATGTTTCAATGAGATCACTTCTCATTCTTCCAAACTCCAGAGAGTATCGGCCCATTCTACACAATCTCTCATCATAGGAATCAATCTAGTTAACCTTTGTTGCATAGAAACATAGAAAAATAGGTGCAGTAGGCCATTCGGCCATTCGAGCCTGCACCACCATTCAATAAGATCATGGCTGATCATTCACCTCAGTACCCCATTCCTGCTTTCTCTCCATCCCCTTGATCCCCTTAGCCATAAGGGCCATATCCAACGCCCTCTTGAATATATCTAACGAACTGGCAACAACAACTCTGCGGAAGAGATTTCCACAGGTTAACAACTCTGAGTGAAGAAGTTTCTCCTCATCTCGGTCCTAAATAGCTTACCCCTTATCCTTGGACTGTGACCCCTGGTTCTGGACTCCCCCAACATCGGGAACATTCTTCCTGCATCTAACCTTCCAGTCCCGTCAGAATTTTATATGTTTCTATGAGATCCCTCTCATCCTTCTAAACTCCAATGAATACAGGCCCAGTCTATCCAGTCTCTCCTCATATGTCAGTCCTGCCATCCCAGGAATTAGTCTGATGAACCTTCGCCGCACTCCCTCAATAGCAAGAACGTCCTTCTTCAGATTAGGAGACCAAAACTGAACACAATACTCCAGGTGAGGCCTCACCAAGGCCTTGTACAGCTGCAGCAAGACCTCCCCTGCTCCTATACTCAAATCCCCTAGCTATGAAGGCCAACATGCCATTTGCCTTTTTCACCACCTGCTGCACCTGCATGCCAACCTTCAAAGACTGATGTACCCAGGTCTCATTGCACCACCGCCAAGGCAAGTACACCCTTCTTTAAATAAGGAGACCAAAACTGTGCACAGTACTCCAGGTGTGGTCTCACCAAGGCCATGTACAATTGTAGTAAGACTTCCTTACTCTTATACTCTAACCCCCTTGCAATAAAGGCCAACATGACATTTGCCTTCCCTTATTTCTTGCTGTCCTTAAAAGCTAGCTTGCATGTTTTTCTATTCTTTCTACCAAAGTGAATAACCTCACATTTCCCTACATTATACTCCATCTGCCATCTTACTGCCCACTCACTCAACCTGTCTATATCCCTTTGCAGACTCTTGGTATTTTCCTCACAGCTTACTGTCCTACCTAGCTTTGTATGAGAGCAAACTTGGATACATTACACTCGGTCCCTTCATCTAGGTCATTAATATAAATTGTAAGTAGCTGAGACCCCAGCACTGATCCTTGCACCACCCCAGTAGTTACAGCCTGCCAACCTGAAAAAGACCCGTTTATCCCTATTGTCTGTTTTCTGTCCATTAACCAATCCTCTATCCATGTTACTATATTACCCCCAACCCTATGAGCACTTATCTAGTATAATAATCTTTTATGTGGCACCTTATCAAATACCTTTTGGAAATCCAAATATACTACATCCAATGGTTCCTCTTCATCTACGCTGCCAGTCACATCCTCAAAATCTCTAATAAATTTGTCAAACACTATTTCCTTTTCATAAAACCATGTTGACTCTGTCTAATCATGCTATGATTTGTGAAGTGCCCTGGTACCACTTCCTTAACAATGGATTCCAGCATTCCCTTGACAACTGTTGTCAGGCTAACTGGCCTGTAGTTCCCCATTTTCTCTCTCCCTCCTTTCTTGAATAGCGAGGTTACATTTGCTACCTTCCAATTCGCTGGGACAGTTCTAGAATCTTGGGAATTTTGGATCATCAAAAACAATGCATCCACTTTCTGTGCAGCCTTCTCTTTTAGAACCCTAGGATGTAGGCCATCAGGTCCAGGGGATTTGTTGGCTTTTAGTCCCATTAGTTTCTCTAGTACTTTTTCTCTATTTATATTAATCATGTTAAACCTTGTCCTCGTCAAACCTTGGTTCCCCACCATTTTTGGTATGCTGTGTGTCTCTTCTACTGTGAAGACAGATACAAAATATTTAACATTTCTGCCATTTCCTTATTCCCAATAATTTATCCTGTCTCAGCCTCTGTGACCAACGTTTACTTTTGCTACTCTCTTCCTTTTTACATATTTGTAGAAGCTCTTACAATCTGTTTTTATATTTCTTGCTAGTTTTCTGATTCTACATTTCCCTTTTAATCAATTTTTTGGTTACCTTTGCTGGTTTCTGAAACTTTCCCAATCCTCAGGCTTACTACATAGAAACACAGAAAATAGGTGCAGGTGTAGGCCATCGGCCCTTCGAGCCTGCACCGCCATTCAATGAGTTCATGGCTGAACATGCAACTTCAGTACCCCATTCCTGCTTTCTCGCCATACCCCTTGATCCCCCTAGTAGTAAGTACATCTAACTCCTTTTTGAATATATTTAGTGAATTGGCCTCAACAACTTTGTGGTAGAGAATTCCACAGGTTCACCACTCTCTGGGTGAAGAAGTTTCTCCTCATTTCGGTCCTAAATGGCTTACCCCTTATCCTTAGACTGTGACCCCTGGTTCTGGACTTCCCCAACATTGGGAACATTCTTCCTGCATCTAACCTGTCTAAACCCATCAGAATTTTAAACGTTTCTATGAGATCCCCTCTCATTCTTCTGAACTCCAGTGAATACAAGCCCAGTTGCTCCAGTCTTTCTTGATATGTCAGTCCCGCCATCCCGGGAATCAGTCTGGTGAACCTTCGCTGCACTCCCTCAATAAGCAAGAATATCCTTCCTCAAGTTAGGAGACCAAAACTGTACACAATACTCCAGGTGTGGCCTCACCAAGGCCCTGTACAACTGTAGCAACACCTCCCTGCCCCTGTACTCCAATCCCCTCGCTCTGAAGGCCAGCATGCCATTTGCTTTCTTAACCGCCTGCTGTACCTGCATGCCAACCTTCAATGACTGATGTACCATGACACCCAGGTCTCGTTGCATCTCCCCTTTTCCTAATCGGTCACCATTCAGATAATAGTCTGTCTCTGTTTTTACCACCAAAGTGGATAACCTCACATTTATCCACATTATACTTCATCTGCTATGCATTTGCCCACTCACCTAACCTATCCAAGTCACTCTGCAGCCTCATAGCATCCTCCTCGCAGCTCACACTGCCACCCAACTTAGTGTCATCCGCAAATTTGGAGATACTACATTTAATCCCCTCGTCTAAATCATTAATGTACAATGTAAACAGTTGGGGCCCCAGCACAGAACCTTGCGGTACCCCACTGGTCACTGCCTGCCATTCTGAAAAGGACCCATTTACTCCTACTCTTTGCTTCCTGTCTGTCAACCAGTTCTCAATCCACATCAGCACACTACCCCCAATCCCATGTGCTTTAACTTTGCACATTAATCTCTTGTGTGGGACCTTGTCGAAAGCCTTCTGAAAGTCCAAATACACTACATCAACTAGTTCTCCCTTGTCCACTCTACTGGAAACATCCTCAAAAAATTCCATAAGATTGGTCAAGCATGATTTCCCTTTCACAAATCCATGCTGAATTGGACCTATCATGTCACCTCTTTCCAAATGCGCTGCTATGACATCCTTAATAATTGATTCCATCATTTTACCCACTACCGAGGTCAGGCTGACCGGTCTATAATTCCGTGTTTTCTCTGTCCCTCCTTTTTTTTTTAAAAAGTGGGGTTACATTGGCTACCCGCCACTCCATAGGAACTGATCCAGAGTCTACTATCTTCGCAACATTACAAGCTTCTTCTTTCAATCTAATTTAGTTCTTTAGTTAGCCACAGATGGTAGTTAGCCACAGATGGATCATTTTCCTGTGGAGTTTGTGTTTCTCAATGGAATGTATTTTTGTTAAGAATTAATAAATATTCTGTTCCATCCAGAAGTCCTGTCACTTATCAAACTTGTCTTAAGAAATCATTTCTAAAAATGATATTTTATCTCCTTGTAGACTGATGTAATTGATACAGTAGTATATTGTTTATAAGTATGATCTCAACTATCTAGCAATAAGCTCACTACTTCTTGATATTCTGCTAATAAATCTATTATTTTTTAGCCTGTACTCATTAATCTGCTGCATGGTATTTGCTGCCATTTGAGGCAGTCACGAGAACATCATGGGCATCCTGCATGATCTCCAGTGACCAATATTGTAATGAAAATGTAATTATCAGCGTCTGCAATACCAATCGTAGTAGACGCAAGATCACAGGTTTTGGTTTATAGTCGAAACTGCCTTTTGTCTGTGAAAACAATTTGGCACTCTTATAAAGAATACAAAATTGAAACTATTTATGAACAGAAATTAATTACAGGGTTGCATTTAAAATATTATCTGGTGTGCAAGTCTTTTCAGAGAAGGGATTTTAAGGATACAAATTATTACATATTCTTTCTTCATTAAGATCCTCTTATGTGTTTTATTTAGAGGCAGAGGAAAAGGTAGCTGTTCGACTGGATATCAATAACTTAGATTTAGTGCTTTCTAATATAGAAAAATGTCCTAAGGCATCTCGCATATGATTTATTTTGCTTATGTGCACAAGCTAAGGAACAGAACATTTAAAAGAAAGATATTATCTATGTAAAGTGTGGTAGAGTAGATCGGTATGATACAATAATTTTGTTAACAGCAGCACTTAGGCTCGATATTCTTTATTCTTCACACAGGGAAAAAATATACATACCCTTTCATGACAATTTAGCAAATTCTTAACACAATGAACCTTTGCAATTTTAAATGGCATTGGAGGATTTAAGATTCAAACAATACATTTAATAAGATCTAAAGGATACTTAAAACAGAAAAGATAAGAGATTGTTTTGAAATACAACTTCATAACAACTATGGCTATTGCAATTAAATTTGGCTGAAAGTCGTCATTCACTAAAATGTAGAATGCACAACCAGGCGAGTTCAGATTACACTTTGCCCTTGAGGCAATTCCAGTAACCGTCACATGTGCAATGCTAATTACTACAGAGCACTATTAAAATGCTTGTATCTTCCAACTTCATTAATGAAATCTACAGTACTTAGTTCTCGTTAATGTCTCAAGAGTAACAACTGACAGTTATTCCTTCAGGCTGACAAGATACTTGATAAAACTGAACCTATTAAGGTTGTTTTCAGGTCACTCACCTGAGTGAAGTTGATGGTGAAAATGGCATGGGAACGACTGCTGACATCGTTCATCCCTGTGGCAGCAGTAGTTCGATTAATGTTTCCAGCTTCCATAAGTTCTTCCACATCAGTGTAATTCTGCACCAAGTGTTTTGATAAATCTGAATACATATAAAATAAGGACACTTAAGAATCTCCTCTGATGCTCGTTATTTTATAAGCAGATAGGTAATAAACCCAGTTCTCTGGTTAGCAATTTTACCCCTTGTATATTATGGGGCAGATTCAGCAAAAAGCTTAACTGCGCATGTGAAAATTCACATAGGCAAAATTCCGTCAAGTCAAATTGGCAGCCCATATGTGAAGTCAAATTGGCAGCCCATATGTGAAGTCAAATGCATTACAGAATCATAGAATGATAGGCACAATGGGTCAAATGTGCTGTGTGCCAGCTGTTTGAAAGAACTATCAAAATAGTCCTTTTCAAGCATATATCCAATTCCCCTTTGAAAGTTACTTTTGAATCTGCTTCCACCACCTTTTCAGGCAGTGCATTCCAGATCATAACTTGCTGCATACATAAATTCTCATCATCTCGCCTCTGGTTCTTTTGACAATTACCTTAAATACCGACCCTTTCTGCCAGTGGAAACGGTTTCTCCTTATTTATTCTATTCCATGATAAATGTGTTGGTGACAATTGAAACCTCATCTACTTGTACAACAATGGACAATTGATCAGTCTTGTGTTGGGTTGAATATATCAGCAATAATACTCAGTGCCTCACTAAAACTAGTTCTGATTACAACATTGGAATATATTAGCAGACCTCCCTCAGAGTTGCTCACAGTAAGTCAGATGCTTTAGAAGGACTGGAGCTTTATACCATGTAATGCACAATGTATTACAGTTGCCAAGTTGAAGCCGAATTTCTGGGAGGTCATCAAGTCCAACAGCTATTAAGCAGATACTGAGGTCAGTGGTTAATTGTAAGTACATTTCGCAACCTGATTCTCTTTCTATTTCTGATACGGTCAGGAATTAGACATTCTGCCTCTTGTCCATTTAAGGTATTTACAATTTCTGGAGCATTTTGTACATTCCAAATGACTGCCTTTATTTTAACTAAGTGTGACAGAAATGTTCTAGACATACAGTTTTTATTATAGTGTATTTCCCATGATTGTTCATGGTAATGGGATGATACACTGTTTCATCAGGAGGAGCAGTTACCAAGTAATGCACAATCTATTATTCTGCTGCTATGGTGAAGCTGCGTCCCTTTAAGACCATAAAAAGAAAGCTACGAATAATTTAGGGTTCAGCTTTGGTAATTCAAAGTT
The DNA here is from genome assembly GCF_044704955.1 of Pristiophorus japonicus. Classification (NCBI taxonomy): domain Eukaryota; kingdom Metazoa; phylum Chordata; class Chondrichthyes; family Pristiophoridae; genus Pristiophorus; species Pristiophorus japonicus. The sequence continues at coordinate 126,027,221 of NC_091985.1, read as the reverse complement.
CAATTGCTGTATAGCCAAAGATCTTTGGATATTGGAAGGTGCTGGTCAGTTTCAAGCTTTAATTCAGAAGCATGCAGCATTTTGTAAGTTTTCCTCTCAAAACTTATATTTTTAACCCTCCTTTATGGTATGTTCCAGCTTGTTTTGAAATCATTTGAAAAAGCACTCAATTACTATTTGAGCCCAAGCAAAGACACGCTTCAATTGCTGTAGAGATTGCTTGAGAGAATAATACAGATATATACTGGGAGATTCCCCACAGTGCACAAGCTTACCCTGTAGCATGCTGGGAATAAAGTGTAGCTGTTAACTCTCCAACTGAGAAATTAATTGCTCTGGGAAGAATATTAACTCAAACCCTAGGACTTCAGAAAGGTTTAGACCTTAGAGTAAAAACATTAATGAAGGGATATGAAAGCACAAAAATAGTTGTATCGATAAGTTTAGTCATGTTAATATGAATTATGTAATCTTGTATGTTTTTGTTATGTTATAAACCTTGTTAATATTTTTACTGGCATGTGGTCAGCAAACTGAAGAAAAGATGGTCTGTCAAAATATTTTTGAACAATTTGATTGGTTTAGTTTCTGCTCTTCTATTGGTAGATTTTACTTGTTGGGCATACTTTATTTGCCCCTTTGAAATTTTTTTTTAAACCTAGAGCAGGACAACATCCAGGCTTGGGCTGACAAATCACAGGTAACATTCACACAGGAGCCAATAAATCACCATCTTCAACATTAAAAAGTCTAACCACCTCGCCTAACCTGCAGTGGCATATTCATTGTCAACATCAATATTTGAGGGGGGGCAGGCACCATTGACTAGAAACTTAAGACCAGTCATATAAACATCATGACTACAAGAGCATAGCAGAGACTGGATACTCTGCAGCAAGAGGGTTGTTTCCTGGACTCTCAAAGCCTTTCCACAATCTACAAGCGTAAATCAGAAGTATGATGCATTACTCACCAGTTACCTGAATGGTTGCAGCCATAGCGCTCAAGAAGCTCGTCACCATCCAGGATAAATCAGTTTGCTTGACTGGCACTGCTGCCATTGAACTCAATATCCAGCTCCGCCACACCTGGCACACTGTGGCTACATATATACTATCTACAAGATGCACTGCAGCAACTAACCAAATCCTGCAACCTTTACCATCGTGAAGGACAAAAACAGTAATGCTGTGGGAACACAATCATCTCCAAATCACAAACCATCATGACCTGGGCATATATCATTGTTTCTTCATTGTCACTGGGTCAATATTCTTCAATTTCCTACCAAACACCACTGTGGGAGCACAATCACAAGGCCTGCAGTGGTTCAAGAAACTGTCCCACCACCACCTTTGCTGGGCACCTAGGAGTGGGCAAAGAAATGTGGTCTTGACAGCATCGCCTACATCCCAAGAACACTTTTTTTTAAAAAGTTGTATTTTGTTGCGGTTTTATAATTCTGAAATTTGGAAAAAATATGAAGCCAAAGGCTGATCCAATCAAAATCTATGACATCAAAGTGTAATATAGAAAGTGTAATGTGACAGACTGTACAATGCAATCGCTTTACTATCAAATGCTACAAATTTCGTTCCCCCAAGATGTGCACCCCTCTCCCACACCTCAGTATCCCTCTCTCCCAGAACAAAGCACACATCCACTCCCTGCTTCGTTCCTGCCCAACTTAAATTTGCTGACCACTTGCTCTTTTCCTTCCCCCAAGATACCCTTGCCTTGCCCATCTCCACCTGCTTCAGTTTACCCACCACCCTGTGTATTTCTTTAAAAAAAAGATTTTTTTTTTAAAAAGTGAGGACAAGTAAAGGAATATATAAATCAAGGATACTGACTTAACAGCTTTCATAGATAAAAATGGGCAGGGTCTCAATTTGATCCTCAAAACAATGGTAAAATATTCTGAAGTATTGTGCAATAAAACAGAATTTGAATTGCTCAGTTACCATAAATTAAAAATCCTAATATTGTACATAGCAGACATCCATTTTGTGCCAAAACAGCATGTACTGTATTGCAACTCACTATGAGCAGCACCATAGGACATCCACCAATATGAAGTGCAGGGGTTTCCCTCCCATATTTTCGCCTCTTTAATTTGTTCATGTCACACATCGGTGATTAAAAAGGCTGATAATTCTAAGTTAATGTCAATGTTGCTGTATACCCAACTGCTTCCTCCTGGTCACTCACAATATGGGAAATCATCAGCAATAATTTCAGATGCTCGTGAACCAGATATCCAGCACTATAATGCTGTTACAGTTACACCATATTTATAAAGATATTATGGAGGGGGTGGGGTAAAAGGCAGAGAGAGACAAGTGTGCCCGACATTACAACTAACAATAAAACATTGGGCCAGAATTTGCGTGGATACGACGGCGACAGTACGCCGTCGTTTCGCCTTTGAAATAGTATGCAAGTTCGGGATTTCCGCACGCGCTAAATCCCAAACTTGCGATCTATCAAGTTAAGACTTGACAAATCATTCACTTCACCTTGGCAATCTCAATTGCTGCCGCAGAGTTGGACTAATTGCCCAGCAATTACAGAAAATTTTACGGCTAATGCAAAGAGGTGCGGGGCCTCAAAAGATCCAAAGAATCGTTCAGCATGTATTTAGCTCACATAAAAGTGAAATTGTTAGTTTGTTTCGTCTACACATTTTATTGAAATCCTGATGTTGAAGCTTGGTGCTGTCATTTTGCCAGGTTTGTGTGTGTGGGGCAATCTGAATTCAACCAAATAAAGAACGAAATGTTAAACCTAACTATATATTTATATCTTATTTCCTGACATTAAACCTTTTAAAAAGTCACCGTACAGTGCTGTTGTCATTGACTATGCCCATTTTGTGAGTGGAGTCAGCCAGTCTGCACTCTCCTTTCTCCTCTGCTGCCTTATTCCCCCTTGTATTCGTCATCATGTCCAACTTAACACTAACTTTATTCCCACATACCAGTTATCATATCCCAATGTACAATTAACCGTAAAAGCCTGATGCTGGTTCCCACATATCTGTCAAGAGGAAACTCAGCACCATCATTGATTGGAGCACCAGGCCCACATGATCCCAGGCATGCTTCTGCACACGCTGCGCTCCTGGGATCCGTGGGGGATTACCCTGCCCTTGAGTACGCAGCGTCAGAGAGCAAGTTTGTGAAGGAGGGTCCCCATCAGATAAGTACGAATCCTATTCGGATGCCAGTAGTGCACTGCCAAACACAATATATAGGCCATTATGCTGCAAGGCAAAGCTAAACATGAGCCCTTCATACTTACAAGGAACAGCAAATCTTCCCTTGGCACCTCCTCGGCTCATCCACACAGGAACAGAAACTCAGGGAATTAACAGAGTGCATGAATTGGTATCCTACCACTCCAAAACACCGAACACGGACTCCCTTTGAAATTAAGTGAATCACTCAAACCTTCTTTTACCAGAACAAAGACTGTTCATTAAACATATGTATGCAAGAGGTCATGTATGGATTTGTTAGTGTCCTAAACAAGTGTTGTGGCTAAAAAAAAAATATGTTTGTTGTCAATCCTAATTACTATTCCTGCTAAGACATAATCCATGCATGGGTTTCAGCCCTTTATCATCTCATTGCACACCTTAGTTTTCTTTCTGGTGAAAGGCATCGATTTACAGTTCAGACTTTATCTTGACATCATGAAAGAGTGTGCGATTTACTTGTATTCATCAATTTAGACAAGTAATTTTCAAAAATGGTCCATATTCCAGTCAAAACACTTGTAATCCAGGACAAATGTATGCCATACTTGAAGTTTCTGTTACAAATATATTCTTACATTCTTACCCTCTACGTATGGACCTTCCTTTGGATGTTCCCTTACTCTTAAATTGTACGTTTTGGTTGACTTTCTCCTGAGCAGATCCCTTACTCGTTCATTATAAATCTCCAGGTAGCTGTTTTGAGAAAGAAAAACATTTTTTTTTTTTTTTTAAATACTTAATGCATATTACAAATTTAATTCTGCATGCCACAAATGTCATGACCAGCAGTATCCTTTCAGACCCATTCCTCTGCCTGCCGCACCTGCTCTTTTGGCTTGAGGGCTCCCCAATGCACGCAAAGTAACAACTCATTACTAGCACTTTACAGATACTGATTGGGAAGGACTGCCAAGCAAGGGAAACATAAATTAGGAAATCATGGGAATGAAGAAATGGGTTTTGAGAAAGACAGAATTTGCATTTATGTAGCTTTCACAACCTCTGGACATCTCAAAGTGCTTTACAGCCAATGAATTACCTTTTGAAGTGTAACAGGTATTGTAATGTAGGAAAACACAGCAGCTAATTTGCTCACAGAAAACTCACACAAACAGCAGAAAACAGAGATAAATGACCAGATAGTCTGTTTTAGTGATGTTGGTTGAGGGATAAATGTTGACCAGAACACTATTAGATTGTTCCTGTTGTTTGAGTAGTTCAACGGGATCTTTTAAATCCACCTGAGAGCAGACCAGGGCTTTGGTTGATGTCTGATTTGAAAGACGGCACTCCGACAGTACAACACTGCCTCAGTACTGCGCTGAAGCGTCAACCTAGATTATGTGCTCAAGTCTCTGGAATGGGGATAAAAGCCTAAATCATCTGACTCGGAGGCGAGAATCACTGAGCCCAGGTTGGCACCAAAACTTTTTTTTTTAAATTAAAAAGTGGAGAGAAAAATGGAGGGGCAAAGAGGTTCAGTGAGAGTGTTTCAGAGAGCAAAACCGATGCAACTCAAAAGTTATTAAGGCAAAGTTGGCGCAAAGTGAGGGGAGGGATAAATAGAAGGCCAGTATCAAAAGGAGCAGAGTTACAAACCTTGGGAAGGGTTACAAGCTGGAAGAGCTTGCAGAGATATGGTGGAGCATGGGCATGTAAGGATTTATACAAAAGAACAAGGATTTTAAATGTAATACTAGACAGATAGGGACACAGTGGAGGTTACTGATGGGGGTGATCAAAGAACGAGACTTAGGCTAGAATTTTGCCTACCTGGGCGGGTCCGGTGTGGGCACTGACTATGACAGGTCGTGACCAAACTGCTGGCTCCATCCCGCTGCTGAAAGTGACTTTCCCTTAATAGGGCCCATTAAGCCCACCTGCGCATTACCCGACCCAATTAAATGGTGCGGGTCTGATGATGTCATCGATGACACATTTTCAGCCGGGGTAAGGGAACGGTAGCATAGTAGTTGAGTTATGGGACTAGTAATCCAAAGACCTGGACTAATGATCCAGAGACAAGAGTTCAAATCACACGCCGGCAGCTGTGGAATTTAAATTCAGTTAATTAAATAAAAATCTGGAATCAAGAGCTAGTATCAGTAATGGTGACCATGAAATTATCGGATGGTTGTAAAAACCCATCTAGTTCACTAATGCCCTTTAGGGAATGAAATCCGCCGTCTTTCCTTGGTCTGGCCTATATGCGACTTCAGACCCACAGCAATGTGGTTGATTCTTAATAGCCTAGCAAGCCACTCAATTGTAAAAAAACTACTACAAGAAGCAAGAATAAAAAAGACAGACCACCTAGCATAGACCTCGGCATCACTACGGACACGACAACGACCCAGTCGATCCTGCAAAGTCCTTTGAACCAACATCTGGGGAATTGTGCCAAAATTGGGAGAGCTGTCCTATAGTCAAGCAACAGCCTGATTTAGTCATACTCTCAGAATCATACATAGAAACATAGAAAATAGGTGCAGGAGTAGGCCATTCAGCCCTTCTAGCCTGCACCACCATTCAATGAGTTCATGGCTGAACATGCACTTCAGTACCCCCTTCTTGCTTTCTTGCCATACCCCTTGATCCCCCTAGTAGTAAGGACTTCATCTAACTCGCTTTTGAATATATTTAGTGAATTGGCCACAGCTACTTTCTGTGGTAGAGAATTCCACAGGTTCACCACTCTCTGGGTGAAGAAGTTTCTCCTCATCTTGGTCCTAAATGGCTTACCCCTTATCCTTAGACTGTGACCCCTGGTTCTGGACTTCCCCAACATTGGGAACATTCTTCCTGCATCTAACCTGTCGAAATCCATCAGAATTTTAAACGTTTCTATGAGGTCCCCTCTCATTCTTCTGAACTCCAGTGAATACAAGCCCAGTTGATCCAGTCTTTCTTGATAGGTCAGTCCCACCATCCCGGGAATCAGTCTGGTGAATCTTCCCTGCACTCCCTCAATAGCAAGAATGTCCTTCCTCAAGTTAGGAGACCAAAACTGTACACAATACTCCAGGTGTGGCCTCACTAAGGCCCTGTACAACTGTAGCAACACCTCCCTGCCCCTGTACTCCAATCCCCTCGCTATGAAGGCCAACATGCCATTTGCTTTCTTAACCACCTGCTGTACCTGCATGCCAACCTTCAATGACTGATGTACCATGACACCCAGGTCTCATTGCACCTCCCCTTGTCCTAATCTGTCACCATTCAGATAATAGTCTGTCTCTCTGTTTTTAACCACCAAAGTGGATAACCTCACATTTATCCACATTATACTTCATCTGCCATGCATTGGCCCACTCACCCAACCTATCCAAGTCACTCTGCAGCCTCATAGCATCCTCCTCGCAGCTCACACTGCCACCCAACTTAGTGTCATCCGCAAATTTGGAGATACTACATTTAATCCCCTCGTCTAAATCATTAATGTACAATGTAAACAGTTGGGGCCCCAGCACAGAACCTTGCGGTACCCCACTAGTCACTGCCTGCCATTCTGAAAAGTACCCATTTACTCCTACTCTTTGCTTCCTGTCTGACAACCAGTTCTCAATCCACGTCAGCACACTACCCCCAATCCCATGTGCTTTAACTTTGCACATTAATCTCTTGTGTGGGACCTTGTCGAAAGCCTTTTGAAAGTCCAAATATACCACATCAACTGGTTCTCCCTTGTCCACTTTACTGGAAACATCCTCAAAAAATTCCAGAAGGTTTGTCAAGCATGATCTCCCTTTCACAAATCCATGCTGACTTGGACCTATCATGTCACCATTTTCCAAATGCACTGTTATGACATCCATAATAATTGATTCCATCATTTTACCCACTACTGAGGTCAGGCTGACCGGTCTATAATTCCCTATTTTCTCTCTCCCTCCTTTTTTTTAAAAAAGTGGGGTTACATTGGCTACCCTCCACTCCATAGGAACTGATCCAGAGTCAATGGAATGTTGGAAAATGACTGTCAATGCATCCACTATTTCCAAGGCCACCTCCTTAAGTACTCTGGGATGCAGTCCATCAGGCCCTGGGGATTTATTGGCCTTCAATCCCATCAATTTCCCCAACACAATTTCCAGACTAATAAAGATTTCCCTCAGTTCCTCCTCCTTACTAGACCCTCTGACCCCTTTTATATCCGGAAGGTTGTTGGTGTCCTCCTTAGTGAATACCGAACCAAAAGTACTTGTTCAATTGGTCTGCCATTTCTTTGTTCCCCGTTATGACTTCCCCTGATTCTGACTGCAGGGGACCTACGTTTGTCTTTACTAACCTTTTTATCTTTACATACCTATAGAAACTTTTGCAATCCGCCTTAATGTTCCCTGCAAGCTTCTTCTCGTACTCCATTTTCCCTGCCCTAATCAAACCCTTTGTCCTCCTCTGCCGAGTTCTAAATTTCTCCCAGTCCCCGGGTTCACTGCTATTTCTGGCCAATTTGTATGCCACTTCCTTGGCTTTAATACTATCCCTGATTTCCCTTAATAGTTACGGTTGAGCCACCTTCCCTTTTTTATTTTTACGCCAGACAGGAATGTACAATTGTTGTCGTTCATCCATGCGGTCTCTAAATGTCTGCCATTGCCCATCCACAGTCAACCCCTTAAGTATCATTCGCCAATCTATCTTAGCCAATTCACGCCTCATACCTTCAAAGTTACCCTTCTTTAAGTTCTGGACCATGGTCTCTCAATTAACTGTTTCATTCTCCATCCTAATACAGAATTCCACCATATTATGGTCACTCTTCCCCAAGGGGCCTCGCACAATGAGATTGCTAATTAATCCTCTCTCATTACACAACACCCAGTCTAAGATGGCCTCCCCCCTAGTTGGTTCCTCGACATATTGGTCTAGAAAACCATCCCTTATGCACTCCAGGAAATCCTCCTCCACCGTATTGCTTCCAGTTTGGCTCGCCCAATCTATGTGCATATTAAAGTCACCGATTATAACTGCTGCACCTTTATTGCATGCACCCCTAATTTCCTGTTTGATACCCTCACCAACATCACTACTACTGTTTGGAGGTCTGTACACAACTCCCACTAATGTTTTTTGCCCTTTGGTGTTCTGCAGCTCTACCCATATAGATTCCACATCATCCAAGCTAATGTCCTTCCTAACTATTGCATTAATCTCCTCTTTAACCAGCAATGCTACCCCACTTCCTTTTCCTTTTATTCTATCCTTCCTGAATGTTGAATACCCCTGGATGTTGAGTTCCCAGCTCTGATCATCCTGGAGCCACGTCTCCGTAATCCCAATCACATCATATTTGTTAACATCTATTTGCAGTTAATTCATCCACCTTAGTGCCAATGTCCCAAACTCCTCCATCACCATCCCTGGGTATGTCTTGTCCCACCAGTAGTACAGATCCACCAGGGTGGCAGCACAGTGGTGTATACTCAGGAGGAAGTGGCCCTGGGAGTCCTCAACATTGACTCTGGAACCCTTGAAGTCTCATGGCCTCAGGTCAAGCATGGACAAGGAAACCTCCCATCGCCCTCCCTCAGCTGATGAATCAATACTCCATGTTGAACACCACTTGCAAGAAGCAGAGAGTAGCAAGGGCACAGAATGTACTCTGGATGGGGGACTTCAATGTCCATCACCAAGAGTGGCTCGGTAGCACCACTATTGACCGAGCTGGCAGAGTCCTGAAAGGCATTGCTGCCAGACTGGGCCTGTGACAGGTGGTGAGAGAACCAACACGAGGGAAAAACTTACTTGACCTCATCCTCACCAATCTACCAGTCGCAGATGCATCTGTCCATGACAGCATTGGCAGCAGTAATCACCGCACAGTCATTGTGGAGACGAAGTCTCGTCTTCACACTGAGGACACATTCCATCGTGTTGTGTGGCACTACCACCATGCTAAATGGGATAGATTCAGAACAGATCTTGCAGCTCAAAACTGGGCATTCATGAGGTGCTGTGGGCCATCAGCAGCAGCAGAATTGTATTCCACCACAATCTGTAACCTCACGGCCCATCATATCCCTCACTCTACCATTGCCATCAAGCCTGGGGACCAACTCTGGTTCAATGAAGAGTGTAGAAGAGCATGCCAGGAGCAACACCAGGCATACCTATAAATGCAACACAGGACTGCATGCATGCTAAAAAGCAGAAGCAGCATGCTATAGACAGGGCTAAGCAATCCTACAATGAATGGGTCAGATCAAAGCTCTGCCACATCGAGTCATGAACCATTAAACAACTAACGGGAGGAGAAGGCACCATGAATATCCCCATCCTCAATGATGGCGAAGCTCATCATGGAGCATGCGAGTGCAAAAGACATGGCTGAAGCATTTGCAACCATCTTCAGCCAGAAGTGTCGAGTGGATGATCCATATCAGCCACACCATCACAGAAGCCAGTCTTCAGCCAATTTGATTCACTCCATGTGATATCAAGAAACGGCTGAGCGGACTTGATACAGCAAAGGCTATGGGCCCCAACAACATCCCGGCTGTCATGCTGAAGACTGAAGTGCTCCAGAACTAGCCGTGTCTCTAGCCAAGCTATTCCAGTACAGGTACAACATTGGCATCTATCGACAATGTGGAAAACTGCCCAGCTATGTCCTAGCCACAAAAAGCAGGACGAATTCAATCCAGCCAATTACCACCCCATCAGTCTACTCTCAATCATCAGCAAAGTGATGGAAAGTGGCATCGACAGCGCTATCAAGCGGCATTTACTCATCAATAACCTACTCACCGATGCCCAGTTTGGGTTCCACCAGGACCACTTGGCTCCAGACCTTATTACAGCCTTGGTCCAAACATGGATAAAAGAGCTAAATTCCAGGTGAGGAGAGAGTGACTGCCCTTGACATCAAGGCAGCATTTGACCGAGTGTGGCATCAAGGAGCCCTCGTAAATCAATGGGAATCCAGGGGAAAGCTTTCCATTGGCTGGAGTCTTAGCGAGCACAAAGGAAGATGGTTGTGGTGGTTGGAGGTCAATCATCACAGCACCAGGACATTGCTGCAGGAGTTCCTCAGGGCAGTGTCCTAGGCCCAACCATCTTCAACTGCTTCATCAATGACCATTCTCCTCTCCCCTCTCCCACCCCCCATCATAAAGGTCAGAAGTGGGGATGTTCGCTGATGACTGCACAGTGCTCAGTGCCATTCGCAACTCTTCAGATAATGAAGCAGTCTATGCCCACATGCAGCAAGACCTGGACGACATTCAGGCTTGGGCTGATAAGTGGCAAGTAACATTCGCACCACCCAAGTGCCAGGCAATAACTATCTCCAATAAGCAAGAAGCTCACCACCGGCCCGTGACATTCAATGGCATCTTATATTCTTATTGCCATCACTGAATTCCCCACCATCAACATTCTGGGAGTCCCCATTGACCAGAAACTTAACTGTACCAGCCACATAAATACTATGGCAACAAGAACACATCAGAGGTTGGGTAATCTGCGACGTGCGTCTCACCTCCCGAGTCCCAAAACCCTTTCCACCATCTACAAGTTACGAGTGTGATGAAATACTCTCCACTTGCCTGGATGAGTGCAGCTACAACAACATCCAAGAATAGAATCACAGAAATTTACAGCACGGAAGGAGGCCATTTCGGCCCATCGTGTCCACACCGGTGTTGCTGTGGGGTGGTACCAACCTGGCGCTTCATGTAGCAGCCATATGGGTGTACAGCATTGAGTGAAGTAAATCTGGTCCTGGTGAGGTCTTCCCTGGCATCCCAGACAGCAATGTCCTTGGATGCGGATGCCCTCTGTTGTGTGCAGAATCAGGTGATTGCGGAGAAGGTTGGTGTTGTTGGTGCTGCTGGTGGGGCTCATCGTGGTCAGATTCTGGAGGACCAAGGTGAGACAGTATAAATGGCATCCATGCTGATGGAATAGATGGCAGGTGAGGTTAAGATGTCAATGGTGAGAGACGTTCTTCCAATGAGTTGAGACTGGATAGAGACTTTGCTGGAAAGACTTCAGTCTGCAGAATCTGTGCTGGGAATGCAGTGAGAAACAGCTTATGTTGAGGAAAGTGATCATCCGTCAGGTGAGAGTTTTTATAGTACATTTGATGTTATCAACGAATCAGCTGGAACAATGGCCACTGAACTCCCGCCTCAGATCGAGAGAGATGGTTTCCGAGCAGCGTGTTTCCCGTGACCATGCAGTTAAATGTAAACGATAAGGACAAAGCCACTTATGGGTCTGACAGCTAGTTATTAATTTAAATTGGGTCGCCCGCCTCTGCAAGTCTGGTTGGATCTGCGCTGACAGACGCGTCTGTGGAAAGGCACATGGGTGCGAGATGACAGCGGGTCCCCGGCCCGCTCCCAAAAATAACATTTCCACTTGACCCATCTTCGATCGCGCCAGTTACTACCCATGAAAATCCCGGCCTTAGTGTGGGACAGTACACGAGCAGTAGAGATTTGTACAAGCTGAACTTCATGAAGGGAGGAAGATGGGAGGCCAGTGAGGGGGCACTGAAATTTTCAACTCTGAAGTTGAAAAGTATTTATAAGGGTTTCAGGTTTCCGTGGCAGAGGGGCTGAAGTAAAGGCGAGGCAGGCAACGTTGTGCAGGTGGAAGTAAACAATCTTGGATAGATAGCATATAGAATTTAAAGTTCGGCTCACAATACTATAGCTGAAAGACTACGAGCAAGTTGGATAGAGTGGATTGTGCCTGGTACAGGATTGATGCACCAAATGGCATTTCATTGCTCCATGATTTCAGTTATTAAAGAGTAAAATGTTTTTTTGGTATTCAGTTAACTCATCTCCGAATAATGGAACACTTTTGCCATTGCAGAATAGGCATGCTTCCTGCCATAAAAATCATCTGAAAGTTCTTAATTTTGCATACATTATATAGCAAAATCTAATCAAATCCAATCATCCACAGCTTGGATTGCTTTCAAAATATTAATTGGGATAATTTTTTTTACTGATTAAACTGTGCAATAGTGATGTTGAAAATTGAAATTAGTTACATTTGTTGGTCCAATTCTTGGACCCAGACTCAGCATCAAGCACTTCCATCAACGATACAAGATAAATCGTTCATACTCTGCCCCAACCATTGGCCTCAATTCATATCTCAAGAGCATTTCCTGCAATAGTGTTACACTTCCAACAGCCACCTTGGTGACTTTTTTTTGATAAATTCAGAGGGCAAGTTACACTGAACCATCTAATTCTCACAAATGACATTACGTGGTGCCAGTGAACGTGGTACGGTTCTTTACATCAGCCAGGGAATGGCATATACTGCAGAAGTCTGAGGAAAATGAACAAAGCAAAAATATTCCAGGTCCATACCTTACTTCTGTGCGAAATGAAGCTTCATCCCACCTAGACTTCCCAGCAATTCTGTCATACAGCCCTTGACAAATTCGAGGTATCAGGCCTACATCTTCCTAAAATAGAATATACAGTAGATTGTACATGGTCCAGAGAGAAGAGAGATATGTTCAATTCTATGTTTACCTTCTAGTGCATTCAATTATTAAGCTTTCCTGTTATCATTAATGCAACACTTTAAAAAGTTTGTCTAAACAGCTCAATGCCAATTCCAATAGTGAAGCAAATTAGGCACATCAATGCATGGATGGAAAAATGGTTTGAAAAAGAGGACTCTTATTTCTAGGGCACTGGATGAGTTCTGATCCAGAGGACACTGTAAAGCTGGAATGGGGGGGTACAGTAGCATAGTGGTTTTGTTATTGGACAAGTAATCCACATGTTTTAACTAGTACCATTTTACAGAGAAAGGTGAAAATACAACTGTAAAAGTATCTGAGGAGTTTGTGCAAGAGTTATTACTGGATTACATAAAAAAAAAGGGACGAAACATAGAAAAAAAGCAGCCAGTTCACATTGTATGCATTCCAAAATACTAAATGAGGTCTGGGGAAGAGACAGTAGAGCCAAAGGGCTGGATGGTGGCAAGTATTATATCGCGGTTCATGAAAAGGGAAAAGAATAAGCCAGGAAATTATAGACCAGTCAGTCTTATCTCAGATGAAGGTAAACCTCTAGAATCCATAATACAGCTTGAAATTAGTGTACATTTAGAATGTTAATTTTAGATTTTTAATCAGATAGTCAGCAAGGAGTTGCAAAAGGCTAGGTTGTGCTTGATTAAAAGATTTTTTTTTTTAAAAAAAGGAATTCAGAAGCTACACAGGGAATGCGGCTTATATGGATTTTCAGATTAAGTTTCATTTCAACGCATTAATGTATTCATGTAGAACAATTACTTGTTTATGGCAAAGCTATTTTCGACCAACCTAAAGTGCCTGCTAGAAAATTGCATTTGGCATGAAAGTGATGGAGATCTGGTTCTCAGAATCTGTTCTGTTCTTACACCATGTCCTTAAGCACTTGAAAATGTACCCATTGTACCTCATACGGTTATTAAAAACATCTTACCGGGTCTCCCATCATTGTATATGATTTACCAGATCCAGTCTGGCCATAAGCAAATATGCACGCATTGTAGCCTTCAAAGGCAGATTTAAGGACATCAGTGCCAAGATCCTTGAAAACCTGCAAGAAAATAAACAGATTCTACATAAGACAGGGATAGATATACACTATTTGGCCTCTAGAATAACAGCTAGTTGAAATGTACTTACTAGTCTAGGTAGCTTAATTCCTTCTAAAGTACAAAGCAGTTAACCCTTTATGTCAACTGCAAAATTAACTGAGCAGTCGTGCAACAAATAGCTTTAATCAAAACTGCCAAACAGTTATTAAAGTTCAAGACTCAGGTCAGGTCGACTGTAGGAGGCAGCAAGACAAAGTTTGGTTTCAAGCTCTATACAGTGTGTTTCCACCACCCCGCCGTTCCCCCTCCTTCCCAGCCAGAACCTGATCACTGATTTATTAAATAATCCATATACAAAGTATTCAGTGTGTGGTTCACATGAAACTTGGAAATTCTTAAACAATTATACAATATCAAAAACCAACAGGTATAGGCATGAAAGTATTTTAGAATTTATGGGGCTCAATTTTTCCCAGTGCCGTTTTTTGGCTGATTGCCAGAGTTACGCACGTTTTTCTTGGCCCCAACTACTCCAAAAAAAAGTAGCAAGTTTCCCCATTCTATTTTTTGAAATAGACGCCACGCAGCCTGTCCTGTAGCCTTGGGGACCCTAATGTCTGTCTTGAAAAAACAATGCTGCGCCTTCTGCGCATGCGCGAAATAAAAAGGATGTTTTTGACATAATTCCTATGGGCGCGCGCATACCCAGTACAGCTCCCAGTCTGCAGTCAGCTATTTGTAAAGAGCCAGTTGTGTGAGAGAACTTTAATTCTCATAGGAAAAATCGGAGCTGCAATGCAAGATGCAATGTGGCTTAAGAACCAAGAATTTGTTACAGGATGAAGTGGAGGCACTAGTTACTGTCGTTAAGGGCAGATGGCAGGAGCTGGACACCAGCAGAGGTCACATAAAAGTTCCACCAAAAGAAATTAAGAAATGCTGGAACCAACCTGCAGAAGATTACTGTGCAATGGTGACCACCCCGAGGTCTGGAGGCCAGTGCAAAAAGTGGCAGGACCTTGGTCAAGTAGTTAGTGTAAGTAATATTTTAATTTATTCAATGGAATTGTAATTGTAAATGTGACCAGCTGTATATGTCCCACCCAGCAAAAAGACACCCTCTCTAAAAAAAATTATATTTTCATCTTTGCAGAGGAAAGTGGCATACAACAAATGAGAAAGAATCGAGACAGGAGGAGGCCTGGCAAATCTGCAGCCATCGATACCCTTGGAAGAGGGTCACTGCTTTGAATAGTCCTGCCTGGAGAAAAGCAACCAGCACTGCACAAGCTGGGCCCACATTTGAGGGAGGGGCCAAGTCCTGAAAATTCCATAGACTGGCTTTCCTAAATGTTAAGTACTGCACGGGCTAGCCATGCTTCGGTTCATGGGGATGTCTCCGTCAGCTATGCTTCGGTTGATGCAATGTGCTATCATTGATCATGGTCCTTCAAATCAGCTTGCTGCCTGCGCTGTGTGAGCCTACTCATGCCACCTACCCTACCCCTTCCTCTGCTGCTAACCATTTGTCTGTTCTGTTATATTTTGAAGAACTTGAGGCCAACCCCGACGATGCAGAAGATGATTCAGATGAGCCTGAAGAGGAGAATATCTTCCAATCCTACCTTCCAAACCATGAACATGGGGGAGAAGGGGAGGGGATGGATGAAGCCCCCACTGTTGCACTCACTCTGGAGGAGGTGCAGGTGCCGCCCATTGAGGTGCCAGCCCCTTCCCTGAGTGGTCTGAGTGTTGGTGGGACATTCCATGGTTTCCCACCGTCCAAGGTTACGAGTCCCAGTGGGGTGCAGCGAGCCACATGGGTTGGAGGTGTGCCGGCATCACTCCCTCGGCCAGACTCAAGCACAAGAGCTCGGCACTTGGTTTCCTCCACAGCCCCTCCCCACCCCGCTGGGTTTCTTTCCAAGCTGAGTGCCGTCTGGCCGAGGAAGCAATTCTGTGCCTCAAGCCCGGTGAGCATCGGAGATGGCAGTACAGTTTTGTGCACAGCAGCAAACATACACATTTCGCCCAAAGTTATTAAAGTGCCATAAATCACTGTGCGTCGCATCTCCAGAGACAGAGCTAGTGTTGTGCATGCTCAGACTTTGTGCCGCACATTGAAGCTCCACCCCCAGACTTAATTTCGGTTACCGCAGCGCCAAAATGAAATTTTACTTTGGCGAAAGTTACAACTTTTTTTTCAGCACAATAAAAAAGTGGCCGTTGATCCTCCTGGGCACCAAAAATTGGCAAAGAGGAAAATTGAGCCCCGAATCTGTTATTGGTATGGTATCTGGTATCTATCGCGTAAATACAGCAACTTCATGCCATTCAATGCATTTCAATGGTGAGGTAGGCAGCAAGATGCCGCTTTTGTGAAGCTAACGGCAAAGCGGTGCAACTCAGACAGCAACTTTACGATTTCCATATTTAACCATGTATCTGCTCCTCGCCTAAAGTTGGTGTAGCATTGTGTGCATAAAATAACGGAGAGCGTCATTAGCCTCACCATTTACTTTGATAGCAAATTCTAGCCCAATGTAAAATCTGGAAATGCTGTGGTAAGTCAGCATCAGAAAAAGAGATCCTTTCTGTTGAAATTGCTGAAAGATAGCAAATGTAACCCTACTATAGAAGAAAGGAGGGAAGAGAGAAAATGGGTAACTACAGACCAGTTAGCCGGACATCAGTAGTAGTAAAAATGCAAGAATCTTTTAAGGACGCAATACACTATGGCCCGGGGGGAGGGCACTTAGAAAATAATAATAGGATTGGGCAGTCAACACGGATTCACGTTTGACAAATTAGTCTCAGAATAAGGGGTCGGCCATTTAGGACTGAGATGAGAAGACATTTCTTCAGAGGATGGTGAATCTTTGGAATTTTCTACCCCAGAGGTCTGTGGCGGCTCAGTTATGATCTTATTGAATGGCGGAGCGGGCTCGAATGGCCTACTCCTGCTCCCGCTCCTATTTATGTTCTTGTGGTCAGAACGATTTTGAAGTGAATCTATCTTTCTCTTGCAGATGCTGACTTAACTGCTGCATATTTCCAAAATTTTCTATTGTTATTGAGGATTTCCAGCTTTTGATCACTGATATAAATGGTTTAACACAAGACTTCATGCATTGAGAGGATTATTTTTGTACATTTGTGGAATTCGAGTAAACTAGTGACTGTCAGTTTAAAAAGGCTGGTAGGATTGGAAGAAACAAAATTACCTAGTTATGCATATATGTCAGCAGTTTTTATTTTAGCCTTTTTTGGTTTTCCTTTACTGCATTTACACAAGAAAATAACACAAGAAATAGGAGTAGGAGGTCATTCGAGACCATGGCTGATCTACCTGAACTCCACTTTTCAGCCCTATCCCCCCATTTCCTTTGTAGATTTTCTAATTTCAGAAAGACAAAAATTGTGACGAGCATAATTTTATTTTAAAACTTTGATATAATTAAACCTTAAAAGTTGATAAACAAGTTTTCCAACAAAAGATCAAAAGAAAATATGAAGCAAGAAAAGGCCCAACCACCTGCCCATCGTTAAACAGCAACACCAATGCAGAGTTACTGCACTAACAACATCAACGTCCAGACATTGAACTGGACTGGTTCATCGGCAACACAGGAAAGGTTGGTACTCTGACAAAGAACTCACCTGACCCCTTAAAAACTCTCCACCATCTTCAAGGCTCAATTTAGGAGTGTATAGCAATACTAACTCACCTGGATGGTGCTGTCGCAACAACCCTCAAGAAGCTCAACACCATTCAGGATAGAGCAGACCTTTTGATTGGCAACCTTGCTACTGGACTCAATATCCACCACCTGCATACTGTGGTTGCCAAGTGTACCTTCCATCGGTTGCACTGCAGCAACTCATCAAGCTTACTTCGACAACACATTCTAGCCCTGCTGCCTCTACCAAGAGCGATGAGAACCGCAATGTCATGGGAGCACCATCATCTCCAAGTCATACACCATCCTGACATACATCGCTGTTCCTTCATCATCGCTGGATAAAAATCTTGGCATTCACTACCTAACTCTGTCATCCTCTGCACAAGGATTACAACTGTTCAGGCAAAAAGCTCACTGCCAACTTCAGAGCAACTGGAGAAAGGCAACAAATGCAGCCTTGCCAACGTTCAGAGAACAAATACATTTTTAAAAATGTATCAATCCTATTCTTCCAGAGAATAAATATAATTTTTTTTCCATCATAGGCTACAATGAGGTAACCATGATGGCCGTTTATCTAGTCAGCTGCTATCAGGCTACAAAATCAGAGATACCTGCTGCAGCAACAGAAGAGGACGACCAAAACGTTTAAAAAGGGACTTGAAGCTCGACACCAAATCTTGCTTTTAGATCTCGGACTGAGCTGAAGCTTTCATCACGTAAACGGGTGAGGAAGAGATGCCCACAAATGGGCCCACCCCCTCGGAAAAGACATTCAGCTCGCCTTCCACCAATTCCCCAGGGTCTACCATCAGCCCTTCTCCTGGTGGTCTCTAGAGTCAGCTGCAGTAGTGATAGAAAAGACAGAAATCAGGCAGGTTTCTGTGCTCTCTATCCCTGCCATCATTTATATGCCAGCTGTGTCCACTGTTGGGCTGGGAAAAGAATTTTGAGGGTGAAAAATCAAGGGAAGTGCTGGTAGAGGTAGGGATATGGCAGTAAGCCTCCTATCCTTTGATCATGAGCTGTTACAACACCCAAAATCAGGCAGTAGTGGAGGAAAATCCAGTCCTCAGTCTCAGAAGTAAACAACCAACCCCCACCAACCAGGCAAAACTCCAACAAAATAACTTCTGAAATTTCCTGTTATTCCCCCAATGATGATCAAGCAGGACTCCACAATGTTAATCCAACTTTAACTCATGCATATGATTCGGACCAGTTGCATGGCTACGGCAGTACATGACTATTTTATTCCATGGAGTGTCCCCTGTATTCATCCTTGCATCATTAAAATAATAACTGTAAAAATTAAATTCAAAGTTAAGACATTGCAACCATCAACTTTGCTTAGAATTTGTTCCATAATACTACATCTCTAGAAATTCTGATTTCTATTCTCACGCGATACTTTTCAAATTTGTACTCTATCCTGCAGTCACAATTTATATTGAAATAACTTGCATGATCTACACCTCCCAATTTTTTTGTGGGGTGGAGAGATGAAATAAAGTGCATTTAATCATCATAGAAGTGCATACCCTTTCCTGAGACACAAACTTGGGACTCCTGCAATCAGCAGAACAATAAGAATGGTCATACGTAAATGTCTTTAGCCGCTCTCGTCCAGAGTCTCCTGAACTTCCTTCTGGGATCTATTGGGAGGAGAGGAAAAAGCATATTATTAAAATCTTTAAAATTATCACCCATTAATTTTTTTTTCAAATTTTATTTAGAGGTTATGCACAGGTTTTAAACAAAATCAAAATTGAATGCCCCCATTAAATGGCCTCTTTCCGTGCTGTAAATTTCTATGATTATAAGTAAAAGCAGTGCAAAAGGTACTTTAACTCACATTTTGGGAACAAGGCTGGTTTTCAGGTCTCACAAGCTCACTACATTTAACCCCAATATTTACGCAAAGTTCCCAAAATGTTGTACATTTATCCTGCAATGAGCCTATTGTAAGACACTGCAGAAATCTATTTTAAATGTGTGAATTGATAAATGTTTTTACATACAAGGGGAAATAAAGTACATTCATTTTGTATAGAAACATTTTTCACCACAGTTCAACATTGGCAATAGAAGGTATTTTACTAGAACATACTGTTCAGTCACCAGTGCAATATTTTACTTTGAACACCAGAACATTTCTGAAAAAGAAAAGTGCTTACACTGCACTGAAAGTACTTTGGTGTTCAATACTGAAAAGAAAACTGAAGGATATAAAATGCACATGTTTTCTTTGCAGCAGTACTCTAGGCATCGCACTGTTAAGGCTGGATTTTCACCAGGTTTGTGACTGGGTTTTCGCCTGGGCGAATCGCAAAAACAACTTTTTTTGGTGCTAAACGAGTCGCACAATATTTTGCGCCTGGGCGGAACTTGCCAGTGGTTTTGCGGCGGCACTGAAAGTTAGTGCTCGCCCGATGTTTCCACCGTTTGGATGACATCAATCGACGTGCAACGCTGCTGCGCTGGCGCCCTGGGCGGAAAATTCAGCAATATCGCCCAATTTACTGTCCGCCCGGGAACCCACCAGTAAAAGCCAGTCGAACCCAGGGCGCACCTGACACTAACTGCGCCATTTTAAAAATGGAGCAGACGTTAGTGCATTAAAGGATTGGGAGAAAAAGGCTACGTTTTACAGTGAAATTTTATGCGAGTTCATAGTTTGTTTTAAAGGCTATTTAAGGACATTTTTAAAAATGAGGACTATACTAGGTCAGCCATTATTCCTGGCTGCTATATTTATACAGCATCGAACTGCAAGGCTTATTGATGAGTGTCCAGTGACTAATGTGCGTGCCAAACTCTCATCTTTATACGAAAAAAGTCCTTGAACTTTGTATAATATTTAGACAATTAACATGAAGATGTAGAATCAAAATGGCATTGTCCTGAAATCACGACTAACTGCTTTCTGAACTATGCACAAACAAGATCATAGTAACAAAAGTACACTCAAATACTTAATATACAGATAAATGACTAGCTACTCATTTCAATGGCTAAATGGCTCCCTATCATCTAGCAGTCTGTTTTGATCCAATCTTCAATCTTCCAACTTAACCCTTTCGATATCTCCAGACCACGCCGAAGCAAAGCGTTTCAGAAATGCGGGCTTGCGCTCCCACAAAAGGTGACTGCGGCATTTGCCTTCTATGCCTCCAGCTCCCATCAGGCATCAGCAGGGGTCATATGCTCCATCTTGCAGCACGTTACACATTGCAGCAGTCGCTAGGTGACTACTGCACTGTACGCATGCAGGATGGACTTCATAAACTTCCCAATGACCAAAGAGGCACAGAATGAAAGGAGTGTAGGTTTTGGATGAATTGCTCGCTTCCCCAAGGTTCAGGGTGCCATTGGCTGTATGCACATTGTCCTGCGAGCATCTTTACATAATCCAAGGGTTTACCGAAACCGAAAAGGATTCCACTCCATGAACATACAGATCATTTGCGATCATACTCAGCGCATCATGGCAGTCAATGCCCAATATCCAGGGAGCATCCATGATGCTTTCATCTTGTGTGAGAGCACTGTCTCATGCCTGTTCGACCAGAAGGCCAGAGTTAGATGCTAGAAGACAAAGGTTACGACCACCCCCCACCGGAACCCTCAGATAGAAGGCGAGCATCACTATAATGAGACCCACGCAGCTACACGCAACATCAGCGAACAGACAATTGGAGTGCTCAAGCAGCACTTCTGATTTTTTTTTTTTTAAATTCGTAGCCAATCTTTCCAATTCTTTGTCAAATCACAAACGCCAGAGGTCACCTTGCACACATCAAGGATCACTCTGCGCCAATGCTCTTAGCCAAAAGGCCGAGAGCCACTGCACCGTTCCTGGAAGTACTGCAATACCAGGTTCGTGCCATGAAGGTGGATGGGTCAGGCCCCCCACACACCTCCGTGGAGGTGGATGGGTCAATCCACCCCACCCACCTCCTATTTCCAAAAAGCATAGGAGAACCACCTTCCTGATCCAGGGAGAACCACTTTGGGGTCATGGTTACTCCCCTGTCAGGTCAGTTACGCATGATCTTAACCAAAAGGCCGAGAAGCCTGAACCACTGTGGAGGCTGCCTGCAATACTCCCCTCAGCAGGTCTCCGGGTTCATTGTGGTGTGCTGCATGCTACACAACTTAGACATCTTGAGGGGACAGGAATTTCCAATGGGGACTGCAGGATCACCTCAGAAGAGAGGAGAGAAGGGAGGAAGAAGAGTAGGAGGAAGACGAGGACAAGCAGCCTGGCGAGGAACCCATGCCATCACCATCACCGGGGAGGCCTCGTGGAGCTTTCGCCACTGCAAAAATCTTACGTCAGCAGCTCCTAATTCAACGTTTTGCTTGCAGAGTGAACAGCACGTTTGACCTTTGCCTCGCTACTTTCTCACCATGTTCACTATTCCCACTCTTATTCTACAAATGAGACACTACACAGGAATGGTTAAGGTGAACAAAAGAATTTCATAAACATTGTAAACTTGTTAAACATAATATTGAAACTTAAATAAAATTTGAACTTGAACAGAATTTGTACATTTTTTAAACTTTTATTAAACAACAAAACAACAACCCCCACACCGAATGTCTTTTACCTCTGGCTCTTCCCTCCCCTTAACCCCCCTCCCCTGCGTCATGACCCTACCCAAGTTGGCACCAAGAGTTCGTGCAGCAAGACAGCCAGAGTCCGGTTGTATTGGGGTGCGAGACAATGGAGATGCCATGTGTGGACCCACTGGAGAAGCTCGGGGTATGGAAGGCCCAACTTCTGAATGGCGAGCCTCCTGCTCGGTGTCTCCACTCACAGGTGATGTGACTCGGTGTGACTCTGGGGACTGCAGTGTCACAGATGGAGGCCATCAATTGCACATGGGTATCGACAGCCTCACAGGTTTCGCAACCCAACCTCCGTGATGGTCACAGATAGTGTCGCATTGTTTGCAGGAATCCTACCCAATACCTTGAGGAGCTGTCAGGTGAGCTGGACGCTCTCCCTGGAGAGTCCCATCATGTCCAGTTGTGCGCCCGCCTATCAGCAGAACGGGTTTGCCGACTCACCCTCCGGAGAGTTGGCAAACGGGATTCAACCCCGGGAATGCATTGCTGCACGCCACTAGTACTCAGGGCCTCGGATGGCTGAAAGCCCAGGAATGTTTCATCCTTGGACGAGGTGTTGTCCGGTGGAAACCACCACCCCGCTGCAGAGTAGGCTGCTCCATCCGCTCCTCTCCCTCTTCCCCCTATACATTAGGCCCGAGGTGGAGGCTTTCATTCGCATGCGACTCTTCATCTGGAAATAGAAAACAACAGACGAGTGGTTAGCAGCAAGGGAGGGGGCAGGGTGACATGAGTAAGGTCACATAGCACAGGCTCATTTGAAGGACTGCCACTACTCTATTATATGTAGTCCACAGACACTACATCACATTGCCCCAACCCAGCCCGGGGAGTGTGCAGGACTTGCCCTCCCTATCGAACGTGGGGGGGGGGGGGGGGGGGGTCAGCATCCCCATGGGCAGTTGCCCTCCCTGAGGCACCGATCAGACCAGCCACTCATTTCTCGATGCCCGTCAAGAGCATGCTTCGGTGCAGACCGTCGCTTGTCTGCCGCTGCTCCTGGCAGTTATGGGATATTTTTCCCCTGCAAAGACGACAATGGGAATGGTTACCAGAGGGTCCATCTGTTCTTATGGCACACACAGATAGCCACCAAAGTGCTTATACCATATTGTGTGCATTTAATAGTCCTCTGTTTAATGGCCATGAAAATTGCACGTGGTTCAGGAGGAAGACATCGAAGTGCAGAAATATCTTTTAAGATCTCAGAAAGCAATCTTAATGTGTAAAGATCATTCATAGCAAATAGGATTCAACACTAAGCCTACCGATACCAACAGCACAAGAACAAATAGTGTGTCAGATGTATAATTTAAGTCATGAAGGAGTGCATCAATAAAAATATTACTTACTCTAACGACCCTGCAATGATCATTAAATCTCTTGCGGCATTGTGTGTGGGTCCTTCGGATAGCGTCGACATAGATGATCACCTCAGCTATGCTGGTCCAAATTTTTCGAAAAACCGCTGGAAGGGGTCTACTTGCACCCTCCTGTTCAATTCTGCACATTTGTAACCTGTGGAATTCCCTGCTGCAGAGAGTTGTTGATGCCAGTTCATTGGATATATTCAAGAGGGAGCTAGATATGGCCCTTGCGGCTAAAGGGATCAAGGGGTATGGAGAGAAAGCAGGAAAGGGGTACTGAAGGAATGATCAGCCATGATCTTATTGAATGGTGATGCAGGCTCGAAGGGCCGGATGGCCTACTCGTGCATCTATTTTCTATTTTTCAACAGCACTGACAAGGACCTCGTTTGCCTCACTGCTGAACTTTCTGGCTCTCTGCCTGCAATCATCTCCTTCCATTTTTAAATGGCTGATTCAGCCCTGGGTATACTGCGCATGCGCGGGCGCTGCCTATCTGCATTAGCGTTTGCAATCAACAGCTGACCAGAAGTGCGGAAAGAAGAAAAAAAATTGCAAAAAAAAATTAATTAAAATTCATGCATGTGCAGGTGGTCTGATTTATTTTTGGATCATAAATTTCAGCTCCGGTGCACAAATACTATTGTGCAATGCCGGAGTTATTGCTATCGATCTTCACCGTTTGCCAAAATTTGCGAGCTCTGGCAGTAACGTTAACTCAGGTAAAAAGAAATTGCCGCAATTACCGCTCGAAAACAGACAAAAAAGAAAAAAAATCACACGAAAATCCAGCCCTTACACTTTAAGCTGGGGGTCCTCAACCTTATTGCTAATCGCGGCCCCCCGCTCGTGTTATTAAAATTCCACTGACCCCCTGTAACACAACACAAGTATTTTTTTTCTGTATAAAAATTAGTTATTAATACCTAAAATTCTTTAAGATGTAATAGAACTAAAGTCGTAAATTTACATAAGCAAAGTACTGCGGATGCTGGAAATCTGAAATAAATACAGAAAATGCTGGAAATACTCAGCAAGTCAGGCAGCGTCTGCAGAGAGAAACAGAGCTAACGTTTCTGATCGATGACATATTTTCAAACAGTAATGGTTTTTTGTACAAATAACACAAACATTTAGTTAAGTTTCTATATTCCATTGACTCTGGATCAGTTCCTATGGAGTGGAGGGTAGCCAATGTAACCCCACTTTTTAAAAAAGGAGGGAGAGAGAAAACAGGGAATTATAGACCGGTCAGCCTGACATCGGTAGTGGGTAAAATGATGGAATCAATTATTAAGGATGTCATAGCAGTGCATTTGGAAAGAGATGACATGATAGGTCCAAGTCAGCATGGATTTGTGAAAGGGAAATCATGCTTGACAAATCTTCTGGAATTTTTTGAGGATGTTTCCAGTAGAGTGGATAAGGGAGAACCAGTTGATGTGGTATATTTGGACTTTCAGAAGGCGTTCGACAAGGTCCCACACAAGAGATTAATGTGCAAAGTTAGAGCACATGGGATTGGGGGTAGTGTACTGACATGGATTGAGAACTGGTTGTCAGACAGGAAGCAAAGAGTAGGAGTAAATGGGTACTTTTCAGAATGGCAGGCAGTGACTAGTGGGGTACCGCAAGGTTCTGTGCTGGGGCCCCAGCTGTTTACACTGTACATTAATGATTTAGATGAGGGGATTAAATGTAGTATCTCCAAATTTGCGGATGACACTAAGTTGGGTGGCAGTGTGAGCTGCGAGGAGGATGCTGTGAGGTTGCAGAGCGACTTGGATAGGTTAGGTGAGTGGGCAAATGCATGGCAGATGAAGTATAATGTGGATAAATGTGAGGTTATCCACTTTGGTGGTAAAAACAGAGAGACAGACTATTATCTGAATGGTGACAGATTAGGAAAAGGGGAGGTGCAAAAAGACCTGGGTGTCATGGTACATCAGTCATTGAAGGTTGGCATGCAGGTGCAGCAGGCGGTTAAGAAAGCAAATGGCATGTTGGCCTTCATAGCAAGGGGATTTGAGTACAGGGGCAGGGAGGTGTTGCTACAGTTGTACAGGGCATTGGTGAGGCCACACCTGGAGTATTGTGTACAGTTTTGGTCTCCTAACCTGAGGAAGGACATTCTTGCTATTGAGGGAGTGCAGCAAAGGTTCACCAGACTGATTCCCGGGATGGCGGGACTGATCTATCAAGAAAGACTGGATCAACTGGGCTTGTATTCACTGGAGTTCAGAAGAATGAGAGGGGACCTCATAGAAACATTTAAAATTCTGACGGGGTTAGACAGGTTAGATGCAGGAAGAATGTTCCCAATGTTGGGGAAGTCCAGAACCAGAGGTCACAGTCTAAGGATAAGGGGTAAGCCATTTAGGACCGAGATGCGGAGGAACTTCTTCACCCAGAGAGTGGTGAACCTGTGGAATTCTCTACCACAGAAAGTTGTTGAGGCCAATTCACTAAATATATTCAAAAAGGAGTTAGATGAGGTCCTTACTACTAGGGGGATCAAGGGGTATGGCGAGAAAGCAGGAATGGGGTACTGAAGTTGAATGTTCAGCCATGAACTCATTGAATGGCGGTGCAGGCTAGAAGGGTCGAATGGCCTACTCCTGCACCTATTTTCTATGTTTCTATGTTTCTATGATAAGCAGTGGTTTGGGACTCGAGTTTAAATACTTTTTAAACCTAGCCAAAATGTGCATAGGATTCAAAATCGAACTTGCGAGCTCCAGTTGATTGATTCTTTAGAGGTATGAGACCTATTAACACCCTTTGTTTGATGCAAATTATGTGTGACCAGAGCTTCCATGATGATTTAGAATTCATATTTGTTTGGACTTTCACCAAGATAAGGAAACCCTGTGTACATCAATGTATGATGTGCTTTTATTTTATCTGTATAAAATTTAGTTATTTATAGCTATTACACTTTACGTAAAGAAGAATTTATTGAGTCCTAAATTTGCATCAGCAAAATACTGTAGGCGCTAGAAATCTTAAATAAAACAGAAAATGCTGGAAATACTCAGCAAGTCAGGCAGCAAACGTTAACTATGTTTCTCACTCCACAGATGCTGAATGACATGTGTATTTCTGCCATTTTCTGTTTTTATCCTAAATTTACATTAAGTGCCAGTTTGCTGCCCAAAGTCTAGAACATAAGTAAGAAATAGGAGTAGTAGGCCATACGGCCCCTCAAACCTGCTCCGCCATTCAATAAGATCATGGTTGATCGGATTTTGGCCTCAACTCCACTTTCCTGCCTGTTCCCCATAACCCTGGACTCCCCTATAGTTCAAGAGTTTGTCTAGCTCAGCCTTAGTATATTCAATAACAGCCTAGACAGAATTCCAAAGATTCACGACCCTCAGAAGAAATTCCGTCTTAAATGGGTGACCCTTTATTCTGAAACTATGTCACCTAGTTCTAGATTCCCCCGAGGGGAAACATCCACTCAGCATCTACCCTGTCAAGCCCCCTCAGAATCTTATGCTTTAATATCTTCTAAACTCCAATGATTACAGGCCCAACCTGCTCAATCTTGCCTCATAACACAACCCCTTCCATCCCAGGAATCAACCTAGTGAACCTTCTCTTAAACTGCCTCCAATGCAAGTATATCCCTCCTTAAATAAAGAGACCAAAACTGTACGCAGTACTTTAGGTGTGGTCTCACCAATGCCATGTACAGTTGTAGCAGGACTTCCCTACTTTTATACTCCATTCCCCCTTGCAATAAAGGCCATTCCATTTGCCGCCTTAATTACTTGCTGTACCTGCATACTAACTTTGTATGTACGAGGACACTGAGATCCCTCTGTACCACAGCATTCTGTAGTCTCTCTCCATTTAAATAATATTTTGCTTTTTTATTTTTCCTACCAACATGGATAACGTCACATTTTCGCACATTATACTCCATCTGCCAAATTTTTGTCCACTCACTTAACACATCTATATCTCTTTGCAGACTGTGCCTTCTTCACAACTTGCTTTCCCACCTAGCTTTGTATCGTCAGCAAATTTGGCTACAATACACTCAGTCCCTTTATCCAAGTCATTAATATAGATTGTAAATAGTTGCAGCCCCAGCACTTATCCCTGTGGCACCCCACTAGTTACAGTTTGCCAACCTGAAAATTAACCATTTATCCCAACTCTCTGTTTTCTGTTAGTTAGCTAATCTATCTATGCTAATATATTACCTAATATATTATAAGAGCTCTTATCTTTTGTAGCAATTGTTTATGTGGCACCCTATCGAATGTCTGTTTTACCCAATCAACCATTTGCTTAACAGGAAATGAACCAGGAGCAACAAGCGCAAGCGCAGTGCTTACAGGCTCGTTTTGTGCACTCGGTCAGTAGAATTCCAGGTCCACATCCTCCATTTCGGAAACGGAACGTCCACCTTATTTAGATACCAAACCCAAACAGAGTGAAAGCCAGCCACATGAATTAACATCAGTAACAATGAAGGCGGATGGCACATGAGAAATAAACAGAGCCCTGAGCGACTTTACCCACTTGACCTAATTACCGTAAATCCTACAGTGACATAGGCAGCCCCCCTCTTTCCTCCTTCCCAATCCTTTCACAATTGGCCAGTGGTATCTCAAAAGGACACGAGTGCCCAGACTAGGCCTACCCATCAGACAAAGAAGCACATTGCCACGAATATAAAGCTCAGAGTCTGAGGTATGAGGAAAATCGTGATAACATCTTCAGCTATTTTATTAACTCACCCGACTGAATACATTGAAGGAGAGATTCATACCGGATCCTGATTAGTACTGCCTTGCCACAGGCCCAGAGACCGGAAGATGTATTTTTTTTCCTTTCTGTCGCTCTTTCCTCTCCTTTCCCCCCCCCCCTCTCCTTCCCCCCCAGGCCACGTGGTGCACGCATTCGCTCCACTCACGCCGCCCTTCCTCAATCTCAAACACCAGTTTAATCAGGAAAAAAAGGGTCTCTTTTCAAACACGTGAGCAACCTCCAACTGACACAGGGCGGCTCTGCACGAGGGTAAAGAAAAGGATTGAAAGGAAGGCCTGTGCTATCTTGGCTCACGCAACGCTGGACTAACATGCAGATTTCCCCACCTCCAACTCAGTGCTTTAAGCCACTTATTGTGCTTGTATTTTTCCTTATATTCCTTGCTCATATCTTTACCTTCTGTCTGTCAGCATTCTTTCCTTTTTATTTCAAATTGCAATTTTTCTTATCCATTCTTTTCACTCATGCCTCGGAGTCAGATGGTTGCAGTTTCACACATCTGTCCAGGATTTGAGCACATAATGTAGGCTGACACTTAGTACAGTACTAAAGGCGCGCTGCATTGTCAAAAATGCCATTCTTCAAATGAGACATTAAACCAAAGCTCTGGTTGAGGTGAACATTAAAGATCCCATGGCACTATGCAAAGCAGAGCAAGGAGCTCTAACATCATAGCAAACTCACCTGGGGATCTAGTGCACATATCTACCATCTCAAACAATCAGTTAATCTGTGGGATATGATGGTAGATACCCCCAAATGATGTATTATTGCTTTGCAGGGTGCACGAAAAGATTTTGAAGGTGTTAGGTGCAACATAATAGGGGGCAACTGCTCCAGTTGTTGAGTACCTACAGTTTAGGTAAATGCCACCTTCAGTCCTTCAGCACAAGATGCTATGGGGATGCTCTTGTTCCAATACAGATTAAGCCTGTGGTTGTCCAACAGTGCTCCTTCATGTATCAGGATTCTTAGGTTTGCAAGGGAGGGGTCTACTCCAGCCCATGTGCAAGATCCAGGATAAAGCCGTGAGGTGGATTTGTGGCAAAAGACAAAAGCAGTTGCAGGAAGTGAGGATTCCAGACTACAATGACCACTGAACATCCTGAAGGGGAAATTAGTATCACAGTAGACATCATCATCATAGGCAGTCTCTCAGAATCGAGGAAGACTTGCTTCCACTCAAAGTGAGTTCTTAGGTGATTTAACAGTCCAATACGAGAACCACAGTCGCGGTCACAGGTGGGACAGAGTCGTTGAGGGAAAAAGTGGGTGGGACTGGTTTGCCGCACGCTTGGTTTCTGCACGCTCAGCGCCCTCCCAGATGCACTTCCTCCACTTAGGGCGGTCTTTGGCCAGGGACTCCCAGGTGTCCGTGGGGATGTTGCATTTTATCAAGGAGGCTGTGAGGGGATCCTTGAAATGTTTCCTCTGTCCACCTTTGGCTCGTTTGCCGTGAAGGAGTTCAGAGTAGAGCGCTTGCTTTGGGAGTTTCGTGTCAGACATGCGAACAATATGGCCTGTCCAGCGGAGCTGATCGACTCTGGTCAGTGCTTCAATGCTGGGGATGTTGGCCTGGTCGAGGAGGCCAACGTTGCTGAGTCTGTCCTCCCAGGGGATTTGCAGGATCTTGCGGAGACATCGTTGGTGGTATTTCTCCAGCTACTTGAGGTGTCTACTGTGCATGGTCCATGTCTCTGAGCCATACAGGAGGGCGGGTATTACTACAGCCCTGTAGACCATGAGCTTGGTGGCAGATTTGAAGGCCTGGTCTTTGAACACATACCTCTTTACCAAAGACACACATGTGCAGAACTGGATTAAGCAGCTGGTGTGTGGTACTTTTGACTTAGATGTCAGGAACAAGGTGGCTGGTAAAATATAAGCTGTCCTGTGTGGATCCTTCTCGCACTCACTGCAAGATACCCCAGACATGTATACACAAGAACATAAGAATTAGGAGCAGGAGTAGGCCATACAGCCCCTTCGAGCCTGCTCCGCCATTCAACAAGATCATGGCTGATCTTTGACCTCAACTCCATTTCTCTCTCAATCCAGGGATCCATCCTTTGTTGTACTGATTTGAAGGCATTTATGTCCTTTCTCAGATAGACACAAAAACTGGGCACTGTACTACTGGTGTGGTCATACCAAAGCCCTGTATAATTGTAGTACGACTTCCTTACTCTTGTACTCCAACCTCCTTGCAATAAAGGCATGCCCGACAGGAGACTCCCTAGCAAGCGCTCTACTTGGAACTCTTACACAGCAAGTGAGCCCCAAGTGGGCAGCGGAAACGTTTCAAAGACACCCTCAAAGCCTCCTTAATAAAGTGCAACATACCCACCGGCACCTGGGAATCCCTGGCCCAAGACCGCCATAATGGAGGAAGAGCATCCAGGAGGGTGCTGAGCATTTTGAGTCTCATTGCCGAGAGCATGCAGAAATCAAGCGGAAACAGCGGAAGGAGCGTGTGGCAAACCAGGCTCCCTGCCCACCCTTTCCTTCAACGACTGTCTGTCCCACCTGTGACAGAGACTGTAATTCCCGTATTGGGACTGTATAGCCACTTGGAGTGGAAGCACGTCTTCCTCAATTTTGAGGGACTGCCTACGATGATGATGAAAGGCCAATATGCCATTTGCCTTTAGCACTTGCATGCTAACTTTGTGTTTCCTGTACAAGAACACCAAAATCTCACCAACATTTAATAGTTTATCATTCAAAAAATTGTTTTTCTATTCTTCCTATCAAGTGAATAACCTCACATTTTCCCATATTATACTCCATCTGTCAACTTATTGCCTACTCACTTAACCTGTTATATCGCTTTGCATCCTCCTCAGTTTACTTTCCCACCTAGCTTTGTATCGTCAGCAAACATGGATACATTGCACTTGGTCCCTTCATCCAAGTTATTGTAAATAGCTGAGGCCCAAGCACTGATCCTTGCGGCACCCCACTCGTAACAGCCTGCCAACTGGAAAATGTCTCGTTTATCCCTACTCAGTTTTCTGTCCGTTAACCAATCCTCTATTCATGTTCATATATTACCCCCTATCCCATGAGCCCTTACCTTGCGTAGCAACCTTTTATGTGGCACCTTATCGAATGCCTTTTGGAAATCCAAATATACTACATACACTTTATCTACCTTGCTAGTCACATCCTCAAAAAACGCTAATTAATTTAAACATAATTTCCCTTTCAGAAAACCATGTTGACTGTCTAATCATTTTATGATTTTCTAAATGCCCCCTTACCACTTCCTTAATAATGGATTCCAGCATTTTCCTCAACAACTGTTGTCCGGCTAACTGGCCTGTAGTTCCCCGCTTTCTCTCTCCCTCCTTTCTTGAATAGCGGTGTTACATTTGATACCTTCCAATCTGCTGAGACTGTTCTAGAATCTAGGGAATTTTGGAAGATCACAACCAATGCACCCACCTCTTTTAGAACCCTGGGATGTAGGCCATCAGGTCCAGGGGATGTGTCAGCTTTTAGTCCCATTAGTTTCTCAAGTACTTTTATTCTGCTGCTACTAATTACTTTAAAGTTTCTCACTCCTATTAGCCCCGCGTTCCCCTACTATTTTTGATATACTTTTTGTATTTTCTACTGTGAAGACAGAGACAAAATATTTGTTTAAAGGCTCTGCCATTTCCTTAATCCCCATTATAATTTCTCCTGACTCAACCTCTAAGGGACGAACGCTTACTTTTGCTACTCTCTTTCTTTTTACATACTTGCTGAAGCTTACAATATATTTTTATATTCATTGCTAGTTTATTCTCATAAATCGATTATCTCCCGTATCAAATTTTGGTCATCCCTTGCTGGTTTCTAAAGCTCTCCCAATCCTCAGTCTTACTACTATTCTTCATAATATTATAAGCCTCGTTTAATCTAATACTATCCTTAACTTCTTTAATTAGCCACGGATGGATCATTTACATAAATATGTAGGGTTAGGACTTGGTTTAATTTCATGATTATGGTATTTGCTTTATTTTTCCTTATAAATGGCTTGTGGATTTGTATGGTAGCTAGAAATAGTTAGTTTAAAGTTGTTCATTCCCAGGATGCTCTATTATAGTTTAATAGGTTAGGCTACAATTTAGTTGACTGTGCGTTTTAGCTTCTATTGAGGTGCAGGATGTGTGATTCGTGCCTGCTGACTTATTTTTGTGGCCACATTGTGAAACAAGATAGCCAAGGCAGTCTTGATAGGAAGTGGGACAATAGAGCTCTGGATGATTAGTTACATCCTAGATGGTCTACAAGTTGTGACCCCTGATTGAAGGAACTCTCATTTTTGGGAGTCTTGTTCACAACATTTGTCATGCCATAATGAATCAGCAAGGACAGTGTGTGTGAGAGATAGCCTAAAAAAATCTTGAGCTTTCCTTAACAATTTAGAGAGTCAGAATGAAGGTTACCCATCCACCATGGGGATCACAGTAATATTGCTTATTTCTCTATGTCTACTGCTTAAAGACACTGCATATATGAAAGACCATCTTATAGTTGTTAAAGAAACTTGAGGCATACAATAAATATTGTTGGAATGTGTTACCCGTGAACATCCACTCATGTTAACAGGACTCATACCAACTCGGACTGGGTTGCAGAGAAGTACGCAGCAGCAGCTGAAGCTCAACACCTACAGCCAGTATCCATTTGGTGAAATCACCAATCCATGGGATATGATGAGTGCCCATTCTGTGGACAGGAAGATGGTGGCAGCGCACGGTCACATTTATGGTGAGCTTTACTAATCCAAATGCTGCTTGTGAGGAGTACAGGCAGTATGTCACTGTTCTGCTTTTCGAACAGCTACCAGTCCCTTATCTTTTGTGGTTGACAAGAATGATTTCATCACAGGATTTCCTGGTGTAAATTATTTTGAAATCTTACATCATATACCTTATATTAAATCTTATATCATAGCATTATCATACGATACAGCATGGAGGTCATTCGGCCCATTATGCTTGCAGCGTCCTGATACTTGCTATCGACTTCACGAGAGGTCAAACCCATGAGGGTCAGTTATCTAGTAACTATCCTCCTTGGGTCAGGATTTGTGAGGGAGCGAGCGAGAGAGGAGAAAGAGAGCGCCAAGACCCTCTTTGGGTCAAGGGGCTCCAAGATGGCACACACTTGCTGATGGAACTTTGGAACCATGCCAACCATCTGTGGAGACTTGCACACAAAACAGGGAGCTGACATATACTGCATTACAGGTCACAGATTCAGCCCATTCCACTGGTTCTCATTATTAAAGTTGTAAAAAAATGAAGTACAAGTTTGCATCATCCTTCCTCTTGTAAAACCCACATCTTTGCTGGTTATCTCCCTAGACAGGCTCAGAGACCACTGCAAGAGAAATCACGACGCAAGGAAAAAAAAAAAGATATCACTGGGATAACTGGCTTGTGGCCATCAAACGTTCATAGCAATGTCACTTTTTGATCAACAACTTTTATTTATATAGCGCCTTTAATGTAGTAAAACGCCCCAAGATGCTTCACAGCAGTGTTGAGACAAAACAGATAAATTTGACAACTTGCCACATAGGAAGAAATTACAGATGACCAAAAGCGTGGTTAAATAGGTATGTTTTAAGGAGTATCTTAAAGGAGGAAAGAGAGGTAGAGCTAGAGAGGTTTAAGGAGGGGGTTCCAGAGCTTGGGGCCCAAGGGGCCCAAACAGCTGAAGACACGACCACCGATAATTGATCATGGATGCTCAAGAGGGCAGAATTTGAGGAGCAGACATTTCGCGGGGTTGAGAGGCTGAAATAGATTACACAGATAGGGAGGGGCAAGGTCACGGAGGGATTTGTAAACAAGGATGAGAATTTTGAAATCAAGATGCTGTTTAACCGGGAGCCAATGTAGGTCAGCAAGCACAGGGGTGATGGGTGATCGTGACTTGGTGCAACTTAGGACACGGGCTACTGAGTTTTGGATGACCTCAAGTTTACATAGTGTAGCATGTGGGAGGCCAGCCAGGAGTGCATTGGAGTAGACAAGCCTAGAGGTAATAAAGGCATGGATGAGGGTTCCAGCAGCAGAAGAGCTGAGGCATGGGCGGAGGCGGGCAATGTTAGAGGTGGAAATAGGTAGTTTTAGTTATGTCTCATGTGGCCGGAAGCTCATTTCAGAGTCAAATATGATGCCTAGGTTGCAAACAGTCTGGTTTTGCCTCAGGTAGATGCTAGAGAGAGGGATGGAGTCAGTGGTTAGGGAATGCAGTTTGTAGCCTGGACCAAAGAAAATAGCTTTGGTCTTCCCAATATTTAATTGGAGAAAATTTCTGCTCATCCAGTACTGGATGTTGGACAAACAGTCTAACAATCTAGAGATCATGGAGGGGTCACGAGAAGTGGTGGAGAGGTAGAGTTGGGTGTCGTCAGCGTACATGTGGAAACTGACTCCGTGTTTTTAGATGATATCGCCAAGAGGCAGCATATAGATGCGAAATAAGAGGGGGCCAAGCATAGATCCTTGGGGGACAACAGAGGTAACGAGGTAACGATGCAAGAGTGGGAAGAGAAGCCATTGTAGGAGATTTTCTGGCTACAATTAGATAGATAAGAACGGAACTAGGCAAGTGCAGTCCCACCCAGCTGGACGATGGTGGAGAGGCGTTGGAGGAGGATGGAGTGGTCAACTGTGTCAAAGGCTGCAGACTGGTCAAAGAAGACAAGGAGGGATAGTTTACTTTTGTCACAGTCACAAAGGATGTTATTTGTGACTTTAATGAGAGCAGTTTCAGCACTGTGGCAGAGGTGAAAACCAGATTGAAGGGATCCTTAGATGTCGGCTCTTCACCATTTTGAAGCAGAATTCACCAAGCGCTCGATTGTTCGTTCACCCACTAATGGGAAATGTGAGTTGGATTTAGACTGCCATGAGACAGGTTAGTTTTATTCTACTGATGTATGGTTGCAATTGTAATCCTGCATGCTGTCACTCTTTTGAGTGTATGTCACTGTTCTATTTTTCTAACGGCGACAAATCCCTTGGGCTGGAAAGTATATTTTGCGGCATTATTCATGGCAAGGCGGTAAGTATAGTTTGTGCTTTCGACTGGAAAATTTGTTGCAAATTCAGCGAGATCGATAGGGGGCACTAAATCAGGCATTTCACATCAGTGTTCGGCCACTCCAAGCAAAAACCTCATTGCAAATATTCACGGTTTTATGCACATGCGCAGTTCCATCTGTGCACTTAGAGCAGAGCAGGAAAATGGAGGAGCAGGAAGGTTGCCATAGAGCCGCCGCTTCTCAGCCACAGCCGCTGGTACATTGATAGAGGCTGTAGAGAGAAGGTGGCATGTCTTGCATCTTCCTGGAGGAAGGAGACCTGTTCCAAGAGATTTTTAGAGGCTTTGGAGGGAGGTGGCACAAGACGTCTCAGCGAGAGAGGGGCACAGTGGGACAAACTGTGACACAATGTCGCAAGAAGTTTAACGACCATACGTGGATCATCAGGGTGAGTACCCTTTACATTAATGCACCAATGCCATGAATTCAAAATCACTGTCTCACACAATGTACAGTCATTGCAGAACGCTCCCCTTCTCTGTGTTCCAACCCATGCTATGGGTTGGTGAAGCCACATGAAAATTGGAGGTTCAGTTCACTTGCCATGCCCTGCGCATGCAAGCGTCGCGCACCCTCTTATTCCCTAATCAGTCTCACCCCTCCTCACACTACCATTTAACTTTTCATGTGTGTTTGCCAAATGTCACCGTAACCACAATCCTAGGTGGCTCTCACCTCATCCCATCCTTCCCACATGCTCTGTGCGCAGAAACGCAGATTGTAATGGACATCTTTACGCTTCTAGACAGTAGCAGCTACTCTACTATGGAAGGCACATGTGCCACATGATGAGCTGCAGACTCACTCACACCTTTTTTTTTTTCTTATTGTAGGCGAAATTGGCGCACAATCGCCGGGAGCAGCAGCGCACCAGAGATGTGGAGCCTGACCTGCAGGACCTGAGAGGTCGAGCAGTGAGTGTCGGCCCTCGTGGGCACCTTAGTTGATGTGGTGGCGACTGGCGAGGCAGAGCCCCCTATGGATAGTGACGGTATGTGAATGGCCTTGGCAACTGAGTTTCCTTTCATCACCTTGCCCCCTCCCCGGCTGCTAACCACACGTCTGTTGCTTTGTGCTTACAGATGATCAGCCAGAAGCGCGGCATCCTGCCCCTGATCTTTCTGCATCAGGCAATGGGGGAGATGACTAGGGTGTGCACAACCGTGTGATAACGGAGCAGAACACTCCATCAGTCCCACTGAGTGGGGACACCACATCGGTGGAGGAGCCTGAATTCGCGGGGTTTGAAGAGCATGAGGCTCGTGGCCCCAGTGGCCAACAGCAACCCCGAGCAGGAGGGGAAGCTCAGAAGTCAGCTCCCCGGAGGGGGAGTCCCACTGAAGCACAGTCAGAGATGGACCTGGATTTGGAGGCTATGGACAGGGAAACCACACAAATGCACCGCGACCTCATGGGTGCATTGGAGAAGGTCGCACGTAGCATCGACGAACTTGCTGAGTGTGGTGGAGGCCGCCTCAAGCATTGCCCCTGCCTCTCAGGAGTCCAACGAGCCCATCCTTGCCCGCTTACAGAGGGAGATGGGCCCAAGGAGCAACAGTGGAGTCGCAGAGGGGATGGCGCGTGCGAAGGTTGACGTGGCAGCAGCTGCCACATCACAGGCTGAAGCCAGGCAAGGACTTTGTGATGTGATGCGGTCAGTGATTGCTGGCATGAACTCGCAAACGGCTGCGTTTCAGGCTCAATGTGCTGTGACTCAGTCGCAGAGTGATGCCATGAAAACACTGACTGCTGCCAACCTCTGTTCCCCACAGTCCAACGGGGAACTGATGGTGCTAAAACAGGCCAGTAATCTGTGCTCCCACAGATTGCTCTGGATGCTGAGGCTCTGTCCTGGGTGAGTGGCAGTGGACTGCTGGAAATGGAAGGTGTTGTCCTTCCTCAAGATGACAGCACTCCGGCTCCCACCCCGCATTTGCACCCACCATGGTCTACCCCCGAGCCATCCCAGACTGCTGCCGTCAATGCTAAGGTGGTGCAGTCCGCAGCCAGACCTTCCAGGACCAAATCTGGTCCAAGGGGTCCTGCTAGGCCGTCTGTACTATCTGCCCCACACACACACACACACACAGTAGCCCTCAAGCAGCCTTGCTGTAGGCACAGAGGCCACATTAAGGAGGAGCACTAAGCATGGGAGGGTAAAGGTGAGGGGTGGGAAATGTCAGTCAAAGTCTGAGTGAAGACTTCGCCCATCATGGACAGATGTACTCATCATGTAAATAATGGCTGTAAATATGTTGTTACATTGTTCAGCTTCATTATGCTTGATGGTATTTCAACGGGACGTGTGTTTTGTTTTGTTACTTGCTGGGGAGAGGTTTGATGGTTTTGTTTAAAGCGACTACGTTGGCGTTGTAAGTAAAGTGTTAGTTTCACAGTGTTGCATTGGTGTCTTGTGTATGATTGTGGACTCTAACGGAGATGTGCCATTATCGTGGTACATAGTGTGGTCAGTATTAGTTACATCCCTCAGCTTCCTCCATTCAAGAAAACCGATGCATTATGAGCGTGTGGCTCTTGCACCAGCAGCAGCGCCATGCTGCCTCCACCGTGGATGGTGCTAGCCATTTGGGGCCCCGCCAGGCTCCTGTTCCTCGTCCCCCGCCTCCTGAGGTGGGCTTGCAATCTCCACTGGCAAAGCGTGGCCCACCTTCGTGAAGACAGAACCAAAGTATTTGTTCAATTGGTCTGCCATTTCTTTGTTCCCCATTATAAATTCACCTGATTCTGACTGCAAGGGACCTATGCTTGTCTTCACTAATCTTTTTCTCTTCACATATCTATAGAAGCTTTTGCAGTCAGCTTTTATGTTCCCAGCAAGTTTCCTCTCATACTCTATTTTTCCCCTCCTAATTAAACTTTGTCCTCCTCTGCTGAATTCTACATTTTTTCCAGTCCTCAGGTATGCTGCTTTTTCTGTCCAATTTATATGCCTCTTCCTTGGATTTAACACTATCCTTAATTTCCCTTGTTAGCCACGGTTGAGCCACTTTCACCGTTTTATTTTTACAATTGTTGAAGTTCATCCAGGTGATCTTTAAATGTTTTCCATTGCCTATCCACCGTCAATCCTTTAAGTATCACTCGCCAGTCTATTTTAGCCAATTCACGTCTCATACTATCGAAGTTACCTTTCCTTAAGTTCAGGACCCTAGTCTCTGAATTAACTGTCACTCTCCATCTTAATAAAAAATTCTAACATATTTGGTCACTCGTCCCCAAGGGGCCTCGCACCACAAGATTGCTAATTAGTCCTTTCTCGTTACACATCACCCAGTCTAGGATGGCCAGCTCTCTAGTTGGTTCTTCGACATATTGGTCTAGAAAACCATCCCTAATACATGCCAGGAAATCCTCCTCCACCGCATTGCTACCAGTTTGGTCAGCCCAATCTATATGCAGATTAAAGTCGCCCATGATAACTGCTGTACTTTTATTGCACACATCCCTAATTTCTTGTTTGATGCTGTCCCCAACCTCACTACTATGGCTGGTGGCCTGTACACAACTCCCACTAGTGTTTTCTGCCCTTTGGTATTCCGCAGCTCTACCCATACAGATCCCATATCATCAAAGCTAATGTCCTTCCTTACTATTGCATTAATTTCCTCTTTAACCATCAACGCTACCCCACCTCCTTTTCCTTTCTGTCTATCCTTCCTGAATGTTGAATACGCCTGGATGTTGAGTTCCCAGCCTTGCTCACCCTGGAGCCATATCTCCGTAATCCCAATTATATCATATTCGTTAATAGCTGCCTACACAGTTAATTCGTCCACCTTATTACGAATACTCTTCGCATTGAGGCAGAGCCTTCAGGCTTGTCTTTTTAAACACACTTTGCCACTTTAGAATTTTGCTGTAATGTGGCACTTTTTGATTTTTGCCTTAGGTTTCTCTGCCCTCCACTTTTACTATTCTTCTTTCTATCTTTTGCTACTGCCCCCATACTACTTCCCTCGGTCTCCCTGCATAGGTTCCCATCCCCCTGCCATATTAGTTTAACTCCTCCCCAACAGCACTAGCAAACACTCCCCCTAGGACATTGGTTTCGGTCCTGCCTAGGTGCAGACCGTCCGGTTTGTACTGGTTTCACTTCCCCCAGAACCGGTTCCAATGTCCCAGGAATTTGAATCCCTCCCACCTGCACCACTCCTCAAGCCACGTATTCATCTTGGCTATCCTGCAATTCCTACTCTGCCTAGCACGTGGCACTGGTAGCAATCCTGAGATTACTACCCCTGAGGTCCTGCTTTTAATTTAACTCCTAGCTCCCCAAATTCAGCTTGTAGGACCTCATCCCATTTTTTACCTATATCGTTGGTACCTGTTTGCACCACGACAACTGGCTGTTCACCCTCCCGCTCCAAAATGTCCTGCAGCCGCTCCAAGACATCCTTGACCCTTGCACCAGGGAGGCAACATACCATCCTGGAGTCTCGATCGCGGCCACAGAAACGCCAATCTAGTCCCCTTACAATAGAATCCCCTACCATTATAGCTCTCCTACTCTTCTTCCTGCCCTCCTGTGCAGCAGAGCCACCCATGGTGCCATGAACTTGGCTGCTGCTGCCTTCCCCTGATGAGTCATTCTCTCTCTTCCCCCCCCCCACAGTACCCAAAACAGTGTATCTGTTTTGGAGGGGGATGACCGCAGGGGACCCCTGCACTACCTTCCTTCCACTGCTCTGCCTGAAATCTTATATCATAGTATACAGCACAGGAGGCCATTCGGCATACCGTGCTTATGCCGGTGCCCTGATAGAGCTATCCAATTAGTCCCAATCTCCTGCTCTTTCCCCATAGTCCTGTAAAAATGAATAATTTTCATAATGTATGATCACAGTATGTAACTTACTATATACAATAAAACAAAATGTTGCAAGTACATTTATATATATATATATAAAATATATATTATATATATATATATATATAAATAAATAAAAAGAGAAAAGGTTTTCCCCATTTCTTTAATTTTTAAAGTGACCATTAGGTGGTATCCTTATTCTTATGCTATATTTTCAGGAGAGCTGCCATTATGGATCCAGAGCTGATCAAGTAATCCAAGTTCCAAGGGCAGACACAAGCAGCTCTAGTCCAATCTCCTTGCTAGTATAAACACGGGTTTTCTTTAATCAAACGTGTCACTCTAAGACACATACAGCTCATACTCGTAAAGTGTTAACTTATACAGAGGGTGTCTTAATGTACCCAATAAAACTGCACAAAGGATATTTCCCAATAAGTAATTATCATTTGCCCCTCCCCCGTAGAGATAGAACACTTTGCGCAAAAATATTCTCCCTAGCATTTTCTCATCCTTTAAAAATAACTGCATTTTTTTTATAAATTGGCTGCATTTTCTGGCTGCAAAATACAAAATGATAGTTTGAAAAGCTTAAGAGTAAGGTATACATAATTAGTCTAAAAGACCCATCAAATCAGATCACCATTTACAATGATGAAAATGGAGGCATTGGACTGTGAAGTTACAGAAAATTACCCTTAAGTGAAAATTTTACAGAAGCAGGCTTCCGCCTCAGGGCTCTTAACAATAGGCGTCCATCCACAAGTGAAGTGGCCAATTTACAATTGCTAGGCTGCATCTACAATTCCACTGCAGGTCTCTGCATTCTCCAGATACAATTGTCAAGTTACTGAGCTACCCAAACTGTGAATTTTCATACAATCAGATCTCTAAAATATATTGAAAAATAAATATTGAATGGACTGTTCCCTATACAGTACTATACTGAAAATTATCAGATACGATTTTAAAGTGCAATACCTTTAAGTTTGTGATTGTTGTCTTGTTTCCCTCCATGTGGATGATGTATTTTGCATCCAAATCCTTTTCTCTACACAAAAAAAGATATTTATTCATAAAAAGATTACATTATTAAAAAATCTATTAACCCAATAGGTTACAACAAATCAGCAATTATATCAACAGTTTTATTTTAAAATATTTCAGGAATCAAAAATCTAATTTCTGTTACATATTACATCTACAACACAAGATTTCTAATAAGGAATTATCAAAAATGTTCTACTGTATGCCAATTTCACAGTAACCAGGCAACCACTTTCTTTCCATAATCAAAGTTTCATGTTACCTTTTTAATGGAGAGAAATATAATGAGAATATGTAATGAAAACTTTATTTGGCAATGGTCTTCAATGAGCAAACTCCAGGCACAGAACAGAAATTTGAGTTTTGGCTATTTCTACATCTTTTAGAATACAGTAGTAAATGCTTCAGGCACCCCCACGACTCCAGATCACATCAAGTTTCTGCAGATCAGGCTGTTTATTTTCAACAGTCGCAATTTGTTTGGAACTCTATTCTTCACCATTCACCGGCCCCTTAGTCAAAATAAATTTTCACATTGTTAAAGTTTCTATCACATTCCAGGATATTAGCCTGTGAAATTTTTTAATCGTCATGATTTCCCAATTTATCTAGCTCCATCCTCAAAATCTAGAGTTAGGTGGACGTGAGGAGGGAAAGAGGAGGCAAAAGCACATTAACAGATGCAGTTCTGGCATCATAACTGCTCCCACTAATCCAGTCATCATCACATTATTCATACAAAGAAGTGATCGCATTGAAACATATAAAATTCTTACAGGGCTTGACAGGCTGGGAGGACGTTTCCCTTGGCTGGGAAGTCTAGAACTCGAGGTCACAGTCTAAGAATAAGTGATCGGTCATTTAGGAGTGAGAAGAGGAGCAATTTCTTCACTCAGAGCATTATGAATCTTTGGAATTCTACCCGAGAGCTGTGGATGCTCAGTCATTGAGTATATTCAAGACAGAGATCGATAGATTTTTGGGCACTAAGGGAATTCAAGGGATATGGGGATAGTGCAGGAAAGTGGAGTTGAGGTAGAATATCAGCCATGATCTTACTGAGTGGCACAGCAGGCTCTAGGGGCCGAATGGCTTACTCCTGCTCTTATACTCATTGAGCTACATTAAAATAGGAGAAGCCATGAAGACTTGTGGGTGAAAAACATCTGTGCTCAAGGCGGAGAAAAAAAGAGTCGGGAGATGTGCATTTTGAACAAGTACAAAGACCCTGGTAACAGCACTTAGTCAGGCAGACAACATGCCTGATGTCAGAATCAGCAAAAGGACTAAGTTATCTCTGGCCAGGCAGAAACTGGATCACGAGGAAGAAGTATGCTGTACAGTATGTGAGGAATGGACGAAGGGAGTGCAGCGAAGGTTCACCAGACTGATTCCCGGGATGGCGGGACTGACCTATCAAGAAAGACTGGATCAACTGGGCTTGTATTCACTGGAGTTCAGAAGAATGAGAGGGGACCTCATAGAAACATATAAAATTCTGACGGGGTTAGACAGGTTAGATGCAGGAAGAATGTTCCCAATGTTGGGGAAGTCCAGAACCAGGGGTCACAGTCTAAGGATAAGGGGTAAGCCATTTAGGACCGAGATGCAGAGGAACTTCTTCACCCAGAGAGTGGTGAACTTGTGGAATTCTCTACCACAGAAAGTTGTTGAGGCCAATTCACTAAATATATTCAAAAAGGAGTTAGATGAGGTCCTTACTACTAGGGGGATCAAGGGGTATGGCGAGAAAGCAGGAATGGGGTACTGAAGTTGAATGTTCAGCCATGAACTCATTGAATGGCGGTGCAGGCTAGAAGGGCCGAATGGCCTACTCCTGCACCTATTTTCTATGTTTCTATGTTTCTAACGCACGTCTTAAGGAGGAACCAAGGAAGGGAGATGATCGATTAGGCTAGTCGACTCAGAAGACACCCAACTCAAACTGATCACTCAAGAAGGACTGTATTCGTGTATACCAGCTAAATTCGTGCATATTTATTGCAGGGCAGAATTCGGTGCATAGAATTTTGATACTTTTAATAAAGTCCATTGTATTGGAAAATCCAATTTTTGTCTGTAACATCGTCATCATTAGGAAAATGCTGGAGTCCATTATTAAGGAAGCAGTAGTGGGACATTTGGAAAAGCAAGAGTTCTTTGAGGATGTAACGAGCAGAGTGGATAAGGGGGAACCAGTGGATTTGGTGTATTTGGATTTCCAGAAGGCATTCAATAAAGTGCCACATAAGAGGTTACTGCACAAGATAAAAGCTCACGGGGTTGGGGATAATATATTAGCATGGAGAGAGGATTGGTTAACAGAAAACAGAGAATCGGGATAAATGGGTCATTTTCCAGTTGGCAAATAGTGACTAGTGGGGTGCCACAGGGATCAGTGCTGGATCCTCAACTATTTACAATCTATATTAATGACTTGGATGAAGGGACCAAGTGTAATGTAGCTAAGTTTGCTGATGATACAAAGATGGGTGGGAAAGCAAATTGGTGAGGAGGACACAAGAATCTGCAGAGATATAAACAGGCTAAGCGAGTGGACAAAAGTCTGGCAGATGGAATAGAACGTGGGAAAATGTGAGGTTATCCACTTTGGCAGAATTAATAGAAAAGCAAATTCTAATTTAAATGGAGAAAAATTGCAAAGTGCTGCAGTACAGAGGGACTTGGGGGTCCTTGTGCGTGAAACACAAAAAATGTTAGTATGCAGGTATAGCAAGTAATCAGGAAGGTAAATGGAATGTTCGTCTTTAATGCAAGGGGGATAGAGTATAAAAGCAGATAAGTCCTGCTATAACTGTACAGGGTATTGGTGAGGCCACACCTAGAGTACTGCGTACAGTTTTGGTCTCCGTATTTAAGCAAGGATATACTTGTATTGGAGGCTGTTCAGAGAAGGTTCACTAGGTTGATTCCAGAGATGAGGGGTTGACTTATGAAGATAGGTTGGGCCTATACTCGTTGGAGTTAAGAACGAGAGGTGATCTTATCGAAACATACAAGATAATGAGTTTGATAAGGTGGATGCAGAAAGGATATTTCCACTCATAGGGGAAACTAAAACTAAGGATCATAAGGCGCCCGTTTTTCACTCCCAAAAGCATGTCAAACACTTATAGGAATTCTCAGCCTCCCTGCAGGTCCC
The DNA here is from genome assembly GCF_044704955.1 of Pristiophorus japonicus. NCBI lineage: Eukaryota > Metazoa > Chordata > Chondrichthyes > Pristiophoridae > Pristiophorus > Pristiophorus japonicus. The sequence continues at coordinate 125,982,765 of NC_091985.1, read as the reverse complement.
TCGGAGCTCGGCACAACGCGCAGAGATCAGCGGGGAGCGGAGACACAGCGTCGCGCCGATTCTGAAAGTGCAGGGGGGACGGGGCTAACTCAGATCTGAGGACGTCGTGCCGGCAGCCCTGCGCGTGCATGTTGGAGCACGCATGCACGCGCACGCAGTAGCTTACAAACATTGGCACTCGGCCATTTTTAAAGGAACTTGAAGAAAAGTGCCGATTTGTTTCGTGGAGCTCTGGAAAGGCTTGGGATTGAATCTTGGTGATTTTTTGTGCCTGAAGGAGTGCTTTTAGCAGCACTGTTGAAGAAATCACCTGCTGAAATCAGCGAGTGCTGCTTTTTGCTGCTAAACTTCCAGAACAAGTGCTGCATAGGTGTATGCAAAATAAGGACTGTGTGTTTTGAAAAATGAAAAAAAAGTGTGTCAATTCAATACGGCAATGGAACAACGTCCACCAAGAACAAATAATTTCGTGCATGCCGAAGTGGAGATATTAGTTAACGTCATTGAGCAGAGATGGCAGGAGCTGGATACCAGCAACAGAGGTCGCATAAAAGTGGCACCTAAAGAAAAGAAATGCTGGAACCAAGTTGCAGAAGATTACTGCGCAGTGGTGCATACCATGAGATCTGGAAGCCAGTATATAAAGAAATGGCACGACCTTGGTCAAGTAAAGTAATATTTTCATTTTTTAATGTAATCGTAATTGTAATGTGACTATCTGTATGTCCCACCCTGCAGAAAGACGTACTCTGTAAAAAGTTATATTTTACTCTTTGCAAAAGAAATTGGCCCACAACAAAAGAGAAGCAACTCGAACAGGAGGAGGCACGCCCAATCTGCATCCACTGACACCCTTGGAACAGAGGGTAGCTGCTATGGAGAAAAGCAATCAGTACAGCACAAGCTGGGCCTGCACGTGAGGAAGAGGGCAAGTCCTGAAAATGCATCGTAGCTCTTCAAATCAACCTGCTGCCTGGCCTGCTATGAGAGAGTACTCATGCCACCCATCCTGCCCCCTCCTTTGCTGTTAAACATTTGACTGTTCTGATATATTTTGCAGAACATGATGATGATGATGATGATGATGCCAACCTTGAAGATCCGCAAGAACCAGATGCGGACAATCCAGACTGGATGCTGGCGGCAATGACTGAAATGTCTACACGGGAGACCTTCCAAATTGATGTTTACGAGCCCACATTAAGGGGCATCAGAGTTTCAACTCCTTGTATAGGTTCTGGTTCCACCTTCCATGGTTTTGATTCCGATGTTGCGGGTCCCAGTGGTGCTGCTTGTGTAATGCAGCAGTTTACACTCCGCGCACTACCGTCAGAGCCTGCGCCTCCCACTCGCATAGGTTCTGGTTCCATCTTCCATGGTTTTGATTTCGACGTTGCGGGTCCCAGTGCTGCTGGTGATAAAATGGAGCAGTTTACACTCATTCACCCACCATCCCAGCCCACGGCTCGCACTCTAGTGCTGCAGTCTGGAACACCGAGCATCCCACCGTCCCAGCCCGCGCCTCCCAGTGTAGTGGTGCCGCGAGGCAGACCCAGGCAGAGGAGAAGGAGATTGGAGACATGCTCTCCTGAGATGCAGCGTGCAACAGATGCGACTCAGGTTGTGGCATTGGGTATGGAGACTAATGAGCTTACCCGATCACTCATCGGTAGAGTCAGTGCAGTGCGTGAAGAGGTGACGGTACTGACGGGAGAAATAGCAGTAATGACATGGGAAATTAGGGAGGGAATGTCCGAAGGAGTGCATTCGACGGCACAGGCAGTCAGGGAGGGCATGCAAGTGACGGCACAGGCCATCAGAGAGGTAGCTGCTTCAATAAGGGCACACAGCCCCGCCAATCAAATGACACCCCCATGAAGAAGTGAACATTCACTGAGATGTGGATGAGAGATGGTTGCAGCCTTTCTTTGTTGCTTTTGTTCTTGTTCTTGTTCTTGATGTAGCAGCATTTTTCAAATTGAAATTGTTTTGTAAGTTTTGTAACATTACAACGTCTCAGTGATCTTAGGGTTTTTA